>NC_091766.1:36493696-36796726 GCF_029378745.1 Bos indicus | reverse complement strand
AATTGAAGAAAGTAGGGAAAACCACTAGACCATTCAGGTATGACCTAAATCAAATCCCTTATGATTATACAGTGGAAGTGAGAAATAGTTTTAAGGGCCTAGATCTGACAGACACAGTGCCTGATGAACTATGGAATGAGGTTCGTGACATTGTACAGGAGACAGGGATCAAGACCATCTCCATGGAAAAGAAATGCAAAAAAGCAAAATGGCTGTCTGGGGAGGCCTTACAAATAGCTGTGAAAAGACGAGAAGTGAAAAGCAAAGGAGAAAAGGAAAGATATAAACATCTGAATGCAGAGTTGCAAAGAATAGCAAGAAGAGATAAGAAAGCCTTCTTCAGGGATCAATGCAAAGAAATAGAGGAAAACAACAGAATGGGAAAGACTAGAGATCTCTTCAAGAAAATCAGAGATACCAAAGGAACATTTCATGCAAAGATGGGCTCAATAAAGCACAGAAATGGTATGGACCTAACAGAAGCAGAAGGTATTAAGAAGAGATGGCAAGAATACACAGAACTGTACAAAAAAGATCTTCATGACCCAGATAATCATGATGGTTATCACTGACCTAGAGCCAGACATCCTGGAATGTGAAGTCAAGTGGGCCTTAGAAAGCATCACTACAAACAAAGCTAGTAGAGGTGCTGGAATTCCAGTTGAGCTATTCCAAATCCTGAAAGATGATGCTGTGCAAGTGCTGCACTCAATATGCCAGCAATTTGGAAAACTCAGCAGTGGCCACAGTACTGGAAAAGGTCAGTTTTCATTCCAATCCCAAAGAAAGGCAATGCCAAAGAATGCTCAAACAACCACACAATTGCACTCATCTCACACGCTAGTAAAGTAGTGCTCAAAATTCTCCAAGCCAGGCTTCAGCAATATGTGAACCGTGAACTTCCTGATGTTCAAGCTGGTTTTAGAAAAAGCAGAGGAACCAGAGATCAAATTGCCAACATCCACTGGATCATGGAAAAAGCAAGAGAGTTCCAGAAAAGCATCTGTTTCTGTTTTATTAACTATGCCAAAGCCTTTGACTGTGTGGATCACAATAAACTGTGGGAAATTCTGAAAGAGATGGGAATACCAGACCACCTGATCTGCCTCTTGAGAAATTTGTATGCAGGTCAGGAAGCAACAGTTAGAACTGGACATGGAACAACAGACTGGTTCCAAATAGGAAAAGGAGTTCGTCAAGGCTGTATATTGTCACCCTGTTTATTTAACTTATATGCAGAGTACATCATGAGAAATGCTGGACTGGAAGAAACACAAGCTGGAATCAAGATTGCCAGGAGAAATATCAATAACCTCAGATATGCAGATGACACCACCCTTATGGCAGAAAGTGAAGAGGAACTCAAAAGCCTCTTGATGAAAGTGAAAGTGGAGAGTGAAAAAATTGGCTTAAAGTTCAACATTCAGAAAACGAAGATCATGGCATCTGGTCCCATCACTTCATGGGAAATAGATGGGGAAACAGTGGAAACAGTGTCAGACTTTATTTTTCTGGGCTCCAAAATCACTGCAGATGGTGACTGCAGCCATGAAATTAAAAGACGCTTACTCCTTGGAAGGAAAGTTATGACCAACCTAGATAGCATATTCAAAAGCAGAGACATTACTTTGCTAACAAAGGTCCATCTAGTCAAGGCTATGGTTCTTCCTGTGGTCATGTATGGATGTGAGAGTTGGACTGTGAAGAAGGCTGAGCGCCAAAGAATTGATGATTTTGAACTGTGGTGTTGGAGAAGACTGTTGAGAGTCCCTTGGACTGCAAGGAGATCCAACCAGCCCATTCTGAAGGAGATCAGCCCTGGGATTTCTTTGGAAGGAATGATGCTAAAGCTGAAACTCCAGTACTTTGGCCACCTCATGCGAAGAGTTGACTCATTGGAAAAGACTCTGATGCTGGGAGGGATTGGGGGCAAGAGGAAAAGGGGACGACAGAGGATGAGATGGCTGGATGACATCACTGACTCGATAGACGTGAGTCTGAGTGAACTCCGGGAGTTGGTGATGGACAGGGAGGCCTGGTCTGCTGCGATTCATGGGGTCACGAAGAGTCGGACACGACTGAGCGACTGATCTGATCTGATATGGTTTCCACTTTGACCTTCACGTTATTCTCTTCTTTAAATAAAAGTTGTGTATATTTTAGGTGCACAGCATGATGTGACCATCACATATACACAGTCAAAGGATTGCTACAGTCAACCTAATTTACATATCTTCTCACATAATTGTCTTTGTTTAGTGATAAGTGCATCTGAAATCTGTTCTGTTAGGATATTTCCAGTGTTCAATACAACATTAATTTAACTGTGGTCATCATGCATATGATTCTCCAGACATGTTCATTTATAAAACTGCAACTTTGTACCTTTTGACCAGTATATCCCCATTCCTCCCACATTTGCAGTCCCCAGTAATCACCATTCTACTCTCTGCTTCTATGAATTCAACTTTTTTCCTTCATTTTTTTTTTTTTAGATTACATACATAAATGAGATTATACAGTACTTGTCTTTCTCAGGCTTATTTCACTTCAGTAATGCTCAATAGGTTCATCCATTTTGTTGCAAATGGTAGGATTTCCTTTTTTCTCTTGGCTGTACAGTATTCCCAACAATATTCCCATGTATACACATACCACATCTTTTTTATCCTTCCATCGACATTCAGATGTTTCCATTTTACTATTATGAATAATGCTGCTATGAACATAAGAATGCAGATATTTCTCTGGATCCTGATTTCATTTCTTCCAAATAAATACCTAGAAGTGAGATTGGTAACCCTAGTTTTAGCTTTTTGAGAAATCACCATACTTTCCATACAGTCCTACCAACAGTTGTACAGGGTTCCTTTTCCTGCACGTCTTCACCAACACTTGTCATCTTTTGTCTTTTTGATAATAGTCATTATAACAGGGCTGAAGTAGTATCTCATTGTTATTTTGATTTGCATTTCCCTGGTAATTATTGAGGTTGAACATCTTTCCATATATCTTTTGACCATTTGTATATCTTCTTTTGAGAAATGTCTGCCCAGATTTTTTTGGCCTTTTTTTTTAATTCTTAAACTTAATTCTTGCTATTGAGTTGTTTGAGTTCCTTATATATTTTGGATATTAACCCCTCATTAGATGTATGGTTTACAAATATTTACTGTCATTCATTCCATAGGTTGCTTCTTCACTGTGTTGGTTTCCTCTGCTGTGTAGAAGCTTTTTAGTTTGATGAAATCCCATTTGTCTACTTTTGTTTTTGTTGTCTGTGCTTTCTGGGTCATATCCAAAAACATCAGTGCCCAGGCCAGTATCAAAATTTCCCTATATGTTTTCTTCTAATAATTTTATGTTTTCAGCTATCACATTTAAGTCTTGAGTCCATTTTGAGTTGATTTTTGTATCTGATATGAGATAAAGGTCAAATTTCATTTTCTGCATGCAGTAAACCAATTTTCCCTGCTCCATGTTTTAAAGAGACTGTCCTTTCCCCACTATATGCTCTTGGCGACTTTGTGGAAGATCAGTGATCATAAATGTGTTGCTTTGATTTGCATTTCCCTGGTGATTAGTGAGGTTTAACATCTTTCCGTATATCTTTTGACCATTTGTATATTTTCTTTTGAGAAATGTCTACCCAGGCTTTTTTGGCCTGTCTTTTTTTTTTTTTTTTTAATTCTTAAACTTAATTCTATTCCCTTGCTTTATATATCTATTTTGATGCTAGTGCCATGCTGTTTTGATTACTTTAGCTTTATAGCGTATTTTGAAATCAGGTAATGTGATGCCTCCAACTTTAATTTTTTTGCTTGTGATTACTTTGGCTACTTGTCCTTTGTGGTTCCATGTGGATTTTAGGATGATTGTCTGTTTTCATGAAAAATGCATTGGGATTTTGATAGGGGTTTCATTGAATCTATAGATGCCTTTAGTGTGTATAAACACATTAACAATATTAATTCTTCTAACTCATGAACATAGGATGTCTTTTCATTTATTTGTGTCTTCCCAAATATCTCTCCTTAATGTTTTATAGTTTTAAGTGTAAAGATTTAACCTTTTTGGTTAAGGTTAACTTTATTTTAAATATTTTATTTGATGCTACTGTAAATGGGATTATTTTCTTAATTTATTTTTCCGTTAGTACATTGTTAGTGAAAATAAATATTGTACATTGATCTTGCATCCTGCAATTTCACTGAATTTATTTATTTCAACAGTTTTTTTTTTGTAGAATCTCTAGGGTTTTCTCTATATAAGATTATGTCATCTGCAAAAAGGGATAATTTCACATCTTCCTTTCCAACTTGGATGCCTTTTATTTCTTGTTCCTGCCTAATTGCTCTGGCTAGGACATCCAGTACTATGCTGAATAGAAGTGGTAAGAGTGGACATCCTTGTCTTATTCCCCATTTCAGAGGAAAAGTTTCTAGTTTTTCAGTGCTGAATATGATATTAGAAGTTATGAGATTGTCAAATATGGTATTTATTTCTTGAGGTACATTCCTTCTGTACTTAATTTGTTGAGAGTTTTTCTCATGAAAGAGCATTAAATTTTGTTAGATGTTTTTCTAGAATCTGTTGAGATGATCGTATACTTTTTATCCTTCATTTTATTAATGTGTTGTATCACATCATTTATGTATGTTGAACCATTCTTGCATCCTTCAGTTAAATTTTACTTGGTCATGGGTTGTGATTCTTTTAATGTGCTCTTGAATTAGTTTGCTAGTACATTGCTGAGGGGTTTTGCATCTGTGTTCATCAGGGATATTAGTCTGTAGTTTTCTTTTCTTATAATTTGGTAAGTGAGTGATACTTCTCTTGTAAAATGAGTTTGGTAGTGTTCCCTTCTCTTCAATTTTTGAGAGACTTTGAGAAGCATTGGCATTAACTCTTCTTTAAATGTTTGGTAAAATTTACCAATGATGCCATCAGGTCCCGGGCTTTTATTTTTGGGGAATTTTTTGATTACTGGTTCAGTCTCTTAGTATTATTGGTCTGTTCAGATTTTCTGTTTCTTCATAGCTCAGAAGAAGGTAGGTTGTATGTTTCTAGGAACTTATCCATGTGTTCTAGGTTATCCAGCTTGTTGTAATAGAAACATTCATGGTAGTCTCTGTGACCTTTTGTATTTCTTTGATGTCAGTTGTAATGTCTTCTCTGTATTTATTCAGGCATTCTTCATGTTATTTCACCACATAGGTACTGGTTTTGTTTTGTTTTATACAGATTGAAGGTTTGTGGCAAATCTGTATCAAGCAAGGCTTTTTTTTTTTTTTTTTTTTTTGCCATTTTTCCATTAACATTTGCTCACTTTGTGTCCCTGAGTCACATTTTGGTAATTCCCACAAGATTTCAAACTGTTTAATTAACATTGTATTTGTTATGGTGATCTGTGATCAGTGATCTTTCATGTGAGTATTATAATTGTTTTAGGGTATCACAAACCATGTTCATGTAAGATGATGAACTTAATAAATGTGTGAGTTCTGACTGCCTCACTGGCTGGCTGTTCCTCCATCTCTCTCCCTCTCCTCGGACTCCCTATTCCCTGAGAGAATATTGAAATCAGACCAATTAATAACCCTACAGATCAGATCAGATCAGTCGCTCAGTCATGTCCGATTCTTTGCGACCCCATGAATCGCAGCATGCCGGGCCTCCCTGTCCATCACCAACTCCCAGAGTTCACTCAGACTCACATCCATCGAGTCAGTGATGTCATTCAGCCATCTCATCCTCTGTCGTCCCCTTCTCTTCTTGCCCCCAATCCCTCCCAGCATCAGAGTCTTTTCCAGTGAGTTAACTCTTCACATGAGGTGGCCAAAGTACTGGAGTTTCAGCTTTAGCATCATTCCTTTCAAAGAAATCGAAGGGCTGATCTCCTTCAGAATGGACTGGTTGTGGCCTCTAAATATACAAGTGAAAGGAAGAGTTAATCGATGTGGCAAATATCATTGTCTTACTTTAAAAAATTGCCACAGTCCCCACCACCTCAGCAACCACCAACCTGATCAATCAACAGCCATCAACACTGAGGTAAGACCGTCCACTAGCAAAAAGATTTTAACTTGCTGAAGGCTCAGATGATGATTATCATTTTTTAACTATATAGTGATTTTTAAATTAAGGTATATACATTGCTTTTTAAGACATAATGCTATTACACAGTTAATAGACTGTAGTATAAACATCAGAGAAGGCAATGGCACCCCACTCCAGGACTCTTGCCTAGAAAATCCCATAGACGGAGGAGCCTGGTAGCCTGCAGTCCATAGGGTCACTAAGAGTCAGACACGACTGAGTGACTTCACTTTCACTTTTCACTTTCAAGGAAATGGCAACCCACTCCAGTGTTCTTGCTTGGAGAATCCCAGGGACGGGGGAGCCTGGTGGGCTGCCATCTATGGGGTCTCACAGAGTCGGACACAACTGAAGTGACTTAGCAGCAGCAGTAGCAGTGTAAACATGCTTTTTAAAAATTTATTCATTTTTTAATCAAAGAATAATTGCTTTACAGAATTTTGTTGTTTTTGTCAGACCTCAACATGAATAAGTCATAGATATACATAAATATCTGCTTTGCAGTGGTCTGCAACCAAATCTGCAATATTTCTGAAATATGCTTGTACTTTTATTTATTTGGATCTCGCTCTCTTTTTCTCAGTCTAACCCAAAGTTTGTCAATTTTGTTTATCTTTTCAGAACACTGTGTCTTATTTTCATTAATCTGCTTTACTGTTTTTCTCATCTCTATTTTGTTTCTTCTCTGATCATTCTTATTTCCTTCCTTGTGCTAAATGTACATTTAGTTTGTTCTTTTTCTAGTTTCTTGAGATGTGAAAATAGGTTATTTATTTAAGATCTTCCTTCTTTCCTTAGTAAAGGTGTTTATTGCTATAAACTTCCATCTTGAACTGCTTTTGCTTCATATCATAAGTTTTGGTAAGTTCTATGTTCATTTTCATTTGTCTCCAGATATTTTTAATTTCCTTTTTGACTTCTGACTTTTTTCTCTCACCCATTGGTTTTTCAGGAATGTTTGTTTAATTCCATATACTTGTGAATTTTCCAGTTTCCCTCCTGTTATTGATTTCTGCTTTCATACAGTTGTGGTGATAAAACATACTTGGCATGGTCTCTGTCTTCTTAAATTTGTTAAGATTTGTTTTAGGGGCTAACATATGATCTATCCTGGAGAATGTCCCATATACACTTGAAAATAATGTATATTCCATTGCTATTGGACGGAATGTTCTATATATGTCTTTTAGGTCTATTTTATCTACAGTGTTGTTTATGTCTACTGATTTCTTATTGATTTTGGGTCTGGATGATCTATCCATTCTTGGAAATGGGGTATTGACATCTTCTGCTGTTGCTGTATTGCTATCTCTTTCTCTCCTTTGTTCCTTTAATATTTGCTTGATATCTTTAGTTGCTCTGATACATTACTCTTTTATTTAAATGTTTGTATCATGCCTCTACTACATGCCACACATTATTTTAGGTTCTTGGAATTCATCAAAGAACAAAACAGATAAATACAAATCCATTCTCTAGTGGAATTTATATACTAGAGCAGGGTGGCTTTAGCAGGGGATTTGTGAAAGAGAAAGACAATAAATGCTAAACAAAATTAGCAAGTACATTGTGTAGCATATTAAAATGAGGAGAAGGGATGACTGTGCAGATATCAGGGGGATGAACATTCCAGGCAGAGGTAGTAACATTCAATGTTGAGCTATTCCTGGCATGTTTGAGAAATAGCAAGAAGGACAGTGAAGTGGAGTGAATAGGTGAGGAACAGAACAATAGGGGATGAGGCAGAGATATAAGGTGTGGAGTGGGGAAAATGGCCTTATAGGCCATTGTAAGCCTTCCACTTTATTCTTAGTGAAGAAAACCATTGAATAATTTCAAACTGAGAAGCACATGGTCTGATTTACATTTCCTTAGCTGTGTTGAGTCTGTTGATGAGCCCATCAAAGGCAGTCTTCATTTCTGTTATAGGACTTTTGCTTAGCATTTCCTTTTGGTTCTTTCTTATAGGTTACATCTTCCTGCTTATAATATTCATTTCATCTTGCATGTTGTTCACTTTTTCTATTATAACCTTTAATCAAAGTTATTTTAAGTTCCTGGTCTGATAATTCCAGCATCTCTGCCATATCTAAATCTGCTTCCTGATGCTTGGTTAGACTCTTCAAACTGTTTTTTTTTTTTTGGTCTTTTAGCATGTCTTATAATTTTCTATTGAAATTAGTATAATTATATATTATATATTGAAATTATTATATTATGTATTGAAATTATTATATTATATATTGAAATTATTATATTATATATAATAATTTATATTATATAGTATAAATTATTATAGTATATTATATATTGAAATTATTATAATCCAGCTAGTGGTGAGGGTGTGTTTATTGTTAGTTGTAGCTGTGGAGGCAGAGATTAAAATTTCCCCTAATGTCCTTGGTTTTGTCTTCTCTGTTTTCCTTGGGTATCATTAGAGATATTTTAAATAGAGTCTGGATCTTGGAGTACTTATAGCTTTAATCCCTTACTATGATAAAGAAGCCCTATTGATATGGTGAAAAATGTGGGTGAGAGAAAGCATCTATAATCCTATGACTCTTGGGCTTTTAGAGAGTCTTAATTGGGTAGTTCCCTTCCCCTGGTAGCTCAGACGGTAAAGCGTCTGTCTACAATGCGGGAGACCCGGGTTCGAGCCCTGGGTTGGGAAGATCCCCTGGAGAAGGAAATGGCAATCCACTGCAGTACTATTGCCTGGAAAATCCCATGGACAGAAGAGCCTGGTAGGCTACAGTCTATGGGGTCACAAAGAGTCGGACACGACTGAGCGACTTCACTTTCACTTCCCCCAAGTTACTTAGGTTCTGGTAAAATAGTTTCCTTTGAGGGCAGCCTTGTTAGGATAGGTGAGGGAAGAGAAAGATAATAGCTGAAGGAGTGCACAGGTTGAGAAGAATGCCATCTGTTCCTTGCCTGTTGCCTGTCTGAGCTTATAGAATGAAATTACCTGTCTCACTAAAAGACAACTCTACTTTTTAAGCTCTTCTAGCCAAAAATCAGAGAAGCTTCATGACTGATTTCCTCCTTTCAAAACCCACATCCAAACCACTGAGAAATCCAGATTGTTCCATATTTCAAATGTTTCCAGAATTCAACTACCTCCTATCAGCTCTGCCACTGATACCACAGAGCAGTTTTCCATCCTCATTTATGTACATTATTGCCATGGCTTTCTGACAGCTTCCTCCTATTTCTCCCTTCTAACTAGCATCCTGTACTCCAAACCTTCCCCTAAAACCCTCTAAGGTCCTATACAATATGGCTCTGCACCATCTTTCTCACTTACCTCCTTTCACTTTCCTCTTTGCTGAGTCTTCTCAGCCAGTCTCACTAGCTTTCTTTCTGTTTTCTTTCTTTCTTTGTCACACATGTCTCTGCCTCAGAGCCTTTTCACTTACTAGCCTGTCTTCTTAGAATGTGTTTCACCTATACAGATTCATGACCAGTTTCTTCACTTCATTCACTTCTCTGCTCAAATGTGACCTTATAAAAGAGGACCTAATGACCATACTTAAAAAGATCAATCTCCCATCTTTCTCTGTCTCTTACTACTTTGCTTTATTTTTCTTCTTAGCATTTAACACTACTTGGCATAATATATATGTTTATTGTGGACCTTCTGTTACTAGAATGTATGTTTGATAAGAGCAGTCTGTTTACAACTGTGTCAGAGATATAGTAGCCTTTTTGTTGAGTGACTAAATGAATGAGTGAATATGCATACTTCTTCTCAGAGGCTTTGGTAGTTCAGTCACTGGCACTAAGCATCCTTCAGTTGTGAAACAGTCTTGATCTGGGTTCTCTTCAAAGAAGAATCTCAGATAAAGTCTGTGTTGTTGTTGTTCAGTTTCTCAGTTGTGTCTGACTCTTTGTGACCCCGTGAACTGCAGCATGCCAGGCTTCTCTGTCCATCACTATCTCCCAGAGTTCCCTCAAACTTATGTCCTTTGAATCAGTGATGTCATCCAACCATCTCATCCTCTTGCCCTCAATTTTTCCCAGCATCAGAGTCTTTTTCAATGAATTGTCTATTTGCATCAGGTGTATAGACAGCTTCTTTGGAATGTGATCTTGGGAGCAGGAGTGAGGGGTGGGGCACTATGCAGTGAAGGAGGGAAAGCTGTTATAAGGTTGACTTACCTGCTGCTACTAACATCTGATGGTGCAGTCCCACGGGACCTTCTAAGCACGATCTGTCCCCAGCTAGTTTAGTGTGGTCTCTGGGGCAGTAATTCCCCTGAACTTCTGGGTCATTTGCATATGAGTATCAAGTGAGTAACCACTAAATTTTCATATGATGACATCGGGGAAGCCCTGAGGTAAGAAGCCAGAAGGACAGTACATGCCATAGGCCAAGGTGAGACACTATCAATTTACTTGCTCACAAACTTGGTCTTAGCCCAAAACTAGTTGCGGTAGCAAGGTCTAGAATGAGTTAAGGCCAGAAGGATTTGAAGCAATACATAAGAGGTGTTCAGTCTTGTCCATTCACCATTTACAATATCTGCAGAGACTTAAAACAAGTGGAACAATTACAGTCTTCACTCCTTCACCTCCCATTCTATACTTCCTGTACTTCTGTTATCACTAAAATTTCCTTGCACCATTATCACCAGACATAGGTCCTAAGGCAGTATCTTTATTGCCTTCTATCCATCTTAAAATCAATGCCACATATTTTAGACTGTGTCCCAGCAGCCCCCTACTTGTAGATACCACTTTTGATGTCATCCAGCTTTTATAGCATTTTAACAACTACAGAGCTCCAATGGCCTACAGCATTTATTTCTTGCTCATGTATCATTGGATCATTTGGGGCCAGTTGGGATAGTTCTGCTTCATATGACTCATTCTAGGACCTGAATTGAAAGGGAAGTGGGTAAATGCTTCTCCACATGGGGATGGCTGAAGCCCAAGAGGGAATATTTCAAGCTTCTACTTGTGTCCTGCTTACCAGAATCCCCTGGCCAAACCAAGTCAGATAGCCAAGTTGAAAAATCATAGTGTGGAAAAGTATAATCTGCCCACCATGAGTACCAGCATGGATGTGAATATAAAAAACTACTAAAGACAAGTGAAGAATTGAGGCCAACAGCTCAATCTGCCACAGGGAGTGAAATGGGCAGTGAGAGAAGGCCAAGGTAAGAATCTATTTCTAAGTTGGCCGTTGCTATAGGCAATTGGCATGAAATTCAACAGGACCTCCTGAAAACTACTGTGGAAGATGCCATAGAAACATCTGCTCAAGTGAAAGACAAGGAAGGGATTTCTCCATAGTTCCTTTCAGGTTGCACATGTATGGGTACTGGGAAGGTTCCTGGTGGTACTGTCTGCTGTGGCATCATAGAAGCCTTTGAGCAGGAAGGAAGAGGCCCGTAGATTAGTTCTACAACAACACGTTGTCAGTTTTCAGCTGTGAAATGCGAAGACTGTGTGGGATGGGTCAAGTCAAGAAGATTTGAGATGGACATGAGGTTTCTGATGCAGCCACTATCTCACCTCCCACACCAGTGTCACCTTTAATACTGGTGTTCATCTTTCTGGACCCCTGGAAACACACATGAGTAAATATCTAATTCTGGATCTCATTTCAGCACAATCTTTTTCTTAATGATGCTTTAATCTAATTTATTAAACGTTGGTTGATTGAGGACTTGGGTTCTACCATGCAGATATTTTTATTTTAAGAAAGGATATATTGGGATGTGTGTTTCTGACCAATATAGAATAACAGGGGCTGACTTCATAATCCTGCCTGAAGGAACTAAAAAAAGGTAACTCTTATAGATGACAGTTTACAAAGCACTGGATATCAAGCAATGAAGGACAGTGATTGCCCTGTTCACTGCCTGGAGAGAGTTTACAGGACACACACAGACAGGGAGAACACAGGTAGAGCCCAGCAGTGTCCTTGATTTGAAGAGACAGAGCTAGAGGTTCAGGGAGGCCAGAGCACATAGAGTTTGCAGGGAACAGTACTCAGGAGGAGAACACTGCACTGAAACAGATAACTTCAGAGAACGGTCGACAGTCCGTTCTGTCTACTCAGGTCTACGGCTGGGTGTGAATCAGTGCACCCCAGGAAAGAACCATGTGTAAGGAGTAAAATGGAAACATCTCCAGTGTTCCCCCAGGGCAGGGGTTATGGTTCACTAGTCAAAGCAGAAAACCTCATAAATCATGAGGCTTAAGGTTTGAGTATTTTGAAGGGTTTTGTCTTCTTTGGGAGGCTAACATTGGCCTATGTTAAACACTGATCTGTCTCATACTTAAAAGCAAGACCCTGAAAGGATCAAACTATTTCCAAGTATCTTTTTTTTTCCCCAGTGCTTTCTTTTTTCCCCTTTTTTATTTTTTAAATTATGAAAGTATAACACAATTACAGGAGACTTGTTTCCAAGTTTCTTAACTGTGTTCCAGAATGAAGCTCAAGAATATTTATGGAAAAACAAATATTTTTAACACCTAGAAATGTGAAATTCATAATATCCAATAATATCACTAGGCAAGCAAAGCAACAAGAACATACAACCAAAAATGAGGAGAAAAATCAATCAAAACTGACTCAGACATGACATAGATGATAGACCTAATAGACAAGAACATGTAAGTCCTGTATTCCCTATGTTCAAAAGTCATCAAGGCATGGAAGACATTTAAAAAGACCAAAACTGAACTTCTAAATGAAAAGTAGAATGTGTAAGATGAAAAATATACTAGATGGGATTAATGGAAGACAAATATTTCAGAAGAAAAGATTGGTGAACTTGAACAAATAGTAATAGAGATTACTGAAAATGAAATGGAGAGAAAAGAGAATTAAAAAAATGAAAAACTGAGCTGTGAAACAGCTTCAAGCATCTGGCCCTTGTAGTATGCCCTGCTTCCCTAGCGCCTGGTGTTGGGGTTCTCTCCTGCAGCAAGCTCCGGAAGAAGGCCAGGCTTCTCTCGTTCCTGGCTCCTGTGGTGTACAGTGTTCCCAGCACTCTGTGGCCAGCAGATTCTCCCAGTTCTCCCTCAGCAGTCTTATAGTGGAGTACCCCTGGGGAGACATGACTCTGTGATTGGTTTTCCCTGGGAGGTAGATTCCTATCAACTTTTACTTATGTGTGCCATAGTGACTATGTAATGTCACTGTAAAGGTCCTGGTGGTAATGAACCCTCTTGCCTGTGCAGGTGACCTTTCTTCAATACCTGGGCCAGGAAGATCCCCTGGGGAAGAGGGCATGGCAACCCACTGCTGTATTCTTGCCTGGGAAATCTCCTGAACAGAGGAGCCTGGTGGGCTATATATAGTCCATAGTGTCACAAAGAGTCAGACACGAGTGAAATGATTTAGCACACAGGCACTCATGCACCATAGAGACCAGTTTGTCATCAGTGAGCTAAAACCACGCCTTCTTCACTAAGGTCTGGATTTCAGCCACAGGGCAGGGATGACTTCCTTGGGAGCTCTATTTCAGCCCTAGGGATTGTTTGTTGCTCTTAAGGACTGTTAAGGCTTCCCAGGTATTTCGGTGGTAAAAAACCTACCTGCCAATGCAGAAGAGATACAGGAGACATGGGTTCGATCCCTGGGTCAGGAAGATCTTCTGGAGTAGGAAATGGTGACCCACTGCAGTATTCTTGCTTGGGAAATCCCATGGACAGAGGAGCCTGGTGGGCTCCAGTCCATGGGGTCACAAAGAGTTGGATATGACTGAGCAACTGAGCACATACACACGCAGTGACTGCTATTCCTATTTAGACTTTTTTTTTTCCATTTTGCAGTTTATTTTATTTTTTTTTAATTTAAGTTTATTTATTTTAATTGGAGGCTAATTACTTTACAATATTGTATTGCTTTTGCCATACATCAACACGAATCTGCCACAGGTGTACAGACTTTTTTTTTTACTACTTGTTTGCCAGTACCTCATTACTCCACTCGCCCGTTTTAGCTCATTATTCTTTATATTAAATTTTCCTGTTTAAAAATATCTCTGTTCTCATTTGACCTTGACGAATACACTTTCCAAATCATTCTGTGAGACCACTATTGCCCTGATATTTAAAGCCAAATAAAGATATTATGAGAAAATAAAACTAAAATTAATATCCCTCATGAACATAGGTGGGCTTCCTACATGGTGCAGTGGTAAAGAATCCGCCTGCCAATGCAGGAGATCTGGGTTTGATCCCTGGGTTGGGAAAATGCCCTGGTGAAGGGAATGGCACCCCATTCCAGTATTCTTGCCTGGAGAATCCCATGGACAGAGAAGCCTGGCCAACTATAGTCCACAGGGTAGCAAAGAGTCAGACACAACTGAGCGACTAAACACATACGCACACATGCATGAACACAGATGCAAAAGTTATAAATAAAATTTTAATAAACTAAACACAATATGTAAAAAAATGTGATACATTATGTCTAGTAGGGCTTCTTCTAGGAATGCAAGGCTGGTTCAACATTAAAAAATCAATATAATTCAATGTGCTATCTAAGTAAAAATGAAAAATCATGTGATAATCTTAATAAATGAAGAAAAGAAAATTGACTAAATCTACCATCTACTCCAGATAAGTGCTTTCAGCAAACTGGAAATAGAAACAAAATTCTTCTGTGCTCAACCATAGAGACATTTATGACAAATCTGATAAAGGGCATCTATGAAAAATCTACAGCTAACATCATACTTAATTATGAAAACTGAATGACTTTCCCCTTGAGATCACTAATAAGACGAGGCTGTCCACCCTCACCAGTTCTACACAACATTGTACCAGAAAATGTGGACAATGGACTCAGGCCAATAAAAAGAAATGAAAGGCATCTACATGGGAAAAAACTTAGTAAAATTATTTTTATGTTCAGATGGTATGATAGTCTATGTGGTAGATAAGATGGAGTGTACCGAAAAGCTAAAAAACTAACTAAAAACTAAATCACTTCAGTCATGTCTGACTCTGTGTGACCCCATAGATGGCATCCCACCAGGCTCCCTTGTCCCTGGGATTGTCCAGGCAAAAACACTGGAGTGGGTTGCCATTTCCTTCTCCAATGCATGAAAGTGAAAAGTGAAAGTGAAGTCGCTCAGTCGTGTCAAACTCTTAGCGACCCCATGGACTGCAGCTTACCAGGCTCCTCCATCCATGGGATTTTCCAGGCAAGAGTACTGGAGTGGGGTGCCATTGCCTTCTCCAGTACTGAAAAGGTACTGGAGCTAATAATTGAGTTTGGCAAATTTGCAGGATACAAGATCAATATAAAAATTAACTGTATTTCTATATATCAATACCAGCAAAGAATATCCAGAAGTTGAAATTAAAAATGCCGCGTACAATAGCGTGAGTACATGAAGTACTCAGGGATAAATCTGACAAAAGATATGAAAGACTTGTTCTCTAAAAACTATAAAATGTTGCTGAGAGCAATCAAAGAAGATCCACATAAATGAGGAGATACACCATCTTTATGAGTTGGAAGACTCAGTATTGTTAAGATGTCTATCTACCCTGACTGATCTATTGATTAAGTGAAATGCCCAGCATTTCAGTGAAATTCCAGCAGATTTCTTTGTAGATATCAACAAACTGCTTTAAAATTCACAGAGAGATGCAACGAACCTAGAATAACCAGAACAATGTTAAAAATATCATTTTGCTTTCTCCAGGGGATCTTCTCAATCCAGGGATAGAACCCAGGTCTCCCTCATTGCAGGTGGATTCTTTACCAGCTGGGCCACCATTACAAAAACCTAAATTACTTTTTTTCAAGAATGATTTCAAAAGGGCACAAGGAAACTTTTTAGCGTGTTAGATATATTCATTACCTTAATTGTAGTGATAGTTTCACATGTGTAAATTCACATATGTGCATATGTATCAAAACTGATCATTTTATACACATTCAGTTCAGTTCAGTCGCTCAGTCATGTCCGACTCTTTGCGACCCCATGAATCACAGCACGCCAGGCCTCCCTGTCCATCATCAACTCACACGTACATAAATATATATAGTTTTTTGTATTTCAAATAAACCTTACTAAATCTACTTTTAGTCAGAAAGATGTAACATAAGAAGTCTTTACTAAGAAATGTTTATGAGGCAGAGCAATTTCTAAAGATAGAACTTAGACCCTGGGACATATGTGTGGAGATAAGTAGAAATTGGAGACAGCTATTTCAGGCTCTCTGAATTATGCCCTTCTATGGCAAATATCAATGTGGCTGGTCCTTTTCTACCACCATAATCTCGAGCCTTTTCCTTCTCATCTCCTCAATTGCACTCATGAAAGAAAAAATGTTTCTGGATAGGTTTATCATGTATGAAAGATGTGAATAATTGTCTTCTTCACAGGGACAGAGGTCTGTATTTGTTCTTGAAAACTCACCATGTGCACACTTTGGTTATTTTCAACACAAAGCACTTTAGAGGTTGACTCCAGGAGGAGAAAGCATGAATGAATGGGTCATAAACAGGCTTCATTAGAGGCCACAAGCTAACTTATTTTCTTTTTCTTCCTCTAAATCTAAATCCCTCCATCCTTTGGTACCTCCCTTCCTCTCTTTATTCATTTCTTTTGTCCTTTTCGTTTATTTCATTTTTCTCTTACTGTGGCTTTATCATCTTTTTCTATCGAAATACTGAGAAATTGTTGACATATTGGGGAATGAGGTGGTCTACAGGTGGATAACTGTTTTTTAAGTATTTATACAAAAATATACTTTGTTCATGGATAGATCTTCTCATCCATAGCAAATTCAGCAGTGCAAATGTTTTTAGGTTGAAAACTAAAGATAACTACTCAAACAATGTGAATGGAAGATGTTTTCTCTGCATAAAAAGGCAACAGTTAATAAGAGGTATTTGAGTTTTCAAGGTTCAGATTTGTACTCTTCACATTTGGTTTAAAAGAAAAACTAACCCCAACTAAAATCTTTTCTAAGTCTTTTCTTTTGCTTAGATTAAGAAGAGAAAATCACTTTACTAAGAACTCATCAGAAAGGGAATACCTAATATAGCCTGAAGAGTTCTAGGAGATCTGAACTTGAAATTAACTTAAAATTCCATTACAGTATTAATATTTAGTATCTATGTACGGCTATACTGCCTAGAGCTTCCTAATCATCTGAGTTATGCCCTTTCATCACTGTTAAAATTCCATTTATTCATTGTCAGGTTCTAAGAATCTTGTTTAGTGACTGATGTTTCAATTTACTGACAGTACTCAGATGAAAAAAAGAAACCTTAGCCTGCTGGGCAATTATTTCTCAATAGGAGCATGGACTCTACTTCTATAGTTTAAGAAGCTATATTTTTATGTCCATGCCACAGCTGTGCTAGGGCTTAAGATAAGAATTTAGCAACAAGCTGACTCACCAGAGAGATTTTACGGTAGACACCGACTTGTAAAGATGAGACGCTCTGGTAAAATTAAATAGTAAATGGATGTTTAGCATTCCTGGTGCTCCTGCTATGGGGCCCTACACTTCATTCTGTGTTGAGGACAGAGAGAGTTGGAAATTATCTGAGGCCCTGAGCAGTTCTGTGATGATGAAAGACACCATCAATAACATTATTCATGAAAAAATATGAAAGGCCATCTATCTCTCTTAAGGCTCATTTGGTGCGCTTTTAATGAATGACGGATGAACTGCAGAGGCTTTGTTGTGGAGGGGCTGTGCCCTGAGAGAGTTAGAATGACTGCAGCTCCTCTGACACTTCTCCAAACATTTTCCCAGTCTTTCCCCATTATGGATTTTCCCACAGATGGTCTTCAGACTCTCTCATTTCCTTTTTTTTTCCCTAGGCATTTAGGAAATTGTATTTCTCTCTTGCCTCTCTCTGCTAAGTCCTTTATTTCCACACCCTTCCCCCCCTCATCCCAGTTATTTGAGGTTAATGATGGTTTTCTAAGGTTAAATAAATACAAGTAACTATTGCTTAGGCTAAAAGTTTAGTTCACATGCCCTTTTATGTAGCCAGCCTCGGTCTAACCTTTTAAATGATTTAGCTGCTTACTCTCCCCTCCTGGTCATTCCTGCTTTCTTTCATTGTTTTCTTTCCTCTGTAATACATATACTGCATTCTCCGAATTTTGCCTCACTCAGCCGTATCTCCTCCTTTCCTCTCCATTTCCAATCAGTCTTGTTTGACTTCCTCCTTCAATTTACTGTTTATATGTGTCTATGCTTAGTTACTCAGTTGTGTCTGACTCTGCGATCCCATGGGCCCAACCAGGCTCTTCTGTGCATGGAATTTTCCAGGGAAGAATACTGGAGTGGTTAGCCATTTCCTTCTCCAGGGGATCTTCCCAACCCAGAGATCCTGGTGGGCCGCAGTCCATGGGGCCTCTAAGAGTCAGACACGACTGACCGACTTCACTTTCACTTTTCACTTTTATGCATTGGAGGAGGAAATGGCAACCCACTCCTCGTCTTTTGCATCTCCTGCATTGGCAGGCAGATTCTTCACTACCAGCTCCACTTGGGAAGTAGCTCATATTGCCTGTTTACTTTCAGAAAAATAGAAATATGCAAGGTGGAGTCTTATCTGCGATAGTCAAGAATTCTGCAACGTCAAGTCATCGTTGAAGGAGATTAAGTTTTTAAATATTTATTTATTTACTTTTGTTTGTTTATTTATCTGGGCGTGGTGCGTCTTGGTTGCAGCAGGTGGGATCTTTCACTGTGGCACTCAGGCTACAGAGTGCGTGGGCTCAGTAGTTGTGACACATGGGCTTAGCTGCCCAGCATGGCATGTTGAATCTTTGTTCCTCAACCAGCAATTGAACTCATGTCCCCTGCATTGCAAGGCAAATTTTTAATGACTGGATCACCAGAGATGTCCCAAAGGAGGAGATTCTAAAGACAGAAAAACTTACTTGGAGAGGAGAGCACAGTGGCTGATGGGTCAAAAGTGTAAGCTGGAATAGCATATGTGGGTAAGAAAGGAGAAAGGCAAAGTCAGGGAAGGGTATCAAAGTTTATCAAACAGTTGAGATCGAAAGAAAGGACCTGGGAATAGGATGCACAATCAACCTGGTTCACATCAGCTACTAGGGAGGTTAGGCTTGGAAGCTAAGGTAATCTCATGGACAAGGTGCAGGCATGGCAATCTGCTTTCAGTCACTTTGGGTTTTCAGGAGGACTGCTTAGTTCAGTGCAGGGAAGGCAATGGCACCCCACCCCAGTACTCTTGCCTGGAAAATCCCATGGACGGAGGACCCTGGTGGGCCGCAGTCCATGGGGTCGCTAAGAGTCGGACACGACTGACTGACTTCACTTTCACTTTTCACTTTCATGCATTGGAGGAGGAAATGGCAACCCACTCCAGTGTTCTTGCCTGGAGAATCCCAGGGACAGGGGAGCCTGATGGGCTGCCGTCTGTGGGGTCACACAGAGTCGGACACGACTGAAGCGACTTAGCAGCAGCAGCAGCAGCAGCTTAGTTCAGTGAAAGTGAAAGTCGCTCAGTTGTTTCCCACTCTTTGCGACCCCATGAACTATACAGTCCATGGAATTCTCCAGGCCAGAATACTGGAGTGGGTAGTCTTTCCCTTCTCCAGGGGATCTTCCCAACCTGGGGATCAATTTCAGGTCTTTGGCATTGCTGGCGGATTCTTTACCAGCTGAGCCACAAGGGAAGCCACAAGGGAAGCTTAGTCAGGCAACTAAGTACCCAGCGAGCATGACTCACCTGCTCCTGGAGGCAGGACCTACAATCTCACTAGGGGTCTGTGGAGCCAATGGGCCCAGGTCTCAGAGTCTCTGGTTTCCCTTCCATGGCTCAAATTCTGATGGGTGGTGGGAGGCCAATACAAGACCAAAGAAAACAGAGCTTAAAGGTGGGCATTTGGTAGCCTTTGTTGTTTAGTTGCTAAGACATATCTGATTCTTTGGGACCCCATGGACTCCTCTGTCCATGGGGTGCCCACCAGGCTCCTCTGTCCATGAAGTTTCCCAGGCAAGATTATGGAGTGGGTTGCCATTTCCTTCTCTAGGAGATCTTCCCTATTCTGGGATTGAACCTGGGTCTCCTGCACTGTGGGCAGATTCTTTACCATACTGAGCCACCTGGGAAGCCCTTTACTATCAAGAAATCAAACCTAGACTCTATGAAACCAACTGAGAGAAGTCGGACTTGGCAGGGGAAAGGAATCAAGGAAATACTGAGATTAGATGTTTCTAGGAGTTAGCACTGAACTTTAGAACTCAGCTTTTTTGGTCTTTATCAGTGTGTGTGTGTGTGTATTCTTTTGTTCTTTATATGAAAAAGGGCAAACTGTTGGCACACATAGCTTTCCTTGTTCAGTATATTACTGTAAATACATGTACGCATATGCGTACATTCTTGTGAGTGTGCTCATTTTTGTGTGGGCAGGTGGAAACATCATATCTGCTGGGTTGTGCATGTCATAGTAAAGAACAGCTGCTTTTCAGAGTTTCCTTTTTAGTCCCAGTCGCACTGGTGATGGATTTCTGTGATTCTCCTTTAGGGGAAACATTTGGCCCTGCCTCCCTGCTCCACTGGGGTCTGTAAAGTGCTATAGTTTTTCTTGTCGTCTGTCCAGGTTCACCTTCTCACCCCTCGGTGTCTAGGTCCTCATCGTCTAGTGTGAAAGTCAAAGCAAGCTCCTGGCAGAGCAGGATGAGACTGTCCCAAACAAAACAGAGCTACAGCATGGACTAAGTTTGCTTGCTGTGTTGCACTCATCCATTACCGCTCCTCTTCATGCTTCTCACCAGTGTTCTCATTCCTTTTCTCCTTCCCTCTCTCTTCATCGCCACCTTCTCCCCCAACCCTTCCTAGTTAAGTGCTGTCCTGCTCTGATCTCTGCTAGGTAGTCCTGGGCAGCTCTGTAGGGTTGCTATTCACCACCTCTGCACCATGAGGATACTAACGGATTTAACATTTCCCTTTCTGGGTTAGTGTTTGCACAACTATAGATGCAGTTATCAGCCTTAATGAAAGGCTGATTCAAAGCTGGACTTTGTAAAGAAAATCCGGTGCTGTCATTGTTTCATGTATTGGGGTTGGAGAGAGTAGACGTTTGAGACACACAGACTTTCCACAGCCTCTGCTCTCCCAGTATAAAGGCTCAGTGGTCCGTTGAAATCAACCCAGCAGATATTTACTTGCCTGATCAAGTAGAAGATTATGCTGCTTTTGAATAAAACAGGACCTGCTGCCCTCATCAGATGAATCAGTACTGATGCTCAGAAGCTTGTCGGGGTATCTCCTTGCAGGATAAATCGATACAGAAAGATCACAGAATGAAGCCATGTATGCCAAAGAGTTCAACTTTCTTTCATGGGAAAGCCATTCTGGTTGTGATCATAATGGGGTATTAACTTGCTTTATGGTGTATGCTGGGATATTTTTCATTCTCCTTGCCAGAGTAGGCAGCTGTCTTTACCAATAAATCTTGCAGAGTTTGCCACTTTTCAGGAGTTGTGTGGTTCAAAGCAGAACTGTTCTTCTAACCTCAGGAAAAATAGTCAAAATCTCTGCTCTCTCTTAAATATTCTTAGAGGGAGACATGTTAAAAATTGTATTTAGTATCCCATGCCTCATATTCTTACAGTGAAAATGTTCCTCCTAAGAGCTAACTTAACTCTGTTTTTGGCCACAGTTTCAGCCATTTTCTAAGCATGGCTAAAGTGAGAGTCTAGACTGAATTTTTTTTCCCCCCTCGGGGCTTGAGGGAAACCAGTATGTCTGCAGAGACTTGAGCATCCTTAGGACCTTTCTGATTCTGCCATCTATCTGTTTGGATAACTTTGCCTTGTGATCCTTTGGTACTCTGTAACTTCTGAAGAAGAGACAGACAGGAATGAAGATGCTCAGTATTCCTTTTTGCTTTTCTGGCTACTGTAGAATTGAGGATATCTTGGTGGCTCAGATGGTAAAGGGAGAAGGGAATGGCTACCCACTCCAGTACTCTTGCCTGGAGAGGTCCATGGACAGAGGAGCCTGGTGGGCTGCAGTCCATGGGGTCGCAAAGAAGTGGACAGGGCTGAGTGACTAAGCACACTTTTCTTACTTTTTAAAAAATTTATTTAATTGGAGGATAATTACTTTACAATATTGTGATGGTTTTGCCATAGATCAACATGAATTGTCCACAGGTATACATGTGTGCCTCCCCCATCCTGAACAACACCCCCGCCCAGCCTCCCTCCCACCCTATCCCTCTGGGTTGTTTGTCCCAGAGCACCAGCTTTGGGTGTATTAATTCATGCCTCGAACTTGCACTGGTCATCTGTTTTACATACGGTAAGGTACATGTTTCTGAACTGAATGTATGGGATCAGTGCTATTCTCTCAAATCATCCCACCCTCGCCTTCCCCCACTGAGTCCAAAATTCTGTTCTTTATATCTGTGTCTACTTTGCTGCCCTGCCTGTAGGATCGTCAGTACCATCTTCCTAAATTCCATATATATGCGTAAGGAAGCAGTGAGGGTAATCCACAGGGATCTGGGATTATTGAGTGGATCTGTTGAGTGATGGGGTAGGATCGGGCATCTTTCTCCATTGCACAAGGAGGGAACTGTGCTGGGGGACATGTGAGATTGGCTCAGCTGGGCCACCAGGCGGGGATCCCAGGCCTCAGCACTGCTTTTCCTGTGCTTGCCTCCCCTCCACCCCGTTCCCCAGTTGGCCCTATGCTGGGAGAGCCGAATTCAGGGGCTGTGTGGAGGAGGTGGCCTGCCTCTGAGAGAGCCCTGGCTGCCAGCGTAGAAAAGCTGATTAGCTTTTAAGAGCAGACCTCCACCAGACAGGCAGGAGTCTAAAGAGTAAATAGAGGTGCTGGCCCTGGAAATTTTTTTTAAAGGCCCCAGAGGAGTTTGTTCCCTGGCGTTTGAATTTCTATAGAAAAGCTCTGTGAAACTCTAAATTAAACCAAGTTGACCCCTTTCACAGCCCAGAGTTATTTACAGTTCACAGGTCTTCGGAGAGTTCTAGTTTGCATGCAGTTGAAAATACATCCCGGTTGGCAGAGATGGCCTCCTGTGGTGCCATTTGCATCACACTACCTTGCTTCCCTTTGGTGTGGGCGAGAGCTCTGAAATGGAAGCCAGAAGATGTGGTCTCCCTGTAAACAGGCCTTTGTTTTTCAGCAAAGGAAAGGCGCCGCTGGTAGGGATGTCCAAAAAAGAGCCAGAGACTAGAGAGCAAATAACCAAGTTCTCTCTGTAATTAAATGCATTCCTCAGAATAATAATCCAGGAGTAGGAAGGAAACCAAGAGACACCCCGTCCCCCAAAGTGACTGATTTCCTCTACAGTTTAACAATCTGATCAGTCAAGAAGGCTGGCCCTGATGGCAGAACCCAGTTTCCCATTTCGCTCTGTACTGGAAGAGTCATTAAGTTAAACAACACTCAGTGCCTGTGATCTGGTTTGTGTCAAACTCTAATCAACTGCTAGTTCACATTTGTTGATTAGTGCCTTGAACTTACCCCTGGCCCTCGTGGGTATGAAACCATGGTGGGAGTACCACAGCAAGTCCTGGATGGTGGTAGAGGATGAGATGATTAGGTAGCATCACGGACTCAATGGACATGAATTCGAGCATACTCTGGGAGACAGTGGAGAGGAGGTAGGCAGGGAAGCCTGGTGTGCCGCAGTCCATGGGGTCACAAAGAGTCAGACACGACTTATGACTGAACAACGACAACATGTGTTGGATGGGAGGTCCTGAAATGTCATACAAAACTCGTTTTTGTTGATGGAGAATGTGTCTCACTTTTCTACGATTGGTCAACTTGGTTTGGCTCACATTTTGTTTTTGTTTTGTTGTGATTTATGAAATAAAAGAGTACCTTGCCAAGAGACAAGCCTGAATTTAGTCACAACTTCTGAAAACTGGATTTCATGGTCAAAGCGCAACAACAAGAGTTATAGTCTAGAATCTGGGGGAAGGGGAGAGTAGAAGGCCTGATAGAAAAAGAATGAGTCGATCTTATAATTCACTCCTTTCTCCTTTATCTGCAGTTCAGCTTAAAACACATCATTCTCCCTTTTCTAGATCAGAAAGCATGTGAGCTATTGGTAGTGATGGCCATGACTGTGAGTGTTGGGAGTGCCTAAGGCAGGAAGGAGGGCCAGCAGGTAAGACTGAAGCAGGAGATAGATGGGCTGCAGACTGAACAGTTTCTCCCCTGTGGACAGAAAATCCATAAGAGCAGAAACTAAAAGTAGGATGAGGAGGGAGGCTGGGCCCTACCCAGATAAGAGATAAAAGACCACTACATTCCTCATTCTCGAAGTTAAGGAGACCTCCCTGACTCCATGTGCACAGAAAAGTTCCTTGGAGGTCGGAGGGAAAGGGTGTCATCTCATAGTAAGTGGTGTCAACCTACCCACAGCAAGTCCTCTTTGCTGGAATCCATCTGGGCTAAAAGGTGAGCGTGCACACATGGGAAGACTCTGAGATAAATCAAATACTGACTCAGAACCAGGCAAAGAAAAATGATTGGTTAAAAGAAACCTAGAAGAATTGCCCCATGAAAGTGATTCAAACGACTGTGCCTGTGGGACTCTCTCTGAGCCCATCTGTGTGTCTATCCACAGGCACTTTACTCTTTTTCCTCCTAACAAACACTTTGTTTCACTACTTTTTGTCTTTGTGGGAATTCTTTTCTGCAACGCCAAAGAGCCAAGTCTTCTAATGGCTCCGATTCAACACTCTTCCTGCCACTACCCAACCTCAATGTCTGGCTGGGAACCGAGGCCCTGCTTCATGCTGCTTCAGGCTGAGGCCATCTGAGATCAAGGTGACTGCAGAAGAGAGAGGAGCCATCAATCAGGTCTTTAAATTGTTTATAGTGTCCTTGAAAAATAGGACAAACAGATGAAAAAGACATGAAACCACATTCATGCAGAAGAATGTGTCCTAAAGACTTGATTCATGTCAGGCACTCAAACAACATTCTTGAAGCACCAGAATGAATGGATAGAATCAAAGATGGATGGATGGCTAGAAAGCCAAGTGCTTCAGGAGACATGACCATCATCACGGAAGTATTCTGTCGGAATGAAATTCATTGTCCGTCTGTTGCCGGCAAGAAAACCATGGGCCATATTTCTTAGTGGTATGCCTAATTTTGAACAAATGCAAGTATTATGTGACTAGGTTAGGCAGTATATGATGACTAATCCCCTTTATTCCTATGCATTAAAGTTATCATTTTGTGGGCTCTAGGCAGAAATTTAGCATGTGATACAGAAATTAAATTATCAATTGTGGAATTTAGAGTGCCAGTTTTCTACAAGTTTAAGGAGAACAAGGTAGTTTGGCAATAGAGAAAGCAGTGACCAGGAGGATGGGAACTGAGCCATAAAGATGGGAGGAAAAAGTAAGTCTCATGACATGTTTAACATTTAGACTGGAGATCCCACTTATGGGAGTCCACGGTGTTCCGGGTCTGTGTGTGGGAGTCGCCACAGCAATCTTTGAAGATCCAGCTCAGATGTTGTTTTCTCTGGGAAACTTTCCTGACTCTGTAGTCATTCCTTTCTCTGCAATCCCCAGGGCTTTGTGCTGCCTTGCAATTAGTTTTCTCCTCTTGCAAGAGCAAGAAGCTAGCATATGTTAGTAGTCAATCAATGCTTGTTCACTATAGGCCAGGAACTGTGCTAGTTTCTTTCAAATAAAGCATTTATGCAATCCTTGAAGCAGCCAATTTATTCTCATCATACATATGAGGACCTTGGGCTAAATGTGATATGTATGGTAAGAGGGAAGGCTTCAAATGAGAGATCTCCAGACAATAGCTTCACTGCTCTTTCCTCCATAGCAACTCCATTCTCTCGAGCAGTGCTTTATAATAGGATTAGAATTTTAGCCACATGTGAAATTTAAACATTTTTGGTAGCCTCATTAAAAAAAATTAAACAGGGGAAATTACACTTCTGTAATAATATTTTCATTTTAGAGTAGTTTTAGATTTAGAAAAAATTTGTAAAGATAGAGATTCCTGTATACCCTATACCCAGTTTCCCTAGCACTAGCGTTTCACATGAGTGTGATATATTCATGACAACTAATAAATCCATACTGATGTTTTATTATTAAGGAATATCCATGCTTTATTCCATGCTGATTCATTAGAAAAGACCCTGATGCTGAAAAATATTGGAGACAGGAGGAGAAGGGGACAAGAGAGGACGAGATGGTTGGATAGCATCACTGACTCAATGGACATGAGTTTGAGTAAGGTCTGGGAGATGGTGAAGGAGATGGTGAAGGACAGGGAAGCCTGGTGTGCTGTAGTCCGTAGAGTTGCAAAGAGTCAGACACGACTGAGTAACTGAACAACAACAATGTGTTATTCAGATTTCCTTTCTTACCTAGCATCCTTTTTCTGTTCCAGCATCCTATCCAGGATATTCATCACATCTTAGCTTCCTTGGACACGACAGTTTGACAGTTTCTTAGACTTTCTTTGCTTTGATGATTTTAACAGTTTTAAGGATATTGGCAGAAAGTTCCTGAATTGGAGTTTGTTTGATTTTCTCTCATGTTTATATAGGAATTGTGACATAATGATCCATAAATCATCTTTGTCCCATTTCAGACAGAGGTCCTAAAACCCTTGGAATTTCCCAAGTGATAAAAGTGATAGAGGTATCTTGTTTATTCATAACAAACCCCTTTGTACCTTACCTGAGTTTATGTTTATGAGGTGACTTTGGGAAAACACCTAAGTCTGGGGACTGTTTGCCAGGGGAACCAACCATGTGATTGGTAAGTTGGAATTTCAGCTCCACCCGCTGACCTCTAAGGAGGGAAGGAGCTGGAGGTTGATCTCCAATGGTCAATGATTTACTCATGCCTTATAATGAGCCTCCATAAAACCCAAAGGGAATGGTTCAAAGAGCTTTGAAGCTAGTGCAGCTGCACTCATCCACTTGACCCAGATTCCATGAGGACTGAAAAATCTGGCTGTTCAGTCCTGTCCTTTAGTATATTTTGTAATAAATTAGTAATCTAATAAGTAAAATTGTTTATTTTTATTCCAAGAGGGTACTTGGAATCTCAGATCTATAGCGGGTTTGTCAGAAGTGCAAGTAACGATGGGGACTTGTGATTGGTGTCTGAAGTGGGGTGGGGAGGGCTCAGTCTGATTAAACTGTGCCCTTCATCTGTGGGGTATGATGATGTCTCCAGGTAGATAGAATTGAAATCTGCGGATAATGTTAAATTTGCTTGTCTATGCACTCTCAGTTGCTCAGTTGTGTCCGACTCTTGACTCCTTGTGACCCCATGGACTGTAGCCTGCCAGGCTCCTCCGTCTATGGGATTTCCCAGGCAAGGTTCCTGGAGTGAGTTGCTATTTCCTCCTCCAGAAAATCTTACCAGTCCAGGAATTGAACTTGCCTCTCTTGTGTCTCCTGCATTGGCAGGTAGATTCTTCACCGCTGTACCACTTGGGAAGCCCTAACTTGGGAAACCAGTCAGGTTTATTCCCTGTGAAGTTACTCCCCCAGTTCTCCATACTGTATACTCTTTGGAAGGAAGGCTTAAGGGGTGGGGAAGTTACATTCTGTTTCCTCGAAGCTAGAGTATTTACATAAACCATTTGGAATTCCATGTGAGAGATTTATCAATTCTCCTTCATTTCTTTATTTATTTATAGCAGTATAAATTCATGACTATTTAAAAAATTAGATATATATTTTGTTTAACCCCATAGATAAAAATTACCATTTCATTGATAATCAATATGAAACATTTATGAGATATTTTTTATTTTGTTTTCATAAAGTCTTCAAAATCTAGCATGTAATTTACACTTACATTACATCAAATTTGGATGTTAAATTTTCATCAGAAATACTTAATCTAGATTTAGATTTCATAAAATCTTCAATTGAAAAAGTAGATTTACACACCCAAGTATCTAAACATACCTAAAAGTTTTCCAGTAATTAAAGCAGGTGCCAAAAAATCTTTTTCCTTTAATAATTGCATCTGCTTGACAAAATTCACCCATTTTTTAAAGAAGAATTAATTTGACATAGTTTTAAAACTATATCCAAGTTAATTAAATTCACTACCTCTTCTGTCAACTCAGTATTATCACCATCAAATTGAATAGTTTGCATAAAATGAAAAGATCTTAAAATTTACTACAATTAACAAAGCATTATTCAATTTTTCTTTTAGCTTTGGAAGCAATTAACCTAACACTGTTGGTTATAGTCAAAATCTTTGCTAAACTGATTCATATTAGAAATAATTGCAAATAAGTATTATTGAGTTTTATTATGAAAAGCTTCTATTCCACCATAAATCCCCATACTGTATTGCTAGGTCATGAAGTAATTTTACTTTCTTTGGAGCATCAAATTTAGCTCATTGATATGCAGTGTCATATCAGTGAGAAAACATAAATCACACTGTTATTTTTTTGTGGCATGCAGCATACTGTCATTTTTCGTCTTTGATTATTGAATATTTGGCAGGCATATATTCTTTTGTTTTGTTTCATATTTCTTTTGTTTCAAGAGAATCTTGAACTACAATTAACATTACAGTAAATCTTTGTAAAACTCTCCCATGAGTTAACCAATGAGTATTTGCAAAGGATAAAGATCATTAAATTGTTTGCTGTTTCTTTTAACAGTTTCAGAAAGGGATGATTTTCATTTGCTATGCACAGAATGATTTTCAGAACTCTATCCATCACACTTTAAATGTAGTCTGCCTCAGAAAGCTGATTACGGGTACTTTCAATATGTATCATATATTAATATAAAACAAAAATAAGACACTAGTTTCTTGTTTTAAAATTACAGTAAATCCAGGTCATTTGACCTAATATAGCTAGAATGATGTCATAGTAGGAGCTATGTTTCCTTCATGTCCACCTAAAATTATTTGATAATTTTTTAAAAATTAAAAAACCTATGCCATGAATTGGATCTTTTTAGGCTGGGAATTAACAACATGTTTTGGTAATTTTGGAAGTCCTTGGAGATAAAATACAACCAAAATATTAATCAGGCAGTGACATATCATAATCAATAATAAAAACTGGCAATTAAAAAAATTTGAATCAATTAATCTTTAATATTGTTAGTAAGATCTTGGATTCTATGTGGAGTCATTTGGTTTAACTGAAGATCTTTTATTTTCTGTAAAACATTTTTTAAAACTTTTCATCAGAGATTTTTTATGTTTATTGAGGTATAGTTGATTTACAATGTTAATTTCTGCTGTATAGTAGAGTGATTCAGTTATGCATATATACATATATTCTTTTTTCATTTTTTTCCACTATGATTTATTACAGGATATTGAATGTAGTTCCTTGTGCTATACAGTAGGACATTGTTGTTTATCTACCCTATATTTAATAGTTTCAGTTCAGTTCAGTTGCTCACTTGTGTCCAACTATAGCATGCCAGGCTTCCCTGTCCATCACCAAATCCCGGAACTTGCTCAAACTCATGTCCATCGAGTTGGTGATGCCATCCAACCATCTCATCCTCTGTCATCCCCTTCTCCTCCTGCCTTCATTCTTTTCCAGCATCAGGGTCTTTTCCAATGAGTCAGTTGTTCACATCAGGTGGCCAAAGTATTGCAGTTTCAGCTTCAGCATCAGTCCTTCCAATGAACACCCAGGACTGATTTCCTTTAGGATTGACTGGTTTGATTTCCTTGCAGCCCAAGGGACCCTCAAGAGTCTTCTCTAACACCACAGTTCAAAAGCATCAATTCTTTGGCGCTCAGCTTTTTTTTAATGAGTGCTCATGGTGGCTCAGAGGGTAAAGTGTCTGCCTGCAATGCAGGAGACCGGGTTCGATCCCTGGGTTGGGAAGATCCTCTGGAGAAGGAAATGGCAACCCACTCCGGTACTCTTGCCTGGAAAATCCTATGGACAGAGAAGCCTGAAAGGCTATAGTCCATGGGGGTCCCAAAGAGTTGGACATGACTGAACAACTTCACTTTCACTTTTTCAGCTGTTTTATAGTCCAACTTTCACATCCATACATGACTATTGGAAAAACCATAGCTTTGACTAGATTGACATTTGTCAGCAAAGTAATATCTCTTCTTTTTAATATGCTCTCTAGGTTGGTCATAACTTTTGTTCCAGGGAGCATGCATCTTTTGATTTCATGGCTGCAGTCACCATCTGCAGTGATTTTGGCACCCAAAAAAAAAAAAAGTCTGTAACTGTTTCCATTGTTTCCCCATCTATTTGCAATGAAGTGATGGGAGCAGATGCCATGATCTTAGTTTTCTGAATGTTGAGTTTAAAGCCAACTTTTTCACACACCCCCATGAACTATACAGCCTATGGAATTCTTCAGGCCAGAATACTGAAGTGGGTAGCTTTTCCTTTCTCCAGGGGATCTTCCCAACCCAGGGATCGAACCCAGGTGTCCCGCATTGCAGGTGGTTTTTTTACCAGCTTAACCACAAGGGAAGCCCAAGAATACTGGAGTGGGTAGCCTATCCATTCTCCAGCGGATTTTCCCGACCTAGGAATCTAACCCGGGTCACCTGCATTGCAGGTAGATTCTTTACAAACTGAGCTATGAGGGAAGCCCATTTAATAGTTTGCATTTGCTAATACTGAATTTTTTTCTCATTATTTTCTAATAAAATTTTAATAGTAAATAATTTATTTTACTATATCTTCATTTACAAATGGTGTTCTATTTTGTATGAGGATCCAAACTGATATATATCTAGTCACATTTACAAACTCAGAAGCTGTTGAAAAATCATTTAAAACTTTATTGGACATTGAATCTGATGTCAGTAAACTAATTTCACTGTATACTTTTTGACAGTTTTAATTTTTTAAATCAAATTCATAATGAAAAGAATACTGAAAATGCTCTTAATTTTGTTTACTTAAATGTGTACAATTTTATAATATAGCAAAGAAGCAGGTTTTTCATTTTGCTCTGCTGTAGCAAATTGTAATTGTCATTCTTTGTGAAAACTTTGACATTTTCTTCCAGTTTCTCTTTTTCCTTCCTACTATTATGGCCAGAATACTAGTTCCTAAGTTACAGTTGATTTTGTATGAGTAGTATGTCACCATTTTAAAATTGAAAATTTTCCATACTTATTTTCTGTACTAGAAATGTGGTTTAATTTTATTATGTTTAAAAAAATTAATTTACTTATCAAATGGACTTCCATGACTGTAACTTCTGCTGTCTATAGAAAATATTCAAATAAATATATGATAGTGCTATATCAGTGCATAGAAAAAAAATCATTCAAACTGAATCACACCATTGAAACCTAGGAGACTGTTCATGACATTGACATTGGTCATTAACTTGTATGGTCAAAATGATGCATGGGACAGAAATGCACTATCATACAATAATTTTATCTTACAAAATGCCGTGGTTAAAATAAAATGTAATCTGCTAAAACAGTAGTGTTTAATGGAAACAGTTTACACTGCTTTAATTTTTTATTTTTAATTAGTTAAATATTAAATGAAAATAAAAATTCAGTTCTCCAGTCACACTTAGCATAGGTTCAATTGCTGCCTGTGCCTGGTAACTACCATATTGACAGAGTAGCTCTGAAAGCTACAGTCTAAATGGTCTGACTTTTACTCCAAGGTCAAGGTTTAAGGAGAAGAAAGCCCTTAATCCCTTAACTAGAGCTGAAAAAATGACTAGAGATAATTTATAGAAGCTTTCTGCCTCAATAACTTTTGTGTAGTTTTGTAACAAGGGAACAAAGTAAGAGAAAAACAGAAAAAAGACAACGAGTTGAGAAGCAGGTATCCATAAAGCTATGAATGGTACTTCATAGCTGATAGCTCATGGGAGGTAAATTTCTTTGTCTTTGTGCCAGAACTCATCCTAAACCAAGATAGCAGATACACATCTTAGGATTTTAGGTTGTAAAAGAGAAATATGACTTGCCCTGTGAATGGATGATGATGAAAGGGAGAAAGATTTGGACCTACTTTTCAGAAGGACCTTGTAAAGAAGAGTGCCAGTCAGTGAAGGTATGCACTGCCTCCACTGGGTCCAGGGTCTCTCACTGGGCATGTTCAACTAGAGATTGAGTACAGAATCTGGAGCATTCCAGCATCCAGTGAAAAAAATAGGTTTGGATGAGCCAGAAAGTTTGCTCCAATCTTTAGATTTTGTGACTCAGAATCAGAGAGGCATAAATGGCCTTTTTCTCCTCTTAAATTAGGAAGCCACCAGGTGTTACAACTTATCTGTATTCTCTTTTTTCAGTCTGTGAAGTGGGTGGTACTTTTGTATTTCCTCCCAAATCCTAACCGGCAGAACTGTTCTGGCCATATAGATAAGCCCAATCCTTTGACAGCTTGTCTATTGACACATACATGACTCACTTTGCCTCTATTTAAGGACTTGCTTTCTTCTTACTCTCAGTGAGGACTGAAGTAGCTCACAGTAAAAACAACATACTTAGACACTTTAGAAAACAGGGCCTAACAAAGGAGTGTATTAGGTTACAATAGTCCCTATGTCCAAAGAGAAGAATCCAGCTCCCGGGTGGCTTTTTTAATAAGATTGATTGGTGACTTGAGCCAGAGGTGTTTAAATTTAAATCAACAGTCTCTTAATAACAAGAATGAGATGATCTTACTTTTAAAACATAGTTGCAGATTAAATTATCTGAACACTGGAAGAACTCACCCAACCTTGAAGCTCTATTTCTAAATATAAACAGCCAGTCAAAACAGAGGAACACAACATGACAAATTTCAAATTAATTTTTCCCCAATGCACAGTGTTTTCACATATTTAATGGATTTAATGAAGAGCCACTCTAAGCAAGAATTTGCTTTATTAGAAAACCACATCAAATCTGACCCAAAATACTTAAAATTGTTTACTGCTACCATGTGAGTAATGTTAGATGTATTTAATTCATTGATTTACTCTAAGGGTCTTGAGCTAGTATTTTAAAAATAACATTTCAAAGTGGTGTTTTACATTTAGAATTCCCTCCCCTTTTATCTTTCCATAATCAATAAAATGAAGGTGTTGGGCTAGATAACCTCTGATGCAGTGCTGTTTGTAATGAATAATTTTTGATATTTCTTCTAACCTTGTCTCTCTCACGAAAGGTCTACCTTATTTCCTATCCTAGGGAAGTCTTGCTGTGCTTTCCCACCCCGTGCTACCCTTCAGCCTTCACCTATAATGTTCCCCCTGACCATTCTTTGTAGTGGCCAGTACATACATGTAGTTTACTCATGTCTACAGCAGAGATAGAAACTGCAGACACACAAAGAGAAAAGATAAGGCACAGTCCCAGAGTGGCTGAGTCCCCAAAAGGAGAGATGAATAGCAGAACCAATGAGTGGCTAAAACTGACAGTAAAAAGCTCGGTAACTGTCTGCCTTTCTCCAGATTGTTCCAGTGGGCAGTTTCTACAGAGATCACTGAATATCTGGCTAAGAATTCTCTTCCGCTGAGCTTTGATACCACCTGATTCTTCATTCCTTCTTTTGCTCTTTACCCTCATAACACTGCTACTAACTTAACCAAGTTAAACTGCTACTTAACCAAGACTTTTTACCATTCAAGAATTTCTGCCTTTGCTCTACATTTCTGAAAACCTTAAACGTCCTTTACTGTCATAATTCTGTATTTCAATGTTTTATTCTTAAGCCAAAGAGGCAGGTGGGTTAAGAATAAAATTGGTGGTTCCCCATTCAGATTTCTCATTTTGCTTTTTTTTCCTACTTATTTTGATGGCACATGACCTTTTGCTAATTATAACTCAATAGCGGTTTCTTTTTTGGATTCTCATGCAAATTTATCAATTTTTTTAGGCTATCATGCAGGTTAATAAGTTTGAGGGTGGGTCCCGAGAGTTCATGAAATGTGTTTTCTTCATGTAGACTCAGAGTTTGAAAATGATCAAATCAGAATGAATTAATTGAGTAGAGAAAGAAGCAATGTGCAGACCAGGTAAGATATAATCAATAGAGAAAACAGATCTTAAATTAGATTGGGGTACATTGGGGTAAGTTTCTAGGGCAGTGTTCTTGTATGTATGGGTGTTAGGGAGGCAGAGAAGGAGAAATTTCGGTGAACTATATAAGAACCTACTCATTTAGTTTTTAGTCAACAAATATGCCCTGAGATTTGTTTATTTTATTTATCTTTGGCTGTGCTGGATCTTCATTGCTAATGGGCTTTTCTCTAGTTGCGGCAAGAGGGGGCTACTCTATAGTTGTGATGTGGCGGCTTCTCTTGTGGAGCGCAGGCTCTGGGACACAGGCTCAATAGCAGTGGAACACGGGCTTAGTTGCTCCATGGCATGTGGGATCTTCCTGGCCCAGGGACTGAACCCATGTCTCCTGCATTGACAGGCAGCTTCTTTACCACTGAGCCACCAGGGAAGCCCTGCACTTAGCTTTTATCTTTGTCAGTACTGTACTGAACAAAACCACGGTGCATATGATAGACATAGCCCTGTCCTGTGAATCTTACTCGTTGATAAGACGACAGACGTCAAATGGCTACAAATAAAGTATGCAATTGCAGAGTTTTTCACTCTGCACATAGAACGTGATTCTGATCATTTGAAAGACAATATACATGTAAAGAAAATGATCTTTCTCCAAGAGACATGAAAAGGTGTCTGTTAGTCTCAAAGTTAACATTAAGATGTCAAAATAAAAGTGCTCAGTTGATACAAATATATGTATATATATCATATAATTACTGTACTAGGTTTGTTGATTGTTTCTTGGAAGATACAGTAGTATTTGGGGTGAATTATGAGAATTAAATGACCCTGGCATGAACCTAACTCTATCTAGCTATGTTGCCTTGAGCATGTTATGTAACCTTTCTGAATCTATTCATTAATTTGAAATTGATGACAATTGACCTCACAATATTGTTCTAAATATTTAAATCATTTATGAAAATTGTCCAGTAGAAAAGTGGTGGTAATATAACACAGGGATATTTGAATAGATAATCACAGCGCTTTAATCACATGACCACATTTTTCATTTAGCAAAAACATTTAAAAGTGACCCTTTCTAAAATTTTGGGCCTGAAATGGATTTGCAGGGAAGAGAAAACTATTAAACCATGGATCTTTGTTTAAGAAAATATTCATACTGATACTTGTACCAAAGATATTTTAGTAAAACCAAGTCAACAAAATTTTAAATGGCTATTGTTGGTGTGTCAAAGAGCAGTAACAAGCTTTTTTTCAGACCAAAGAAGTCTAAAAGTGGATGGAGGGGCTGTAAGACAAATACTCTTAAAATAATAATTTTTGATATTTCTTTTATGTAGCCTGCATGTTTTCCTTTCCAGCGTCTTTCCCCCACCACCTATGGAACTGGGGCTGTGAGAATGTATCAGTAAGGTGGTGCTGCCTAACAAACTACTCCAAACTGTGACTGATTATAGTGATTATTTCTTTGCACTCATGTGTCTCCTCTCCAACTGGGGTTCTGCTAATAGAGGCTGAGCTCAGCTAGGCAACCCTGCTTCAAGCTGGGTCCAGCTGGACATGAGTTTTTGATATGGGTTGCACTTACTTTTGCTGTCTGTGTGTTCATTTTGGGGACAGAATGTAGAGACATCAGATGTCTTTGAGGGACCTTTTCATGGCACTTGCAGAGGCATGAAAGTGTAAGCAGAAATATATAATTCTGTGAAAGCCTAGACCAGCACTGGCATGTTGTTCCTTCTGCCCAGAGGCCATTGGCCAAAACAAATTGCATAACCAGATCTAAAGAGGCAAGGAAATATACTTTACTCCTTGAGACCGAGAGACTGTACTCTTACCTGGCAAAGATAACGGATTCTGTCTTAAAGTCCGATGGGAGTTATGTGCAACACAACTATATTCACATCTAATTTTGAAGAATCTCATCATATAGATCAATAGAAAAAAAGAAGAAAATGATAAAAAAGTATTATTGTATCATGAACTTTTCCATGAGAAATTCTAATATACCTTTCAGAGTTTTGAAAGATTCCTTTGCTCAGTTGTTAAGCACCGCTGGATAGTATTTTGAACATTTCAAAATAAACTTTCAGTGGAGCTGAAATGTACTAATTTTGAATACTTAGCCATCTGGAGCATTAGATGTTTAATTACAGCTGAAAACTCATGAATGAACAGTATGAGGCAGTTTTTCTTTCCAGTGGATCCCAATTGTCTTTGTCTTTATTCTCAGGAGAGAAAAAAAAGAAGATGTCAGCGGTCATATTATGCTATTTCTTGGGCTTTGTTCTTTTCTTCTCTTTTTGTGTAAGCTCATCTTAGAAACATTGTCAAACCTTTTCAAGATCCCTGTCTCATTTTATAAAATATCAACTATAAATGCAAGTCTATCTGGTATGTAAAATAATAGTCATAGGAAAGTATTTTATTTTATTATGTCAACTGCATTTAAGGTCAGTGCCCTCAAAACGTAGGAGTTTTGTATTTCTTTGGAAGCATATTCTTCCCTGTTCAATCTATTTAACACTCTGAATAACTTACGACAATTATAAACATAAAAGAAACGGTTTTATTTTCAGTATGAGAAGCAAAATGGTCTATAACAATTAAACTAAATAATTCAGAGGTTTAAAAAAATTAATCAGATGTGACACTACATTTAAAATTCTGTAGCATTTATAACATTACAGATTTTAGTAATCTCATTTCTCCATTCTCTCCTGAATATACTAAAGGTCAGTAAAAACCAACTTGATAGGCACTATTTAATGCCCCTAAGGTATGTGCAATCCTGTGAAAAAAAGTGTAGAACTCATAGACCTAGTTTCAGACCTTTCCCTGCCACTGAAGAGTTTGCAGTCTAGTTGAGAAGCAGAGAGACTGGTAAGAAATGCTGCTGCTGCTGCTGCTGCTGCTGCTAAGTCGCTTCAGTCGTGTCCGACTCTGCGACCCTGTAGACGGCAGCCCACTAGGCCCTGCCGTCCCTGGGATTCTCCAGGCAAGAACACTGGAGTGGGTTGCCATTTCCCCCTCCAATGCATGAAAGTGAAAAGTGAAAGGGAAGTCACTCAGTCGTGTCCGAGTCTTAGCGACCCCATGGACTGCAGCCTACCAGGCTCCTCCATCCATGGGATTTTGCAGGCAAGAGTACTGGAGTGGGGTGCCATTGCCTTCTCCTCTGGTAAGAAATAGCCGACTGCAAATCTGGCACTATTATAATGTGCTACATTACTCACTTTTAAAGGTAACCTCCTCTTCTCCACACCATTTTAATTAGATCTATCCTCACCTTCTGTCATTATCGCTCAACACACTTCGCTTATTCTCTTCAGAACATCTGTTCTAGCTTGTGATTCAATATTTATATGCTTGCTTATTGCCTGTGACCCCCATTAGATTGGAAGCTCTGATGCCCGCTGCCTGGTCTCACTGATCCACTGCCGTTACACCTGGTGCTTAGCATAAGGGTGAGCATCCGTAATACTGTGGAGTGGATGGCCAAGTGTGTGAGTGCAACAAAAATAAATAAATAATTATCACTACTTGAGTAAAATTAGAGGATTTTAGTTTGATTTGGTGATTATTTGGAGGGCACATAATTTCATTTTGTTCTTGTTTAGGAGGTAGTGTGTTAGGAGAAAGGGGACAGTGAATGTCAGAGAAATGCCTATGGCCCCCTCCTCTGCTACCCTAGAGATATGAGTCAACACCTCGAGGGACAGAGTGTGAGACTGTGGCCAACATAGTCTCAGGCTTCTGGTTCTCAAAGATAGGTCTTTGGGAGCCAAGTGTGTCATATTAAGAGCATCTCATTACTGACCATGCAATCATAATAGCAACTACTATCTACAAAGTACTTGCAATGTGCAGCAATCTGTGGTTAAGTGCTTGGAGAGTGTAATCTCTGAACCGCAGCCCCGAGAGGTAGATAATATTACCAAACACTGAGGTGACTAAGGATCAGGAGAGGCTAAAGAGAACCAAAGCATCTCAGCTGGGAGTAGAACTCGGCCCTCTCTCTCTCTGAGTTCATGCTCTTAGCCACACCTCTCTCAAGGAAAAGAGAAAATCAGCTCAGGGCCTAGTTCTTCTTCTGATCAATTTCATTTGATTCCTTCTTTCTTGTGCGTGAAAACTATTTTGGTACAGGCCTTTGTACATTCATTCAATGCATGGATGGTTATTGAGCTTCTAGGCCCTTTAAGGGGCTTCCCTGATGGCTTGGTCTGTAAAGAATCTGCCTGACATGCAGGAGACTCACGTTCGATCCCTGGGCTGCAAAGATTCCCTGGAGAAGGAAATGGCAACCCACTCCAGTATCCTTGCCTGGGAAATCCCGTTTTCAGAGGAGTCCGTGGGGTTACAAGAGTTGGACATCACTTAGTGACTAAACCATCACCACCACCAGCCCCTTTAAGATACAAAAAATTCACTCATTCACCTAGTCACCTTGTTCCTACACACCCCATTATGTGCTAGGTATAATTCTGCTGCTGCTGCTTCCGCTAGCTAAGTCACTGCAGTTGTGTCCGACTCTATGCGACCCCATAGACGGCAGCCCACCAGGCTCCTCCATCCATGGGATTTTCCAGGGTACTGGAGTGGGGTGCCATTGCCTTCTCCGAGGTATAATTCTAGGTGCTTATAATCTGTCAATAACTTACAGTTAAAGAGTCCTACTCTCATGAAATTTGTATTTTAGATAGACAAATCCTCATAAATAAACAAAATAACTAATAAGTAAATTATGTTGCATTCTAAAAGGTGTTAGAATAGAAAAAACAAAGGATTAGGGGCTTGGCCAAGGGCTCAAGGAAGGAGGAAGGCCAGGTTGCACATTTAAACAGGGATTGCTGGTGAGGTCTCAGCAAGAAGCTAATATTTGAGCAAAGATATGAGGAAGTGAATGAACACCTGGTTAAAGGCTTTAAGGTGGAGTAAGGGTAATGCCTTCCAGGAGTTAACACTCTTGTGGTGAAAAAGCTAAACAAACAAAGTAATTATAAATCATTGTAGCTGAGGATAATAAGCCTTAAACGAAGGTGTGCCCATGTGATGAGATCACAAAAGCATAGAAACTGAATGCCCAGGGGCATTTGGAAGTGTCTTGCTGAGGAGGTGATTTTTCATTCCTTAAACACAGGAAGTCTCGGGGTGATGGGGAGGCCTGACAGCTGGCAGAGGAGCTCACATTCAGGAACAGACAAGGACTCTGCCTGGTGCCTGAAGGGGACAGAGGAGGTGACGGGTTAGGAAGGTGAACTGAACATTTCACTTCTTACACATGATGTGGGGGCCCTGAAGGACTTAAAGTGGGTGTGTTTTACTGATAAGAAAGTTGAGACTCCCAAGAAGAAACCTCCAGGGCTACAAAGCTAAGTGGTGGGCCAAGATTTTCTAAGCCCAAGCTTGTCTGACCTCCGAACCGTGATGACACCAGAATTCCCCCTACATATGTGGAAGGCTGTGATGTTAGTCACTGTAGAACAGTCAGCTTTGTGAAGTGGGTGCTGTTCTGGTTAGGAGAGACTGGCCAGTGGGTTCCCTGCTTTGTCAGGTGTACAGAATCCACTCTGCCTAGTGCTCTCCTTTCCCAAGGAACCCCAAACTTACGTCACTGGGTATTTTACACATATTTACATCACAGACGGAAGGGGCCAATCATATATTTTCCCTTTAGTAGTTGAATATGTGGTGTCATAGGTACACTGACTTCACTGAATCTCACCCAGACCTGCATGAGAACAAGACTAAACTACCTCAAAACAAACAGACCATGAATGTATTCAGTCAAGAAGAATAGGCCCTATTTTTAGGAGTTAGAACAACAACTTGTAGAAACAGTTATGTTGAACAAACTTAAGTTTGATGTTTTAAATTGGAGGAGCATTAAAATTAGATGAGTAAATGTTACTCAATTGTGCATGATCATTATAGTTGGTTTTCTTTCTCTTTTCTGAAAAGGTAACTGTAGAAGCTCCTGATATATCACACTGTTCTTTGAAGGGATGTTTTTTATGTGATGATGGTTAAAGAAAAGTCATGTGTTAGCCTGAATGTCTTGTTTTTTTAATGTATCAATATACATATATTGAAAGTAAGGCCTGCAGTATTTGTATCCTTCCTACTAATGTGTGTGTGTGTGTGTGTGTGTGTGTGTGTGTGTGTATGAGTGTGTATGTGTATGTACCTTTGTAAGTTCTAGGGAAAGATTTATAGAAGTATCAAATTTTCAGAATATACATGTAAATTTTAACAACATGCTCATGCACAGTATTAGTTGTGGGAAGATAGATCATGGACCTAAGAACCAATATATTATTTACGGTAGGTAAACTGAGGTTTAAAAAGAAATAGGTCTCTGAAATTCAGTCACTTACAGAATGAAAAGTTGATCTGTTTCTTATCAAAGGTTCAGGCTGGGAATTTATGTCTAGGGAAGCTCTCCTCCATGCTTTGATTCAGAAATCAAGGCTGCTGGCTGCTCTGACATCTTGAACACGTGTCTTCCAGGGGGTCCTGAGTGTTGCCATTGAAGTCTCTTTAAATGCGGAAAGAGCGGAGCAAAGCACACTTGGGTGCTGTTAATGGGTCTGGTCTGAAAGTGGCACACGCCACCTCTGCTAATATGCCCAGAGAGGGTTCAGCTGCATGCCACACGTAACTGCAAGGGTGCTGGGAAGTGCAGGCGTGGGCCCAGAAAGGGGAGAGTATATTTTGGGGGAATATTATTATTATAAACATTTTTATTTTAAAAGACATTTTTTACATTTAGTTTTTTAAATTGGATAGCATATTCAAAAGCAGAGACATTACTTTGCCAACAAAGGTCCGTCTAGTCAAGGCTATGGTTTTTCCTGTTGTCACGTATGGATGTGAGAGTTGGACTGTGAAGAAGGCTGAGCCCCAAAGAATTGATGCTTTTGAACTGTGGTGTTGGAGAAGACTCTTGAGAGTCCCTTGGACTGCAAGGAGATCCAACCAGTCCATTCTGAAGATCAGCCCTGGGATTTCTTTGGAAGGAATGATGCTGAAGCTGAAACTCCAGTACTTTGGCCACCTCATGCGAAGAGTTGACTCATTGGAAAAGACTCTGATGCTGGGAGGGATTGGGGGCAGGAGGAGAAGGGGACAACAGAGGATGAGATGGCTGGATGGCATCACTGACTCGATGGACGTGAGTCTGGGTGAACTCCCGGAGTTGGTGATGGACAGGGAGGCCTGGCGTGCTGCGATTCATGGGGTCGCAAAGAGTCGGACACGACTGAGCGACTCATCTGATCTGATAATTGCTTTGCAATATTGTGTTAGCTTCTGCTGTACAACAATGGGAATCAGCGGTAAGTATTCATGTATTGCCTCCTTCTTGAGCCTTCCTTTCCAGGGAAAGGAAATCCTTGGAAATCCCTGGTCTCTTAGAGGGACCAGGGATCTGCCTGCAACACGGGAGACCCGGGTTCGATCCGAGACCCAGGTTTGATCCCTGGGTTGGGAAGATCCCCTGGAGAAGGAAATGGCAACCCACTCCAGCACTTTTGCCTGGAAAATCCCATGGACGGAGGAGCCTGGTAGGTTACAGTCCATGGGGTTGCAAAAAGTTGGACATGACTGAGCGACTTCACTTCACTTCACTTGAGCCTTCCTCCCACCCCACCAGCCTATCCTACCCCTCTAGGTGGGGACAGTGTATTCTGGTGGGCAGCTGGAGGACTTTGCCTTAACTGCTTACAGCTTTTGATTTATTTTTACATGCTATGGGAGAATGATTCTGGTAGCAAAAAGTACCCTGCCTTTATTTGCTACAGATTCTGTGCACTAAACACGCATAGTCAAGAAAGCAAAGTCTCAGGACTTCCCTTACGGTCCAGTGGTGAAGAATTCACCTGGCAGTGCAGATTCGATTCCTGGTTGGGGAACTAAAATCCCACAGGCTGCAGGGCAACTGAGCACTGCAACCACTGAATCCCTGAGCTCTGGAGCCACGCCCACTGCAACCAGAGTCAGCTGGGCTGCCGCAATCCCACGTGACGCAATGAACATCTCAACTAAGACTCCTCTAAGCCAAATAAATAAATCTAGGGGAAAAAAAGTAGCCAAGTCTCATGGGTAACAGCTCTCTTGACTTACATTTCTCACTTTGTTAACTTTCTCAGGATTTATACCAATTGAATTGTAGGGCTCATCACGTTCAGGGCGATACCATTTTGAAATAATTTACTGATTCTCAAACTTCAGCAGGTTAAAATAAGAATTAAAAAAAAAAAATCTTCAGATCAGAATCACCTGGAGGGCTTGTCAATGCATACATTGCCAGGCCCAGAGTTTCCAGTGAGGATTGTTAATTGCACTTCTAACAAGTTTCAAGTGATGCTGATTTCACATCCAGATCTTCAGGCTTTCAAACCATGCCTGCCCTTTGCTAAAACGCTTGGGCCTTTCTCTGCTAGCATTCTCTCCCACCATCTTAGGTCAAAACTAGCTTTCTCTGGCTCTAAAAGGACTTGAAGAGTTACCTGCTCACCTTCTGTAAAACAAAACTGAAGTTCTTGAGCTGGTAAGTGTTTTTGGTTCAATATTTTAGTCTCGAATTGTGCTTTCAACCAAATTTAGCTGGAGGGTTAACTGCTTGCTACTTGCTTTAAATTCTGAAGGGTAACTGCTACCCTTCTAGTCCCTCTAACCTGACTTGTTTTTCTTTTTGGTTTGAGTTTTCTTTGCACTGCCTGAACTCAAGTATTGCTTGTCCGCTGGCTCACAAAATGATATTTAAACAGCCTTACTCTGAGGCTGCAATATGTCACTTTAGTTTCTCTTAGAAAGTGAAATACAAGTCAGCTTGACTCGGGATGTTGTGTTTGTTGAATCAAATGGCTAGCTGGTTTGGGACTTCTAAGAAATGTTTTTAAGTTAACAACCTAGTAATACTATTTTGAAATTATTAACTTATCCCCCAAAGGGGATAAGTAAAATAAGGTATTTTTTGTAGTTTGACATCTTCAGTTTCACTCATTATTTGAACTAGTAGGCTTACTAATGGTTGCTGAAGGTTGCCTTTATAACTCCAAATGAATTGCACATTAAATTTTTTTTGTTGTTGTTGCTACTCAAAGAATTCTGTCTGGCAAACAGGAGTCTACATGAACTACACTCAGACCCGTTGACCCAATATGTCTGCTTGCTTCTCTTGGTGATTCACAGTAAGACGCAACAGGTGCTAATCCACCTAGGGCTGGAAAGTGCAACATAGATTTGAGGCAGCAGTGTCAAGTCTTACAGGTAATTAACACAGCATGATTTAGCTGGATTTGTACCAAGTGTTTGTTTGCCCATGCTGAGAAAAATAATGCTCTGTCCCTTTCATCAGTGGATCTCAAAAACGCTTCACAGACATTAATTAATACTTATCACACACCCCATCCTCCCCATTTCCAGATGAGAAAACCGAGTGATAGGATCTGGCACAGTCTTTTGCCTGCAGCCTTGAGGGTGGGTGCAGTAAAGTGTAGCCTATGAGACTCATTTTGGTCTTCTGACCTTGGGGTCATTCTTTTTCCTGTTGATGGAATGCTGTCACCGCCTCTTAAACTTGGACAACCAAGTCTAGCCCTTGAATTTAACCTAACTTATTGAAAAACCAAGAAAAAACTGGCGAATTTTGAAAAGATAAAAAAGTCTTTGAGTTATGTCCGACTCTTTGCGACCCCATGGACTCCAGTCCATGGAATTCTCCAGGCCAGAATACTGGAGTGGGTAGCTGTTCCCTTCTCCAGGGGATCTTCCCAATCCAGGGATTGAACCCAGAGGCACCCGCATTGCAGGTGAATTCTTTATCAGCTGAGCCACCAGAGAAGCCAAGAATACTGGTGTAAGGAGCCTATCCTTTCTCCGGCGGGTCTTCCAGACTCAGGCATCGAACTGGGGTCTCCTGCATTGCGGGTGGATTCTTTACCAGCTCAGCTATTAGGGAAGCCCTGGGAAACATAAGTTATTACATATTATGAAGATAAATCATGAAAGGAGTTGTGGGTGTGTTAGCCCAGCTGTGTATGTTTCTGAACAGGTCTCTAACCTTGAGATAGGATTCTTTCTTGTTTAGTTGGCTTTCTGTGCATTTATTGGACTCTGCCTTTGGAAAGAGTGACCAATGGAGTAGGCATGGTCATCTTTTTGCATGTCAAGTCATGGGTTAGCTGGAAATAGAGGTTTACCCCAGGGAGGGGTCCTACACCTCAACTTGACTTTCTCTTGGACAGGTAGCTTCTCCTCCATGCAAGAAAGGGGTGCAGCTAAACTCAGCTTCACACGAAGTGTCAGCACCTGGCCTTCCCTGAAATGCAGGTGCCCAGCTCAGGTGACTAACTGCCACTTGCAAAGCTGCTGTCAAACTTGTCTTAGGGGAAGGGACAGCATTCCTCTAGTTTGGCCCCATGTGAGCCCAGGCCTACTAGTCTGGGTCCCCCTGTCTGCAGGGAGACCTATGCCTCTTCTGACCCCTCTTCTTTGAGTTCTAGCTTACACCAGGTGACACTGCTGTTTGCCCCAGTCCTTTGCACAGCAAGCCCATTCTAGGAGGTAAAGAGAGTTCTTGATTCTCATTTGGGCCTTCAGTCTGGGCATCTACATCACACAGTTCCAGTTTAGTCTCTCAGTTGTGTCTGACTCTTTGCAACCACATGGACTGCAACGCACCAGGCTTCCCTGTCCATCACCAACTCCTGGAGCTTGCTCAAACTCATGTCCATCGAGTCAGTGATGCCATCCAACCATCTTGTCCTCTGTCATCCCCTTCTCCTCCTGCCTTCAATCTTTCCCAGCATCAGGGTCTTTTCTAAGGAGTCAGTAGTTCACATCAGGGCAAAAGAATCGGAGCTTCAGCATCAGTCCTTCTGATGAATATTCAGGACTGGTTTCCTACAGGATTGACTGGTTTGGTCTCCTTGCAGTCCAAGGGACTCTCAAGAGTCTTCTCCAACACCACAGTTCAAAAGCATGAATTCTTTGGCACTCAGCTTTATGTTTTTCTTTCTTTATAACATTAGTATAGTACACATTTAATTAACATTTCATATATACATATATAAACACCCCCACATGTGTAGTGATGGATATTCATCAACTTCAGATTTTTCTTATGAAAAGCCTTCATATGTCTTAAGGTGGCAAAAAACATAGTTGCTGCTGTCCTGTATATAATCTGTACCTCTTTCCTTCTTGTCTGAGCTTTGGGTTCCATTTCTGTGCCTGAGGTCATTGTTGCTCTATGCTGCTCCATAAGATGATGTAGATTTTTATTACTGCCTCCCTGGTAGTTTGGTGAGTCTCAAGTGATGAAGTTCCTTGGAATTATCTACTAGAGATCTTGATTTAAAAAAAAAAATGAAGACAATTTCAGCTTCCTGGACCCACTTGCAGAGATGCAGATTTAATAAGTCTGGGAGGGGGTCCAAATAGCTGTGTTTTTAACAGATATGCCTAGATCATTTAAATGCATGTGGTTCATGGACCACACTTGGAGAAACGTGAGTTGCTTTATTTTTTGCATTTGTTTATTTTGAGTACAGCCTTTGCCAGAGTTTTACTCTTGTAAAGTGGTGGTTGCTTACTTTGTTGGTTAAGCTACAAGAATAGCTTTTGCTACTTATCTGATCTCAAAACCTCTCCTCTTACCTGATGTCCTCTCCTGTCTGTGACCTCTTCATCCTCATGTGTTCATTTTAGTACATAAAGGTAAAAGAAAAAAATGTGTTCCTCAAGGAGCTTACCTTTTGGTAGGAGTTATAATTTAAAAATCTCCCCGTTACACATTGTCTTAATACTGTTAAGCACCCCCACATTATCTTAATATTGTTTAGCACCCCTTGCTGCTGCTGCTAAGTCGCTTCAGTCATGTCCGACTCTGTGTGACCCTGTAGACGGCAGCCCACCAGGCTCCCCCGTCCCTGGGATTCTCCAGGCAAGAACACTGGAGTGGGTTGCCATTTCCTTCTCCAATGCATGAAAGTGAAAAGTGAAGGTGAAGTCGCTCAGTCATGTCCGACTCTTAGCGACCCCATGGACTGCAGCCTACCAGGCTCCTCCATCCATGGGATTTTCCAGGCAAGAGTACTGGAGTGGGGTGCCATTTCCTTCTCCGTAGCACCCCTTAGGTGCAAGTAATAAGTTTTTGTTCAGTTAATTAGAATGGTATGCTTTTGGGTGGCGCAGTTCTTAGGAAATGATTATTATTGGTCAATTAAAAAGGTGTTTCTGTGCCTATGTGTATATACATACATAAATATACATTATACTATATAGTAAAAATGAGAATGCAGTTTAAGTTTGGCAAGTTTGATTCCAGTCCATGACAGCTGTTAATATTATACGTGACTACACTGGTTCTTCATTTTATGATGGGCCGTTTCCGTGGTCACTGCCCACGTGGTACACACACATGCATAACTAACATTTGTCCCTGTGGCCATTTTATTTCCGATGAGCCTTTTTAGAGAATTGGGATTACTCATTGGTGGAGTATTCAACTGGATTCCCTTGGGCGTAAACGTGGGGAAGCTACATTTAAAGTACATTTTGGATGGGTTAGAAAAACCTGCTATTGTGAATGCCTTCGAACTGTATTCTGAGAAGTGCTTGTCTACCTTAAGATATAGCCATATGCTTAGAAAAATGAGTTTGGTTAATGATGGAATAAACAGAGTCAGACTCTTAATTCTGTACAGTCTCTCAGACTTAATACCCTCCATCTCTAAAAAGAAAATTCAGCATGGAGTATTTTCCAAACTTTTTTTTTAACCCAAGTCATCTTTGAGGAATACTAATTTTTTTTTGGTAGGAGCGTAAACTGGGACATGCTGGCTGAAGTTAAGCCCCTGCTTTTCTGCTACCCTGTGGTTCTGAATACTTATAGATAAGCAAGATTTGTCTTTCTGCACAGTTGGGTCAGGAAGTTCCATCCACTTAGTTGCAGCTCTGGGGTTGAAACACTATTAATTTGTGGCTTCAAAGTCTATATTCACACCATTCCACTGACTAGAGCTGCTCATTCTAATTGTTTTAAACATTGTTGCTGTTAAAAAAAGAGGCTCCAAAGACTGCCTCCAGAGGTTGCTCAATTATTTAAGATGCTGATGCAGAAAAGCAATACATCCTTAGAAAGGCATGCCATTAATTAACATGTCTTCTGGCTGGTCATTGTCCTTCCCTTCTTATCCAGTTGTCAAGTTTGTTTAGTCCATTAATGACTAGAGGAGAGAGTTTTGCTGCAGCGCTAGAGGTCTTCTAAGAATGTGAATTATTAATGAAAAGCTTCATTTTGGTTTCCACCTTTCCTTGTGTGTGGAAGTGGAGGAGGTGGTGAGATGCATATGGGGAGAAGATGCTTGTATCCTGTACAGTGGACTTTTTTTTTGGGGGGGGGGGTGCTGTATTAGGAATTGGAGAAGGAAATGGCAAACCACTCCAGTATTCTTGCCTGGAGAATCCCAGGGATGGGGGAGCCTGGTGGGCTGCCGTCTACGGGGTCGCACAGAGTCGGACATGACTGAAGCGACTTAGCAGCAGCAGCTGTATTAGGAACTTTTATCTTGGTGCTCACCAGTGGGCTGAATTCATGATAAATATGCTTGAGCAAGGTTCTGTGTCTGTGTGTGTGTGTGTTGGAGGCTCTGAGGGCTTTTATTATTGATATCTTAATCACTTTACAAGTTGCATGTCATATACTGTGCTTAGAACTGTGCTTCCACTGCCCAGACCAATCTGTCGCAAACCATTGATTCATTCAGTAAGTGTGGGATACATTGGTTACCCTTCCACCCTGAGCCAAAGAATTCCCTGCTCAGGTTTGATAGATTCTGGTGACCTTTACGAGACTGAGCCACCAGGGAAGCCTCTAAAACTAACACATTCTGATAAATTTAACACATTCAGAAGATGTTACATGGGCATTTAGACTGCTTTCTCCAAGTCAGTTCAGATGGTCATCTGGAAGCCTAACCACTTGGAACCATAAACAGGCAGGTGTGGAACAGGCAGGCTGAATCCTCTGGCTCAGGATGGACATATAATTTTAATGTATAAAATTAATTTAAAACACAAAGAAATTTCACTTGTGCCCTGAGACCTGAGTTGCTTCCACAGTGTTCCTGCAAGTGAGTCTGTGTTTCTGAAAGCAGAGCTCTAATCTGTATTGACTGTCTGTGATGTGTCTGTAGGTGTCGGCCAGCAGGTGCCTATGTGGATCAAAGATGCAGTGACCAAAGGTAGTGGCTGTTCTTTTTTCTCCCACCCCCTCTTTGTGAGGAAGTGCTTGCATCTTAATCAAGAATAGTACATGCTTGTAGGAGTCTAATATTTTTTTTCATTATAATTCATAACTGTGCAGACAGCGAAGTGCCTCAGTCCCAGGAAATAAGCTCTCTAAACACTGCTCACCAGTGCTTCTTTCTCTACTCCCTGACTTGGAGTCTTCCTCGTGATGTGTTGCAGCTGGCTTGTCCTAGCCCACAAAAGCCGATGTTGTGCAAATCTCATATCGCCATGTTCAGTGATGGTAGGTAGTTTGAGACCAGCCAAGTTGAGAGTATTTACAAACCAGGCTCTCCCTTAGAGAAGACTGACTGTCAAACATTTACTAGCGCACCACTGGATTCTTCCCATCTAATCTAGTCTCCTAGGACTGATGTTTTGGCATGTAGAACTTCAGTATGTGTACAGTTCGATCTGAATTAATCTGTTTCTTTGGATTTGATATCTTTGATTTACTTATCAATTTATATTTGTGTACATACTAGATGCTGGGCACTGTGCTAGGTTCTGTGGATAAAATATCTTATATTTACAATTATTTATATTTAACTTATAATATATTGAAAATCTTAGTCTTTTAAAATGACAGTTTTATGAGTTTTTATTTAAATAAATAATTATTCAATACATATAATGAATTATAATAAGCTGGCTTTTTATTATATTTATAATGTTGCACAAACATCACTTTTTAACTCCAGAACATCTCATCACCCTCAAAAGAAATCACAGATCTCATCTCCTGTCAACTGCTAATCTCTTTGGATTTGCCTATTCTACTGGACACTCCATATTAATTAAATCATATTACAGATGGATTTTATGTCTGCTATCACTTAGCATAATGTTCTTTTAGGGTGCCCCCACATTGTAGCATGTGTCATTACTTAATTCCTCTTTATGGCTGGATAGCATTCCAGTAAATGTACAACATATTGTCTATTTTTCTATAATAGACTATTTCCAATGTTTGACTATTATCAATAATGTTACTATGAACATTCATATATACTCTCTTGTATGAACATCTATTTTTTAATTCAGTTTTTATTTTTATTGTGGTATAGTTGATTTATAATGTTGTGGTTAGTTTCAGGTGAACAGAAAAGTAAGTCAGTTAGACATATATCCATTCTTTCTCAGATTCTTTTCCCATATAGATTATTACAAAATATTGAGTAGAGTTCTATAAGGAAGGTTATAGAAGGTGCTATAAGGTAGGTTCTTGCTGGTTGTCTATTTTATATATAGTGTTTGTATGTTAATACCAACCTTTTAAGTTATCCCACCCTGGCCCAGTGCTTCCCCTTTGGCAACCGTAAGTTTGTTTTCTTAATGTCTGTGAGTCCACTTCTGTTTTGTGACTGAGTTCATCTGTATCTTTTTAGATTCCACATGTAAGTGATCTCATGATATTTGTCTTTTTCTAGTTAACTTAATATGATAATCTCTAGGTCCATCCATATTGCGCAAATGTCATTATCTTGTTCTTTTTATGGCTGAATAGTATTCTGTTGTGTGTATGTACCACATCTTCTTTACCCATTCCTCTGTTGATAGACATTTAGGTCTTTTTCGGGTCTTGGCTAGGGTAAATAGTGCTGATATGAACTTAGACATGCCTGTATCTTTTTGAATTACAATTTTGGTCCAGGTATATGCCCAAGAGTGGGATTGCTGGATCATAGGGTAGCTCTATTTTCTGTGTTTTAAGAAACCTCCACAGTGTTTTCCTTAGTGGTTGCACCACTTTATATTCCCACCAACAGTGTAGGAGGATTCCCTTTTCTCCACGCCCTCTCCAGTACTTATTGTTTGTAGACTTTTTGATGATGGCTCTTCTGATGGGTATCAGGTGATACCTCATTGTGCTTTTAAATCTTTTGGGTATATAGGTATACACATGGGAATAGCACTTCTGGGATTATAACTTTAATTTTTTTGAAGAAATGTGAAATTGTTTTCAAGTGTCTGTTCTAGTACACATTTTTGCCTACATTAAGATTATAATTTCAATGTATCCTTTCAACAAGTTTTATTTTGTAACTTTTAAAAATTATAGTCATCTAGTGGGTATATGGAGTGGTATCTCAGTGTTGTTTTTTTTAAAAAATCTCCCTGATGCCTAATGATTCTGAGTGTTTTTCACACCTTATTGGCTATTGTGTATTTTATTCAAATCCTTTGCCTATGAATTCTAGACTTCAGTCAAATACCATTTGTAAATAATAACTTTTTTGATAATGTTCTTTGTATAAAAATTTTAATTTTGATGTCTTTTTTTTTTAATCCACTAGTTTCTTTTGCTTTAGGTGTCACGTTTAAGAGTCTGTTGCTTACTTCAGCTTTGAAGATTTACACTGAAATTTCCTTTAAGAGTCTGACATTTTTGTTCTTGTTGGAAGTTTGTGATTTGAATCGGTCCCTCTACTTGTTTGGGTGTATTCAGATTTCCTCTCTTCTTGAATCAGCTTTAGCATAGCAATTGGTGTGTTTCTAGGAATTTGTCTGTTTTATATAGGTTCTAACTTATTGGCATACAAGTATTTATTGTATTCTCTTTTTACCCCTGGAGAGTTGATAGCAGTGTATCTATTTTTATTACTCACTTTAAGCCTTTGAGTAGAGTGGCTAGGTTATGGACTGGGTGGTTACGTTATGGATTTAAAATTAATGAGTCTATTTTCTTTACAAGATATTAAGTTAGTTTGCCACAGTTGGGTGGATGCTAGTTGAAGATATAATACTCCTGAAGCAAAGACAAAGGACAGTTACCATTAGCTAGGACAGCAAAATTTTTTGGTGCTATTTGTATATTAGATCAGATCAGTCGCTCAGTCATGTCCGACTCTTCGTGACCCCATGAATCGCAGCACGCCAGGCCTCCCTGTCCATCACCAACTCCCGGAGTTCACCCAGACTCACATCCATCGAGTCAGTGATGCCATCCAGCCATCTCATCCTCTGTTGTCCCCTTCTCCTCCTGCCCCCAATCCCTCCCAGCATCAGAGTCTTTTCCAATGAGTCAACTCTTCGCATGAAGTGGCCAAAGTACTGGAGTTTCTACTTCAGCATCATTCCTTCCAAAGAACTCCCAGGGCTGATCTCCTTCAGAATGGACTGGTTGGATCTTCTTGCAGTCCAAGGGACTCTCAAGAGTCGTTTCCAACACCACAGTTCAAAAGCATCAATTCTTTGGTGCTCAGCCTTCTTCATGTTCCAACTCTCACATCCATACATGACCACAGGAAAAACCATAGCCTTGACTAGACGAACCTTTGTTGGCAAAGTAATGTCTCTGCTTTTGAATATGCTATCTAGGTTGGTCATAACTTTCCTTCCAAGGAGTAAGCGTCTTTTAATTTCATGGTTGCAGTCACCATCTGCAGTGATTTTGGAGCCCAGAAAAATAAAGTCTGACACTGTTTCCACTGTTTCCCCATCTATTTCCCTTGAAGTGATGGGACTGGATGCCATGATCTTCATTTTCTGAATGTTGAGCTTTAAGCCAACTTTTTCACTCTCCACTTTCACTTTCATCAAGAGGCTTTTGAGTTCCTCTTCACTTTCTGCCATAAGGGTGGTGTCATCTGCATATCTGAGGTTATTGATATTTCTCCTGGCAATCTTGATTCCAGCTTGTGTTTCTTCCAGTCCAGCGTTTCTCATGATGTACTCTGCATATAAGTTAAATAAGCAGGGTGACAATATACAGCCCCGACGTACTCCTTTTCCTATTTGGAACCAGTCTGTTGTTCCATGTCCAGTTCTAACTGTTGCTTCCTGACCTGCATACAGATTTCTCAAGAGGCAGATCAGGTGGTCTGGTGTTCCCATGTCTTTCAGAATTTTCCACAGTTGATTGTGATCCACACAGTCAAAGGCTTTGGCATAGTCAATAAAGCAGAAATAGATGCTTTTCTGGAACTCTCTTGCTTTTTCCATGATCCAGTGGATGTTGGCAATTTGATCTCTGGTTCCTTGTCCTTTTCTAAAACCAGCTTGAACATCAGGAAGTTCATGGTTCACATATTGCTGAAGCCTGGCTTGGAGAATTTTGAGCATTACTTTACTAGCGTGTGAGATGAGTACAAATGGCAACACGAAAAAGGTGATGCTCATTCAATGGGTTGTGTTATAGGTGAAGAACCCTGAGTTCATGGAACCCAAATCTTTTATAATGGGAAGTAAGTATGCCTACCCTTTGCTCCACAGGCAGGCACTCAATTTTTAAGGCTCTTTGCTATACAAGCACCTTAAATATAGTCTGGAACAAAGTGCAGTTTGTGCTTTACCTGCAAAGACATGCAGAAATAAGAGAAACTCTGGAGAATGATCTTCAAAGTCAGAGGAGTATGCAGAAAGTAGGGCATGAGAGACGGCAAGGACTTCTGATTTCAGTCTGTGTGGAGGGATGTCAGGCTTCCCTGGTGGCTCAGTGGTAAAGAATCCACCTGCCGATGCAGGAGACACAGGAGACCTAGGTTCCATCCTTGCATCAGGAAGATCCCCTGAAGGGAATAGCAACCCACTCCAGTATTCTTGCCTGGAGAATTCCATAGATGGAGGAGACTCGTGGGGCCACAGTCCATGGGGTCTCAAAGAGTCAGACATGACTGAAGCGACTGAGCGCACACACACGCACAGAGGGATGCTGTTGTAGGGTTTTGAAGGAAAGTGGCACATGTTCATTTATATTTTGAAAGAATCACTCTGCTTCAGTGTAGAGATTAAACTGTACGGAGGGGGGAAAGACTATATGGAGAAAAGAGAGCAGTTAGGCGGCTATTAAAATATGCAGGTCAGTGATAATGATGATTAATTTAGTGGTGGAGGTAGGGATAAGTGATCAGACTGACAGTTTTGATGGCAGAATCCACTGGATTTTTCTGGCAGGTGGGATCAAATTTGGGAAGAAAATAGCAGTTAAATAGGACTTTTATGCTTTCATCTGATCCACTGAATGCATGATGGTTCTATTTACTGGAATGGATAACCTTGGGGTAGAATTAAGGTTGTTGTCGTTTAGTCATTAAGCCATGTCCAACTCTTACGACCCCATGGACTGTAGCCTGTTAGGCTCCTCTCTTCATGATATTTCCCAGGCAAGAATACTGGCGTGGGTTACCATTTCCTCCTCCAGGGCATCTTCCCCACTCAGGGATGGAACCCGTCTCTTGCAGCTCCTGCACTGGCAGATGGTAAACGCTGAGCCACCAGGGAAGCCCAAAATTAGGTTGGGGAACTGTAATCCAGAATACTATTTTGGAGTTATATGAAAGGAGGAAAGGTTAGTACTCCCTTGACAGAGATGCACGAAGCCCTTGGCCTGACAACACACATATGGTTAAGGCATTTCCAGCTCCTTTGTAGCATCTAACCACTGTTTTTGGGACTGATAAACCAATTTGCAGGACAGGGATAGAGATGCAGACATTGAGAATGGACTTGTGGACACAGCAGGGGAAGGAGAGAGTGTGACAAATTGAAAAAGGAGCATTGATGTATATACACTCCCGTGTGTACAATAGATGGCTAGCAGAAAGCTGCTATAGAGCACAGTGCTCGGTGCCCTGTGATGACTTAGAGGGGAGGGTTCGGGGAGTGGGAGGGAAGCTCAAAAGGGAGGGGGTATATGTATACATATGGTTGATTTTTACAGCAGAAACTAACACAATATTATAAAGCAATGGTGGCTCAGAGGTGAAAGCATCTGCCTGCAATGCAGGACACCTGGGTTTGATCCCTGGGTTGAGAAGATCCCCTGGAGAAGGAAATGACAACCCACTCCAGTATCCTTGCCTGGAGAATCCCATGGACGGAGGAGCCTCATGGGCTACAGTACACAGGGTCGCAAAGAGTCAGACACGACTGAGCGACTTCACTTCACTTCACTTAAAAAAGAATACAATTGACATCCAGGAGAGATGCAGGGGACATCACTGGGTATAGAAATCAGTGGTTATGAAGAGATGAAATCTGGAGATAAACTATTGATTCCCAAATGTTATATTTGTCACTTGAAGTCCTGAGACTTCATGAGAAACATTGGAATAGAGTATAAATAGAAAATGAAGTCAAAATACTGAATCCTGGTGTCCTTCTGACATTTGGCGGTCAGAAAGAAGAGGATTCAGCAACCAAGAGGAAAAATCAGGAGACAACTTGACCTTGTGTGCATGTGAGCTCAGTCGTGTCCGACTCTTTGCAACCCCATGGACTGTAGCCCACTAGGCTCCTCTGTCCATAGAACTGTCCAGGTAAGAATACTGGAGTGGGTTGCCATTTCCTACTCCAGAGGATCTTCCTGACCCTGGGTAAGTAAAACCGATGGTAAAGGTAATAAGGGTGGTTCCAACACTAGGTGGGAGTCTGTCTTTGTTTAGAAAATACAAATGCCAAAATAACTTTGAGTCCCTTGGCATGTAAATTGCAGATATTATGATTGCTAATCTGCTGTTCATGCAAATTAAGCAGGGATTTGGAAGGATGGGGGTGCAGGGGTAGAGGTTTGGTGAAGGGACTGGGAATGAGGGGAGAGTAGATGACAACGTGGTGAGGTGGCTGGAGAACTTGTAGATTTTATTTTAGTTGCTAGGAAATAAATCCACCGGTTTGCCCAAGCCTTTAGCGACGTGTACTACATAGAAATGCTTTTGGCGTCTGTGTGTGTTGATGTGTGTGAGAACTAAGTTGTCTACATCTGATGCAGAGTGGAGGGGAGGGGTGAAAGAAGCCACAAGTTTAAAGAGAGGAGTATTGATGTAAATATCTATAGAGTAGAGTATTGAAGCTAGAATTGAGAAGGGCAGGGAAATCGGAGGGATTGCAGGAAACTTCTGGTCAGAAAACGGGCTGGCATCTCGGTTACACTTATGTGAACAAGTAGCTGTTTGAGTCTCCCATCATATTAACCACTTTGGTCTAGGACCTCTTGCACCTTAACTTTCAGTATTCATGCTGATTTTCATAACCATTTGGACTCTCAGTCCTGGCTGCTGCTGGACCAGACCATTGTGCTGTCAGCCTTGCTCTGGCCTTGTCTTTTACTTCTGAAACAGATCAAGTGCGACTGATGGGTATTTCATGCATCTCAGTACAAATAATTACATTAAATAAGGAGGTTGCCTTCTCCAAAGCAAGGAAGAATATATCTTTATGGTTTCAGCTGCCAAGTTTTCAAAACACAGTTTTTCTGTTGTTTCTGGTTTCTTGTGTTGTTTTTTTTTTTTTTGGTAGATGGTGGTCATTAATTCTTTTTATCGCTTATACAAATTAACTCCATATTTGAGGCAAAACTTGTTCTAAAAGGAGGTTTTGACAAGCCCCTACAATCTTTTAGATAATGGCTAGTTGATTGTATTTTGATAGACTCTGAGTCCTGGTTCCAATATTTGAATACCAGAGTAACACAGAGAAATAAAAAACAAAAAACAATTGTGTTTAAGTAACAACAACAACAAAAACTAGCTTTATAAATCTAATCTTCCAAACTCTCCAACAGTCTCTTTGTTATTGTTAACAATATAAATTGTTAGATTAGGTAGTGTTACTCCACTGGTCTGCACTTGGCTTTGTCCTTCTTTAACTCTCTCTAATCTCTCCCTCCCTTCCTGTCCTTCTTTTATTCCTAAATGTACCCCAGCCCCCCGCCATAAACCCCAGAGCTGAAAAATATACATGGAACCACCATTGAATCTGAGTCCAAATCTCTTCTAAGTTCAGATCTCAACATTAGCACCTCCCATCTTTGTGAGCTTCTTAAGGCAGCTTTCTGCCTTGATTCTCTATCTTTTCACATGGGGGTTACTGTGTCACTTAGGGCTATTGGGGAAATTAAAATATTGGGTTGGCCAAAAAGTTCATTTGGGTTTTTCTATACCATCTTATCGGAGAAGGAAATGGCAACCCACTCCAGTGTTCTTGCCTGGAAAATCCCATGGATGGAGGAGCCTGGTAGGCTACAGTTCATGAGGTCGCAAAGAATCAGACACGACTGAGCGACTTCACTCACTTTTCACTTTCATGCATTGGAGAAGGAAATGGCAACCCACTCCAGTATTCTTGCCTGGAGAATCCCAGGGGTGGGGGAGCCTGGTGGGCTGCCATCTCTGGGGTTGCACAGAGTCGGATACGACTTAAGCGACTTAGCAGCAGCAGCAGCATACCATCTTATGGAAAAACCTGAACGAACTTTTTGGCCAACCTAGTAGATGATAAATACAAAGTGATTACCACAATGCCTAACATACTAAGCGTTCAGTAAATGCTGTCGTTTGTTATTCTTCAAATAGACTCATATTTAAATAAACTAGAAAAAGAAAATGTTTTGTAATGATATCCTTTTGTACAGAAGAACCTGGAGCTGGGAGAAAGAGTTTTGAATTTGAAGGATGGAGAGGAAAGGAAATGAATGTAAGACCTGTGTTATCTGAGCTAATTCAGAAAAAATTGTACTGGTTGGTTTCTTTTCTAGTTGCTCCTCATCTGTGTAGTTCTGTCATTTAGATGCTATTGAAAAGGCATATGCTTTGACACTTGCAGGCCTACTACTGGTCTTGAAACTAACAGTAACTTTGAGTCATTTATTTATTTTTGGAGTTATGATTTCTTATATCTAAAATGGGAATGGTAACCTCAAATCAAATATACTATGGAAAATGCGCCTTGAAAACATTACCAAGATGCACCCTGGATTGGAAGATTTCTAAGATTCTATTGTAAGTAAATGAAGGCTGGGTATGATTTTACCAAGTTCATCTGGCCCTTGCAGTCTGACTTAGCCACACAAGTTCTCCTGTTTCTAAGGAAATTACTTCAATTAATCTCTGAATGGCAGCCCTCTCCCCTGGCACAGCAGACAGCAGCTGTTGAATACCCAGGAACAGGAGACAGTGGTCTCGTTCTGTGAAAGGGAGGATGAATTTTTTTATTCAGCTGTAATCACAGAGGAGTTTAGGAGTGGGTAGAAGTTTGTCCAGAGCTGAATAATTTCCTCTCCTTTATTTAAAACAGAAAGCAAGAACAGATGAACTCCTCCTGGTGTCATGACAAAAGAAATCCAGTTCAGTCATGGCCCTTCTCTCGGGTTGCCCATCCTTAGGCACAGGCACACAATCTCAGGATCACCAGCAGATTAGACTAGAATGGCTCTCTGGAAGAAGTTATGATCTATCTTGTCAGAGGCCTTCTGGGGACACTTTACCCCTTGTATTAATGACACAATATTCTGGAAATGCTTCTTTGGAAATCATCTGAATATATTACAAAACCCTGTGGTTTAGCAATCCCAACTCAACTGACTGAAAACTCTTCTGGTTTTGATAATTATATCAGGGTACAGACCATAGTACAAAATCTTGAAGCATTTTGTTTTTTCCCTTGGAACTTGCAGGGAGCCATACGTTTACATTAGAGACCTGTCTCCTGCACATTTTTATTGGGAAAACCATAGCTATTATAAATACTCTTTCATAGACAGTAAAACTGTTTAAGATTTTTTTTTCCTTGATTTTGTAATGCCTCTTAGAAATGGCTGAATGCTTCATACTTAATTCTTACAAAAACAATTTTCCCTTGAACAGATCCTTGGTTTTCTGTTCGATGTGTTGGTGTAATTTTTTCCATTAACAGATTGAGGCATTTTGGCAATTTCAGTATTAAAGACAGATTAATGGACATTTAATTCAATAAACCTGTAGGATTAAACCCAGTACCCAAAGTGAAGTGATGTAAGATATTTTAGCAAGGGTCTTAGCTTTCTTTCCCAAGTCCCAAATTGGCTTCTACTTTGACAGAATTATTTGTATGTTTCTTGGAGCTATTTTCCGGATTGTGCAGGGTTTGAATCCAAGGTGGCTTATTTGATCCATCTGTGTTTCTGTTAAGGTTGGTACCTGGCTGAATGATTTTCTGAAAGAATTAAGAAATGTTCTTTCTGACTAACCACAGGAAAAAAATAGGAGAGCATCAGCTATGCCAGCTGAAAGGATCAATTTTCTAAAGAAAAAGTTAGAAAAGAGCTAGTGGAATATGGGTGGAACTAGGTTTTATGGGGAACTAGTTGTTGACATGATTCTCAGGAGAGGAAATTAAATATCAATCAAAGAATTAACCATGCAGGTCAAAGAAAGTGATTAAGAACAAATTAGGCTTAGGATAAATTAGAAGAAAAATAGTATTGTACATAATCATTTTTATAATGAAACAATTGGATCTTAGTATCATTAAGTCATTAGCTCATCTAATCAAGGAAAAGAATGCCCAAGAACCTAATTAGGAAAGAGAAATGTAAAACACGTAAAGTTAGAGAAGATATCAAGAATCTATACAAAAATAGGGGACTTTATGTAAAACTTAGATTAAAAACTTTTTCTTAGTTTTATTTGTATTTTCCTAGAAAGTTTAAACTGACTAGACGAATAATCCTGAAAATGTTGAGAATATTTTTTTAAAAAGCCTTGAAAAGATTTGAACTGTGTGCCTTCACAGAGGAATTCTTTTAAATCTTTATGCAACAAATAATCCCTTTATTATTTCTGCTATTCTGGTGTTGTTTTATGTGGTTCCCTCCCCACCCTACTCCACCAGGAAATCTACCTTGACAAAATCAATACCCACCTATCTGCTTCTACATAAAACAGATTACTCTTACTCATGAATGTTGATAAGACAACTCTAATAGAAAACTTTCAGATAGAATTGAAGAAGTCTACTGAAATCCTTCTAGACTTAATATTGGTTTATAGAATCAGTGCAGGCTTGAGTTTAGCTTTGGACATAAAAGTATTCATGGGCTGGAACAATGTGTCCTTTTGTTTTTCAGTTCTTCTCCTCCCTGTGTGTTATATTAAAGTAATTAAACAGGGACACTATTAACTTTAGGTGGTTCTAATGCCTTGGTAACCTATGTAAGTCAAAGTGGTTGCACTCAAGTCTGGGAGAATGAAGCTTAAGAACAACTAACCACAAACAGCCAACTAGGCTTTCCCAGACAAGGCAACTGCCTAAGTGATAGACAGTCAGTTAAGTTCCTTGCTTTGCTTCTATATATTCTCTATTAAAAGCTTTATCCCAGCTCCCATCACTGAAAGGTTCCTAACTACTTTTAGTTTCATGCAGTCCAATTTGAATTGGCATAAGGGAAGGTGGCTTAAACAATGAAGAATCTGCCTGCAATGAGAGAGACCTGGGTTTGATCCCTGGGTTTGGAAGATCCCCTGGAGGAGGGCATGACAACCCACTCCAGTATTCTTGCCTGGAGAATCCCCATGGACAGAGGAGCCTGGCAGATTACAGTCCATGGGGTTGTAAAGATTTGGGCATGACTGATGACTAAGCACAGCACACCTTACTTAAATAAGACTCTTAAATTTTGATGTGGCACAGTTATCTATTAACAGTTGATGACACCTTCCTTTGAGGGAGAGGGAAGATGGCTGAAAACAGCTTGATATTGACATTTTCCAAACTCAGTGATGTCAGCGGCATGAGACTTTCTTTCTTCCAGAACTTCTGCAGGTAACCCAGGAGAGAACTCTGACCTTAGTGCTGCATGTTCACCTCTGTCTCATTTCAGTTCAGTTCAGTCACTCAGTTGTGTCCAACTCTTTGTGACCCCCTGGACTGCAGCATGCCAGGCCTCCCTGTTCATCACCAACTCCTGGAGTTTACTTAAACTCATGCCCATTGAGTCGGTGATGCCATCCAGCCATGTTATCCTCTGACATCCCCTTTTCCTCCTGCCCCCAATCCCTCCCAGCATCAGGGTCTTTTCCAATGAGTCAACACTTTGCATGAGGTGGCCAAAGTATTGGAGTTTCAGCCTCAACATCAGTCCTTCCAATGAACACCCAGGACTGATCTCCTTTAGGATGGACTGGTTGGATCTCCTTGCAGTCCAAGGGACTCTCAAGGGTCTTCTCCAACACCACAGTTCAAAAGCATCAATTCTTCGGCACTCAGCTTTCTTTACAGTCCAATTCTCACATCCATACATGACCATTGGAAAAACCATAGCCTTGAACAGACAGACCTTTGCTGGTAAAGTAATGTCTCTGCTGTCTAGGTTGGTCATAACTTTTCTTCCAAGGAGTAAGTGTCTTTTAATTTTATGGCTGCAGTCACCATCTGCAGTGATTTTGGAGCCCCCCAAAATAAAGTCTGTCACTGTTTCTACTGTTTCTCTATCTATTTCCCATGAAGAGATGGAACCAGATGCCATGATCTTCGTTTTCTGAATGTTGAGCTGTATGCCAACTTTTTCACTCTTCTGTCGAATCTTCATGAAGAGGCTCTTTACTTCCTCTTCACTTTCTGCCATAAGGGTGGTGTCATCTGCATATCTGAGGTTATTGATATTTCTCCCGGCAATCTTGATTCCAGCTTGTGCTTCTTCCAGCCCAGCGTTTCTCATGATGTACTCTGCATATAAGTTAAATAAGCAGGGTGACAATATACAGCCTTGACGTACTCCTTTTCTAATTTGGAACCAGTCTGTTGCTCCGTGTCCAGTTCTAACTGTTGCTTCCTGACCTGCATATAGGTTTCTCAAGAGGCAGGTCAGGTGGTCTGGTATTCCCATTTCTTTCAGAATTTTCCAGTTTATTGTGATCCACACAGTCAAAGGCCCACTTAATTGTTTTCTTGGCTTTGTCTCTGTGTCCTTCTCTACTGGCAACAGTTAAAATAACATGGAATGGGGAAGAGGTAGTCCTTCAAGGAAAGGGATGCTGGTGTGTTAATACCATAATCCATTACCAAGGGTTTGTTCTGGGAATGCATGTCTAGTTGGATGTCATACAATGTTTCTTATTATTTTACTGTATTCTTTACTATATTTACTGCATTTGTTCTCCAGTGAGAACATTAGATCAACTCTTTAAATGCCAAAAATGTCTTTAAATTGAATATCCATTCTCAAAGTAATTTTAATTAAAATGGTAAATGAAAAATTCATTAAAAAGTAGGCATTTCAAACTCATAGGTGCTATAGAGCTTAATCCTAAAAGAAGATGCTGTTAAAGTGCTGCACTCAATGTGCCAACAAATTTGGAAAACTCAGCAGTGACCACAGGACTAAAAAAAGTCAGTTTTCATTCCAGTCCCAAAGAAAGGCAATGCCAAAGAATGTTCAAACTACTGCACAGTTGCACTCATCTCACATGCTAGCAAAGTTATGCTCAAAATTCTCCAAGCCAGGCTTCAGCAGTACATGAACCATGAACTTCCAGATGTTCAAGCTGGATTTAGAAAAGGCCAAGGAACCAGAGATCATATTGCCAACATCTGTTGGATCATTGAAAAGGCAAGAGAATAGCAGAAAAACATCTACTTCTGCTTCATTGACTATGCCAAAGCCTTTGACTGCATGGATCACAACAAACTGGAAAATTCTACAAGAGATGGGAATACCAGACTGCCTGACCTGCTTCCTGAGAAATCTGTATGATGGTCAAGAAGCAACAGTTAGAACTGGAAATGGAACAAAAGACTGGTTCCAAATTGGGAAAGGAGTATGTCAAGGCTGTATATTGTCACCCTGCTTATTTAACTTATATGCAGAGCCTAACATGTGAAATGCCAGGCTGGATGAAACACAAGTTAGAATCAAGATTGCTGGGAGAATTATAAATAACCTCAGATATGCAGATGATACCACTCTTATGGCAGAAAGCAAAGAAGAACAAAAGTTCTTGATGAATGTAAAACAGGATAGTGAAAAAGCTGGCTTAAAACTTACCATGATTTTAGTTTTTTGAATGTTATCTGCTTCTGTCACTTTATGGCAAATAGACAGGAAAACACTGACAGACTTTATTTTTTTAGGCTCCAAAATCACTGCAGTTGGTGACTGTAGCCATGAAATTAAAAGACACTTGCTCCTTGGAAGAATAGCTATGACCAGCCTAGACAGCATATTATAAAACAGAGACATTACTTTACTGACAAATGTCTGTCTAGTGAAAGCTTATGGTGTTTTTCAGTAGTCATGTATGGATGTGAGATTTGGACTCTAAGAAAGCTGAGTGCCAAAGAATTGATGCTTTTGAACTGTTGTGTTGGAGAAGACTCTTGAGAGTGACCTTGGACAGCAAGGAGATCAAACCAGTCAGTCCTAAAGGAGATCAGTCCTTAATATTCATTGGAAGGACTGATGCTGAAGCTCTAATACTTTAGCCACCTGATGCGAAGAACTGACTCCTTAGAAAAGACCTGATGCTGTGAAAGATTGAAGACAGGAGGAGAAGGGGACGACAGAGGATGAGATGGTTGGATGACATCATCGACTTGATGGACAGGAGTTTGAGCAAGCTCTGGGAGTTGGTGATGGACAGAGAAGCCTGGCGTGCTGCAGTCCATGGGGTCACAAAGAGCTGGACATGAGTGAGCAACTAAGCACATGGTAAATGCTAAGAAAGAACCCATGTAAAATTTCTCTTTGAGGAGGCTTGATAATTTTTAAAAAGAAGTGTTGAGATAAAGGAGTTTAAGTGATTGGCACTTGCTGGCAGTTCTTAGTTGGAAATCTTTCCTCCCAGCTATGTCTCTCTGAGCTCTGACTCCATGATTCAGTCTCAAATAAGGTTCCCTCCTCCCTGCCCTAGGACAGAGTTATGCTGCCTGATCCAAAGCTCTGTGAGGCCCTGAGTCTCTCCTCCATGTCACATGGACCTCCCTTCAGGCTGCATTCACTCCTGCTGCCATCTCAGTAAGTCAAGGAGGTCCATTTCTTGGCTTCCTAAGTGTTTAAAAGACCTTCATAAGTATGAAATCTGGAGCACAGGACTTTCTTAGGCTTTCTGTTAATTAAATTTTGGATCTTTTCTGAATACATGGGCTCAGTTTTGGGGTATAATTCAAATACCAAATTGTGATGATTATAATTTATATAATTTTATTTGGTATCTATTTCAACCTCACCTTATCCTGTCATTGATTACAAAGCTGTCTTTCATCCTCTTTCCTTCTACTCTAGGTAGTAATACTGGAGAATATTAGGACACAAAAGATGAGAGTCAGACTCATGGCCGTTAAGTCAGGCCAGACTGTGTAAGCATCAGGAGTTAGACTGCTGCTTCTCCACTGGCAGATTACTTAGTGGCTTGGAATAGGTACTATAATCTATGGAGAGAAGAGTGCAGTTGGTTAGTTGAGTTCTGATGACAGTACGGTGAATTAGTGAGACTGTTAGAAGGAATCTCTGCCACCATTTTTCTTGATAAGCTTCGAGCATTGTGGACCAGAAGGTTCTCTCACTCTTCACATACCTGATGAATTTGGGTAGACCTCTTTTATAGGGGAGGTGAGCACATTGCCTCCAGAAATAAAAATCTCACTTAAAAGTGGAATGGAAACTGACCAATGAAAAAGATATTAATTTCAAGTAGAGGAAATAATTTACAAAGCATAGTTACTTCTCATGGGTAAAGTATTTCCTTTTATATACTTGGTCACTTAGGTATGTATGTACAGGAACCAACCAGAAGAATTTTGCTTAATGCTCTTAGATTTTCACCACACCACCAGTTCCATGAGCAGAAAATGTTGCAAACTTCGTGTACCCATAGGTACATTATTACTCTTCAAACCACTGTTCCCCAGTAGCCCACAAACTTCCTACCCCCGAGCAGGTGAGCAGTAGTTATAGACACCATGTATAAGTTCTTGTCTTCTTGGCAATATGCCTCTTTCTGTGATTGAAGGAAAAAATATAAAACATTATTAGACACTCTTGAAAATACATCATTCAGTGTATTTTTATGATTTGTGTGGAAATGAATCATAACATATAAATTCCCCCCAAATTTAAATGATTTGAATGAAATGAAAACAAATTGTGTATGGCACAGATGTGAGCTCCTTGTAATTTCTCTTTCAATTAATTTTTATGAAAGCTCACCATTGTCTATTTTATTCAGTCCCTGAGTGTAAACTTAAAGAATATTATTTTTAAAGTTAACCATAAAATTATTCATTTTTTTCTTAAAGTCAGATTTATTGGTGTTTCAAGAACACTTCAAAATCTGAATATCTTCTTTGTCCTCTGATTCTACTTTGCTTTTTCAAAGGAAATTTAGTTCATTGATGAAAGTTACTTGAAAATTGATGTTGAAGACCTTTCCATATGGAAGTATATGTGTGTTTTTGCATACATATATGTGTGTTTAAAATATACATATATAAATACACAGTATATTTATAGTAGGTTTTCCTTTCTCTTTCATATTGATTTCAAGGGCTTGATAAACCTTCCAGTGTTAACTTCTAAGCATGAATGTCCATAAAATGAGATATCATCATACCTGAGATTACATACTCAAGATTTCTTATAAACTTGTCCTTCTGAGTGTTAAAAAGCATTCCTCCAAAGTAAAGTCTGTTTCCAATATGATTCTTGCAAAGGCTGTAGTTAAATGAAATATAATACATAGTATCTAAACTCGCTTGCTTATTATTATTCTAAAGGCTTTAAGACCTCCTTGCTGCTGCTACTGCTGCTGAGTCGCTTCAGTTGTGTCTGACTCTGTGCGACCCCATAGATGGCAGCCCACCAGGCTCCCCCATCCCTGGGATTCTCCAGGCAAGAATACTTGAGTGGGTTGCCATTTCCTTCTCCAATGCATGAAAGTGAAAAGTGAAAGTGAAGTTGCTCAGTCACATCCGACTCTTAGCGACCCCATGGACTGCAGCCTACCAGGCTCCTCCATCCATGGGATTTTCCAGGCAAGAGTACTGGAGTGGGGTGCCATTGCCTTCTCCATTAAGACCTCCTTAAAACAAGTCAAAATATGCAGCATGGTGGATGGTAAGTGACAGTTTTTGGTCTTGATGTGACTTTCCCCTGATCATCAGATATTGAGATTGCTTTGCAGGAATCCCTAATAGCCCCCATTGTTAACATATAAATACCATATGGGGGAAAGACAGGGTGTTTGATATCCATACTTCTTGTCATCACATTATGTACAGTGGGAGAAACTGAAACTCTGAGGTCATCTTTTTCCAGAATAGAAATAAGAGTTCACACATCTAGATTCCCACCGTCTTTCTGCTATAACTTACATGGAGGCATATCTTTATATACTCACTTAAAAGGGGAGCACAAATACATATGCTTTTCAGTTAAGTATTTCTCCTGCACCCGCTTGATGCAATTTACATTGTGAATATATCATCGGATGTCTTAATCTTCTGAGAATCTTGTTGAGATGATGTCTCCTAACTCAGTGTTAGAACTCCCTCATTACTGAACACATAGGAAGTTGAACACAACTCCTGAGAAACTTATGCTTTAAAAGGAACTCATCCAGGTACAAATAAAAATAAGTCACATGAGTTTTTCAGTCCCTACTGTGGGTATCAGGTTTGAATGAGGGGAGTTTTGGGGCCCAGGCTGTGCAGTAGAAAAAAATCAGATCAGCTCAAGCAATGGGGAGGTTCTGAGAGCAATGTTTCTAAACTACATCACAACAAACACAGTTTGATGGATAGTTGACAGTGTTGAACAGGTTAGTTTTCAGACTGTAAGTATGAATACCAAAAGTTACTTTAGAAGAATCAAGTTACTCCTAAAACAAAGAACCCCTCCAAACTGAAAAGACAGCTTCCCTCTGGCTGAGAAGCTGTGCGTCAGAGATTGTCTGCTTGGTAATTCTTTAATGCTATTTTGAGTTTGACATATTTCTGGCTAAAAGCACTCTTAAAAGAATATCTGTTTGTTTGAGATTTCTCATCTCCCTAACTTCTGCCCCACTTGTTACCATTGGATAGTTGCTCTCTGCCCAGGGAAAGTGAGTCCCAACTGTGGTTGACAGCTCTCTGCAGTCTTTAAGATGCTCCAGCGTCTCACTCAGGGCTTGGAGCCACTAACATGAGCAGGAAGGGAAATGCGGGAGGTACATTAATGTGGGAGAAAAGAGATTATTTCAAAAGCAGCATACCAGTAACTTACAAAAAAGCTACTTCAAGAGCCAGTTTCCTTCAGCGCCCAAAACACTCCCTTGAGTGAGTTGTGAAGCAGTGTTAATCTGTCAGCACTCAGAGCTGCAGTCGGGAACATAGTTCTCAGTCTGTGTCTGTGGTTTCTTAGCCGGAAAGAGTTAAAAAGTTTTTGAGGAAAAGCAGGCCTGCGTGTGCTCAAGTGTGTTTTAATTCTACCAATTGACTGTATTAATCTAATATAATAAACACTGTCTAATTTCCACTTGACAGCACAGACCTAACCTGCTCTTAACGTCCTATTTATAAAAGGTTCACATCTTATCAAGTATAATGTATCTTGAGAATTTAAAACTATTTAAAACCAATTATTTCATGGAACTGATAGTCTCTATGTGCTAAGCACATGTGGGTTTTGATGACCTTATCTGCAAACTGCCTTGATCTTTACAATCAGAACTCAGGTCAGATTAGTCAGAATATAGCTTGAACATCTTTAACATGTGGAATATGTAGCTTCTTAATAAACTTTGAAGTGAAAAACCTATTCCCTTCTGTCTTACATGTTCTAATTGTTCATAACCCTTTGTGGCTATAGAAAAGCAATGTTGCCTGAAGCAGACTGATGGGAATACAAGGTAGGAAATGCCAGTTTTGCAATTGCCTTGAAGTGGATTGAAATAGGATGAGTGTAAACTATTAGGCATGTCTCTCCACTTTCTCCCTTTGCTGATGTCCTTTATCGCCCATTAGTGTCTGGCAGAAGTCTTCTGTGTTCACTTTTGGACACAGTGGGAGAAGGAGAAGGTAGGATGATTTGAAATAATAGCTTTGAAACATATGTATTACCATTTGTAAAACAGTCAGTGAGAATTAGATGTTTGGTGCAGGGAACCCAAAGCCGGTGTTCTGTGACAACCTGGAGGGGTAGGGTGGAGAGGGAGGTGGGAGGGGGGTTCAGGAAGGATGGGAAACATGTATGCCTATGGCCAATTCATGTTGATGTATGGTGGGGCCATCACATATTGTAATTATCCTCCAATTAAAATAAATAAATCAAACTTCACTTAGCATGAGAAACAAAGTCCTCTTTGTCTACTGTAAAGGTGCTGGCTGCACTCTACAGGTGTGAACCCAGCTTACAGAGGGAAATGTGGAATGGACTCAGGCTTATGAAGTCTTTTTTTTTTTTTTTTTTTGTGGGCTGTTTTAAAAGTCTTTGTTGAATTTGTTACAGTATCACTTCTGTTTTATATTTTGGTTTTTTGGTCCTGGGGCATATGGGATCTTAGTTCCCCTTCCAGGGGTCAAACCTGCACCCTCAACTTTGGAACACGAAATCTTAACCACTGGGCCACCAGGAAAGTTCTTACATAGTCTTATTCTCTACCTGAGAACATCCTTGTGGGTGCTGGTTGTAGAAAGCATCTTTGGTGAACCTTTAGACCTTTGGTGAATGCTTTAGACCATTCTGTCTTTTCAGATTTGTTTTCTCCACCATGCTAATGACTTTTAAAGGGCAAAGAGTATTGTGTTCTCTTGTATATTAACTAAAGATAGAAGTATAGATTAAGTAAGCCAGAGAAATTTCAAACATTAACTGACTCGTTTTTTTCCAGGATAGCACTTTCCTTATGACTTGTGGTCATTTTTGACTATATAGGTAGGTCTTTTAGGGTCCAGTGATCTGAGAAGTGCTATTGATGGTGAGGTGGTGTCTCTGGTCAGCCTTGTTGGCATGGACGGGCATGTCCCAGTGATAGCAGCTGTGCTTGTCTCCTGGTTTGGTCTAAACAGTTTCTGCACATATATCTGGTGATTTATTGCAAGCCCAGCTGCTTTGCTTATTTTTTCAGTACATGGAATAAAAAAAAAAAATCATTTGTAATTGAAGCTCAGAGAGAAATAATATTAAATATGACTTTCTATCAGCCAAGGAGCAGAAGGTACAAGTTTGTCTTATGATTTAAAGCCATCTGCAGACAGATGCATGGTTATTTAGAGGAGACCCCTGGATGCTGTTTGGAATGCATTTTTAGCTGGAGGAGGTGCTTTCTCTTGGGACTTAAGCTTAAAAACAACTGTATTTTTTTTCTGATTAGCATGACCAGCATAGTAATCCAGAAATAAAATGAGACTTTAAGACACATGTGCAGACATTTACGCCTACACACATTCACCTCTGCCTTTACACATGCACACATGCGCACACACACAGTTTTGCATGGATTCAGAACTTGTGTTAAAGAGAAGCAAGTAGAAACATTACTAATAGAGCTAAATGAAAGGAACAGTTGAGGCCGGAAGACAGATGTCAATAGAGGCAAGAAAATGCTCCAGAAGCCTCTCTCTCAACAGTGGTCTGGCAACAGTTTCTACAATTATTAAGTCCTTCACAGTAGAAAATTTCAGTGTCGCATTGAAGTCCGTTCAGGCCACTTTAAAAAAATTATTCAGTTTCTTACAGTTTTTCGTGTGTACTTATTCTACCTTAACAGGCCATTCTAATGAGAGCCTTAGGTGTTCCTTCCTTTTAGCAGCCTCTGTGCTTGTGCCTGAATGTCCCAAAATTATTAGGACTGAGTCCTGCTTTGTGTGAGTATATGAAAGGCAGACTAACAGTACACTGTTTTTGTGATGACTGCTTGTGAATAGGAGAATAAACAAACTTTTATGGGAGCACAGGAGAAAGAGTGACCACTCATTTTATGGGAGAGAGTAGTTGGTATGGTTCTTTTCATTGACTTTCCCTGAGAATTCAGTTTTCATGCAATCTTAGGTCTTCTTTCCAGTAAATCCTAAACACCAAGTGAGTCTTTTCTGTTCTACATCCACTCATTTTCCTTCTTCCTTCATTTTACTCAGGGTGTATTTCTTTTCTTCTCCTTCACTAAAGACTTAATAATTGACTGTTTTTGGTGGATGTTCTAAATATGAGCTTCCAGTGTGGCCAGCTTCTTCATATAGCCTTTCCAATATCTTGTCAGGTTTCAGCCAGGACAAGCAGTAAATATCCCTGGCAGAGTATTGAACAGATTCATGCACATCAGAGGGATTCTTAAAGTTACTAGAGATACTACCTTCCCAAGATACAGGGCGACTCCCAGAGATACCCAAAAGAAAGACAATTCCACTGAGAGCTAGCAACAGTCAGGAGGACTTGAAGCACAAATGAGGGGCAACCCACATTCTGTCCATGTTTCTGGGGCCTCCAACCTGATGTGCCAAGTCCAGCTCTCAGGACAAAAAGGTGAGAGAAGGCAGTATTGTCCCTGGGAGAGAAATGATTGATAACCAATGGGTACCCGAAAGCAGATTCACAAGTCACAGTTCAGAAATATTGTGTTAATATGTTTTTGCCTGCCAACCCGAATTTGGGAAGGTTGGGGCAAAGTGAAATTTTACCTTCTGTCACCAAGCTCCACATGTAAATATCTAGAGAGAGCTGACTTTTGTAAGACTTTTTACCCTTTGCTAACTTTCCCAGGATCCTATCTCAGTGGAATTCTTCCTCATCTCCAGAAACTGTAGAGGAGGAAAAATAATTTCCTTCTGCTCTTGATGGTGAGGGCTTTGCTGAGACTCCTTGTCCTCCAGGTCATCTCATAAATGCATGAATTACTGGGTTGGCCAAAAGTTTGTTCGGGTTTTTCTACGACAGCATATGGAAAAGCCACATATGGAAAAGCCCAAACAAACTTTTTGGCCAACCCAGTCCCTAGGTCAAAACTTGGTCACTGTGGCCACCTTAGTCCAAGATCACCATTGGTAAGGTTAAACTGCTTGTTGACCTGAAGAATTAAGGCCCCTTTGTTTTGGGTCCCCTTGTGTCATGCTCTCCTGTGTTGGCAAGAAATGCTTGAAGTTTGAAAGCTTTTAACACAGAAACTGAGAAGTTAGGGTCCATGACAGGCTTGGCTACCCCCTCCAGAGGTGGTGAGCAAGTGGTGCTCAGAGGAATGCACGGGAGCATTCATCTGGTTGCTCACTGCTCCTGAGGAGGTCTGAGGGCCCTTATTTGTTTGTTTGTTTTGTTTTAATTTAAATTTATTTATTTTAATTGGAGGCTAACTACTTTAAAATATTGTATTGGTTTTGCCACACATCAACATGAATCCACCACAGGCGTCACATATTCCCCATCCTGAACCCTGTTCCCACCTCCTTCCCTGTACCATCCCTCCGGGTCATCCCAGTGCACCAGCCCCAAGGATCCTGTATGGAACCTGGACTGGTGATTCATTTCTTATATGATATTATACATGTTTCCATGACATTCCCCCAAATCATCCCACTCTCTCCCTCTCCCACAGAGTCCAAAAGACTGTTCTATACATCTGTGTCTCTTTTGCTGTCTCACATATAGGGTTATCGTTACCATCTTTCTAAATTCCATATATATGTGTTAGTATACTGTATTGGTGTTTTTTTTTTCTGGCTTACTTCACTGTGTATAATAGGCTCCAGTTTCATCCGCCTCATTAGAACTGATCTTTTCAATGGCTGAGTAATACTCCATTGTGTATATGTACCACAGCTTTCTTATCTATTCATCTGCTAATGGACATCTAGGTTTCTTCCATGTCCTGGCTATTATAAACAGTGCTGTGATGAACACTGGGGTACACGTGTCTCTTTCAATTCTGATTTCGTCAGTGTGTATGCCCAGCAGTGGGATTGCTGGGTCATAAAGCAGGTCTATTTCCAGATTTTTAAGGACTCTCCACACTGTTCTCCATAGTGGTTGTACTAGTTTGCATTCCCACCAACAGTGTAAGAGGGTTCCCTTTTCTCCACACCCTTTCCAACATTTATTGCTTGTAGACTTTTGGATAGCAGCTATTCTGACTGGCGTGAAATGGTATCAAAATTGTGGTTTTGATTTGCATTTCTCTGATAATGATGATGTTGAGCATTTCTTCATGTGTTTGTTAGCCATCTGTATGTCGTCTTTGGAGAAATGTCTATTTAGTTCTTTGGCCCATTTTTTGACTGGGTCGTTTATTTTTCTGGAATTGAGCTGCAGGAATTGCTTGTATATTTTTGAGATTAGTTGTCAGTTGCTTTGCTTCATTTGCTATTATTTTCTCCCATTCTGAAGGCTGTCTTTTCACCTTGCTTATAGTTTCCTTTGTTGTGCAGAAGCTTTTAATTTTAATTAGGTCCTATTTGTTTATTTTTGCTTTTATTTCCAATATTCTGGGACGTGGGTCATAGAGTATCCTGCTGTGATTTATGTTGGAGAGTGTTTTGCCTATGTTCTCCTCTAAGAGTTTTATAGTTTCTGGTCTTACGTTTAGATCTTTTTTTTTTTTTTAATTTTATTTTATTTTTAAACTTTACGTAATTGTATTAGTTTTGCCAAATATCAAAATGAAATCCATTTTGAGTTTATTTTTGTGTATGGTGTTAGAAAGTGCTCTAGTTTCATTCTTTTACAAGTGGTTGACCAGTTTTCCCAGCACCACTTGTTAAAGAGATTGTCTTTTCTCCATTGTATTTTCTTGCCTCCTTTGTCAAAGATAAGGTGTCCATAGATGCGTGGATTTATCTTTGGGCTTTCTATTTTGTTCCATTGATCTATATTTCTGTCTTTGTGCCAGTACCATACTGTCTTGATGACTGTGGCTTTGTGGTAGAGCCTGAAGTCAGGCAGGTTGATTCCTCCAGTTCCATTCTTGTTTCTCAAGATTGCTTTGGCTATTCAAAGTTTTTCGTATTTCCATACAAATTGTGAAATTATTTGTTCTAGCTCTGTGAAAAATACTGTTGGTAGCTTGAGAGGGATGCATTTAATCTATAGATTGCTTTGGGTAGTATACTCATTTTCACTATATTGATTCTTCCAATCCATGAACATGGTATATTTCTCCATCTATTAGTTTCTCTTTGATTTCTTTACCAGTGTTTTATAGTTTTCTATATATAGGTCTTTAGTTTCTTTAGGTAGATATATTCCTAAGTATTTTATTCTTTTCATTGCAACAGTGAATGGAATTGTTTCCTTAATTTCTCTTTTCTATTTTCTCATTATTAGTGTATAGGAATGCAAGGGATTTCTGTGTGTTGATTTTATATCCTGAAACTTTACTATATTCATTGATTAACTCTAGTAATTTTCTGGTGGAGTCTGTAGGGTTTTCTATGTAGAGGATCATGTCATCTGCAAACAGTGAGAGTTTTATGTCTTCTTTTCCAATTTGGATTCCTTTTATTTCTTTTTCTGTTCTAATTGCTGTGGCCAAAACTTCCAAAACTATGTTGAATAGTAGTGATGAAAGTGGGCACCCTTGTCTTGTTCCTGACTTTAGGGGAAATGCTTTCAGTTTTTCACCATTGAGGATAATGTTTGCTGTGGGTTTGCCATATATAGCTTTTATTATGTTGAGGTATGTTCCTTCTATTCCTGCTTTCTGGAGAGTTTTTATCATAAATGGGTGTTGAATTTTGTCAAAGGCTTTCTCTGCATCTATTGAGATAATCATATGGCTTTTATTTTTCAATTTGTTAATGTTGTGTATTACATTGATTGATTTGCGGATATTGAAGAATCCTTGCATCTCTGGGATAAAGCCCACTTGGTCATGGTGTATATGATCTTTTTAATGTGTTGTTGGATTCTGTTTGCTAGAATTTTGTTAAGGATTTTTGCATCTATGTTCATCAGTGATATTGACCTTTAGTTTTCTTTTTTGTGTGGCATCTTTATCTGGTTTTGGTATTAGGGTGATGATGGCCTCAGAGAATGAGTTTGGAAGTTTACCTTCCTCTGCAATTTTCTGGAAGAGTTTGAGTAGGATAGGTGTTAGCTTGTCTCTAAATTTTTGGTAGAATTCAGCTGTGAAGCCGTCTGGACCTGGGCTTTTGTTTGCTGGAAGATTTTTTATTACAGTTTCAATTTCCATGCTTGTGATGGGTCTGTTAAGATTTTCTATTTCTTCCTGGTTCAGTTTTGGAAAGTTGTACTTTTCTAAGAATTTGTCCATTTCTTCCACGTTTTCCATTTTATTGGCATATAACTGCTGATAGTAGTCTCTTATCCTTTGTATTTCTGTGTCTGTTGTGATCTCTCCATTTTCCTTTAAATTTTATTGATTTGATTTTTCTCCCTTTGTTTCTTGATGAGTCTGGCTAATGGTTTGTCAATTTTATGTATCCTTTCAAAGAACCAGCTTTTGGCTTTGTTGATTTTGCTATGGTCTCTTTTGTTTTTTTTGCATTTATTTCTGCCCTAATTTTTAAGATTTCTTTCCTTCTACTAACCCTGACGGTCTTCATTTCTTCCTTTTCTAGTTGCTTTAGGTGTAGAGTTAGGTTATTTATTTGACTTTTTTCTCATTTCTTGAGGTATGCCTGTATTGCTATGAACTTTCCCCTTAGCACTGCTTTTCCAGTGTCCCACAGGTTTTGGGTTGTTGTGTTTTCATTTTCATTCATTTCTATGCATATTTTGATTTCTTTTTTGATTTCTTCTGTGATTTGTTGGTTATTCAGCAGCATGTTGTTCAGCCTCCATATGTTGCAATTTTTAATAGTTTTTCTCCTGTAATTGAGATCTAATCTTACTGCATTGTGGTCAGAAAAGATGCTTGGGTCTGAGGGCTCTTTACGACCCTTTGCACTGTAGCCTGCCAGGCTTATCTGCCCATGGGGTTGTCCAGGCAAGAATACTGGAGCAGGTTGCCATTTCCTTCTCCAGGGCATCTTCCCAACCCAGGGTCAAACCCACGTCTCCTGCATTGCAGGTGGGTCTTTACCTGCTGAGTCACTGGGGAAGCCTGCCTATAAAACTAGAACTGTCCAAAGGAACTAAGGTATATTAAAAAGGTTGGGAATTTATTTGAACAAAATTGATTCAATCAGGACGCATCTCATCTAGCAGGTAGAAAGGAGCACAGCTTGAAGTGGAAGACTTGTGTTGGCAGAAGGAAGTGGTAACAAAGCAGTGGTCATAGTTAATCTGCTTCTGTCTGGTGTAAGGTGACTTTCTCTAGTGAACGGCAGGGAGGTGTAAGCAGATTACCTACTACTAGTGCTCTTCGGGGGGGTTCCTGCTGGACTCTAAGATGCAGTTTCTGGGAGAGCCAAAACTGTAATTAAGTCTTGGTTTGGTGATGGGGAGCTTAGCTTAAGTGACTCAACTTTGGGCCTGGTGTCTTTGTTTAATCTTTGATATATTTATTGGCTGTACTGGGTCTTTATTGTCGTGTGGGCTTTTCTCCAGTTGCGGTGAACGAGCGCTACTCTCTCGTTGCGGCACGCGGGCTTCTCCCTGCAGTGGCTTCTCTTGCTGCTGAGCACTGTAGGGCACCTAGGCGTTAGTAGTTGTAGCATGTGGTCTCAGCAGCTGTGGTTCCTGGGTTCTAGAGCACAGACTTAATAGTTGTAGCACACGGACTTAGTTGCTCAGCGGCACGTGGGATCTTCCCAGACCAGGGATTGAACTGTGTCTCCTGCAATGGCAGGCAGATTGCTTACCCCTGAGCCACCAGGAAAGCCCTGGTGTCATGTTTTTAACAGTAGACAGTGGTGAAGAATCTGCCTGCCAATTCAGGAGATCTGGGTTTGATCGCCATCGGGAAGATGCCCTGCAGAAGGAAATGGCAACCCACTCCAGTATTCTTGCCGGCAAATTTCCACGGACAGAGGAGCCTGGTGGGCTACAGTCCATGGGGTCACAAAGAATTGGACATGACTGAGCGAGTAAAGCACCACCACCCATTAACCCTTTATCAGATCTGTGACTTACAGATGTTTTCTGCAGTTTCATAGGTTGCCTTTTTATGTTGTTGACTGTTTCTTCCGCTGTGCAGAAGCTTTAAAGTTGGATGTAGTTCAATTTGGTTTTTTGCCTTTGTTTGTACTTCTTGTGTCATATCCAGGAATTCATTGCAGAGATCAGTGTCCAGAAGCATTTTCCCCTTTGTTCTAGGAGTTATATGATTCCAGGTCTTAAATATAAACCTTTAATCCATTTTGAGTTCATTTTTATGAGTGGTATAAGTAGGAGTTCAATTTCATTCTTCTGCGTGTGGTTATCAAGTCTTCTCAACACTGTTTATTGGAGACTATCCTTTCCCCCTCTGAATAATCTTGGCTCCCTTGCTAAATGTTGCATTGACCTAAAAAAATTCTTGCAAGCCACCATCAAGAAACTGAGAAGGAAACAAGCAAAATCACTATTCTCTGTAATGGAAAGAAGGAAAGGTTTAGACATAAGGGACTACTTTAAGTTCAAAGGCAGCATCCCTGTTGCTATGTATCTACCCCTTATTAGCTGGCTGCCACCTGAGAATGAGGAATGCACTTCTTGAGTCTCAGTTTCTAAATCTCTTAATTGGAGTTTAACTAGATCAGACTTTCAACTTATCTTTTCTGCAGCAAATGAGAAGTGTGATGACCTGCCCAGTGCAAATCTCAGGGCATTAATTGTATCTGAAGTTCTTTCTCTCTTATAAAAAAAGTCTTAGTAGAAAGCAATAAAGTATCATTAGTCTAGGATGGCCTTGAATTCTCATTAATTTGTATAAGTAAATTTGGGGATTTTAATGATTATTAACACTAAGTTACTTGGGACCTTCTCACATTATTACAGACCACTCCTGAAAAGAACTCCAAGAAGCTGAAAGGAACATTCTAGATGTCACATTTTATTTTGCCTGTGCAGAAAAATGTTAACATAGCTGGGCCCAAGACTGCTGTTACTGAAAGGTCTGTTTTTAAGGTTGGCCCTTGGCTGACATCTGGGAGCTTGACTGATTAAAGAGTTCCTACATTGATTGATAAGATTTTCCTAAATGGTAAGGGTGGCTCAGTGAGTCTAGACTGTGCAGATAAAATGGTTTATGCAGAACACCTGTTTTCTGGGAGTCTGGAATTGCATTCTGTGCTAGGCAGAAAGTACCTATATGTCCAGCCTCCAACAAAACTTGCATGCTGAGTCTCTGAGCTTCCTTGGTAGACAACACTTGGCAGCTGTTGTCACGATTAGTTGCTGGTGGAATTAAGCATGTCTTCTGTGACCTTGCTGGGGGAGAATTCTTAGAAGTCCTCTGGACTTTACCCTTTTGTGCCTTTTCCCTCTGCTGGTTTTGCTCTGTGTTCTTTCACTGATGTCTTTGTGCTGAGTCATGTAAGTCAGCTGAACCTAGGGTAGTCTTGGGGACCCCAGACACAATACCACTTACTGAGTTCTTTGAAAAAATCATTTCTTGAACAAACAGTGGAATATGGAATATATTTCGGGATGGGAAGACAGAGTAGTGTGAGATGAACAAAGATGAAGAATATGTACACATGTCCTAGATCAGTGTTTTAGATTGACATATTTAAAGGAACAAATGCAGTGGGAACGATGGGTGGGTAGGGCAGATAAGAGGGTATGGGAGGGAGCTGATTGTTGACTGAGTATCTTGGAAGCTTGGCTTCCTAGGTGGCACTACTGATAAAGAACCTGCCTGCCAATGCAGGATAATAAGAGACGTGGGTTCGATTCCTGGGTCAGGAAGATTCCCCTGGAGGAGGGCATGGCAATCCATTCTTGCCTGGAGAATCCTATGGACAGAGGAGCCTGGTGGGCTAAAGTTCATGGGGTTGCAGAGTCAGACATGACTGAAGTGACATAGCAACGCATGCATGCACGCGTCTTGGAAGCTACCTTGGGATTTACAATTTAACAAGGAGGGCTATGATAAGTGCTTCTTTTAAACTGTGCTGCAATCTCTACATGATCTGCAAAGCCTGATCAGAGTTTGGGTGCAGGGAGAAACCCCAGGAAGTATTAGAGAAGAGTAAGGTTATATTTGAGAAGGGTTATCCATGGACACAAAGGTCCAGGATTATATAGTAATTAGCCTTCTCCTATTCAAGAGACGAGCTACTAGCATCTAAGGAACACCTTTTGAAAGAGTCTTCAGGTTGGGGCCCCAGGAATTCCAAGACAGTGGAAAAAAATCTCTTTGCTTTATTTGCTTGAGTGCAGTATTAGTTTGCAGTTACTGCACTTAGTGAGTGCTTCCTGTGCGCATTTACTGTTCTGAGCTTTATATCCATTAAATCTTTTGATCCTCTCATCACCTAGGATGTAAGTACTTTTATCATCATTCATATTTTACAGGTGTAGACAGGGAGGACCAAAAACGTCTCCCTAGGTCATAAAGCTGGTAGACCTCAACCCTCTTCTCTGCTCGACTTTTCTATTGGAAGTTAGTCGAGAGTTCATTCATAGGAGGCAGAACTTGTTTTCCTGGGAGTACTCCAGAGCCCATCAAAGAGCAGTGGAGCACTGCAGAGAAAGAAGCAGTCTTTTTGCCTGCCTAACACCATGACAGGGCTGCAGGGAATCCAGCAGTGTGGTGGTTCAGTGCCTGACTTTAAGTCAGAGGAACCTGGACTGGATCTACTCTATCACTGGCCAAATCTTTTGGGATAGGTTACTTAGATTTCTCTGTGCATCAATTTCTTTCCTAAATTGGGGAAACCTAGTATCTACCTTTATGTGCATGATGGGAGGACTAAATGCCATAAAAATGATGACTCCTAAGTCTTTGGCATACTGCCTGGTACATAGTCAACACTCAACAAATGGTGGCTCTTATTAATCCATAGGGGATAGGTGATTCTCACACCAATTTCCATTTCATGGCCACTTTTAATTTACCGCTAATTACATTTTGATGGCATTTGCATACAGTATTTAATTGAGTGAAAAATCCCATTAATACTTCATAATGAAGTACACAAATTATATGGGGAAAACATTGTTAGGATATTCTAAAGGAAGGGCCCTTTTTATTAAACATTTATGTCTCATGAGGATGACTATCTCAGCGGTAACCTTTTCATTTAGTGGGATCATTAGGTTCCTCATGAACAAGGGCTACAGTCATTTTATAGCCTTACTCCGTTTTTATATACCACCAGGGAAAGTGCCATCTCCAATTCAGCCCCTTCTCTACTCCCACCATTACCACGTCAGTCTGCCCCCTACCCTAAGGCGAATTTTTAGTCACATCTTTGTTCACTTGCCAGCATTATTCTTAGCATTCAGGTGGACCAGCCGCTCCCATCTAGTTGATCTTTGTCACTTGCTGGTTTCACACACACGAATTGGTTTTCCACCTTTCATGCTGCCTCTTCCGATGTCCTTACTGGTGTTTCTCAACCACGTTGCTGGCTACCTTCTCTTCCCCACTCTCAACCTAGTCTTGAGAAAGGTGAGAAAAAACATGCCGAGACCCACTCATGGACTTCCAGTTCTTTCCCTTCCATGGCACTTGGCCTAAAATTGTGTGTCCAACTTTGTATCCTTGGTGGTGGTGTGCATTAATAGTACCTCTCACAAGGAAATGGGTCTGAAATGAGCTTGCTAACATTCCATGTAAAGGGACCTTTGGAGTACCCATTCTTGCTGTTACTCAAGTCTACTATGCTGCTTAGGTATTTCCCACCTGTACTTCTGTATGGTCTGTATTTCCTAGTCTACTATTTGCACTGCTGATGTCTATCTTTAGTTATTATTTTACACTTATCCTGACTGAAATCCTTCCATTGTATTTATTTATTTATTTTTACAAAATATAAAAATCAGTTATTTCTAGACTCTGTGCTGTGCTTAGTCACTCAGTAGTGTCTGACTCTTTGCGACTGCATGGACTACAGCCCACCAGGCTCCTCTGTCCATGGAATTCTCCAGGCAAGAATACTGGAGTGGGTTGCCATGCCCTTCTCCAGGGGATCTTCCTGACCCAGGGATCCTGCTTTGCAGGCAGATTCTTTACTGTCTGAGCTACCAGGGACATAAATAATTAGAAAATAAAATTTAAAGAATTTCATTTACAATAGCATCACAAAGTATGAAATACTTAGGAATACATTTGACAAAATATGGGAAAGACCTTGTCCTCAGAAAAATATGGAACACAGAGGAAGCAAATCAAAACTAAATCAATGCAGAGTTATATAAATGGATTGAAAGGTTCAATATTGTTGTAATATAAATTCTTCTCAAATTTATCTATAGATTCAGTGCTATCTTGTTAGAAAACCACAGTGGATTTTTAATTAAAAATTGAGAAGTTTTTTCTAAATATCTCCAGAGATACAAATGACCCACGAGTCAGAGTTTTATTTAGAAAATAGCTCAGTTGAAGAACTTACACTTCAGAATTTATAATTTACTATAATGTAATAGTAATAAATGCAGTATGACATTTACATAAAGATAAATGAATAGATCAATGGAACAGAATTAGACTGATCGTATATAGGAATTGATTTTTGACAAAGATGCCATGGTATTCAGTGGGGAAAGGGTATCTTTCAAAAAGTAATGCTGGAATGGTATTTGATCACAGTGCCATTAGATAGATCCAAGAGAAAGAAAACATGAATTATAAATAATATAAGATCTGTGATAAAGACAAAAACTGTATTCATGAAACCTGCTTATAGAAACAGCAAGTAAAAAACTTCTGGTTTCAAAATGAAAGAACTTTGAATCAAACATTTTTAAATAGTGAGATGTTGTGAAGCTGTTCTTCACATTTGTTTTGTATTTAGGAAGGAGTATTGCAAAAGTTAAATATAAATTAAGAGAAATAAAAGCAAACTTGGACTTTAAATGTAAACAGAAAAATAAATAAATAATGATAACATAAATCATGTTGCAATCATTTGCTAGTTCATTAAATACAAAATCAATTTATAACATATATAGCAGTATTATACCTCAGTTATTTTATAAATTTAAAAAGTTAAAATAGATTTTTATTGGAGAACAGTTGCTTTACGTTGTTATGTGAGTTTCTGCTATAAAGTGTAGTGAGTCAGCTATATATATACATATATCATAGACATATATCCCCCTTTTCTTGGATTTCCTTCCAAGGAAGGAAGGACACCACAGAGCATTGAGTAGAGTTCCCTGTGCTATACTGTAGGTTCTCATTAATTATCTATTTTATGCAAAGTATCAGTAGTGTATACATGTCAACCCCAGTCCCCAGTTCATCCCACCCTCCCCTTCCCCCGCCCCTGTACCATATGTTTGTTCTCTGTGTCTGTGTCTCTAGTTCTGCTTTGCATCAACGATTGTTACTGACATGTAAAATGTTTTTTGTTCTAGAGTTCTAACTGTAGCAATTTATCAAACAAGTGTAAATGTTATGAGACACATGATGAGAAAATTTTATGGAAAACATTGTCAGTTTCATTCATTCAGATGCAACATCTTCAAAACTTTTTGCTATATACACATACCTCCTGTATTGTTACTTAATATATTTAAAGTGAGATGTCCCCGAGTGGGCAGAATGCTGATGTGATCCATGCACATGGGAGAGACCCACACAGATCTCCTTGTCTTGATATTTGCTTTTTTGTAGCACAGACCTGAGGTTGCTTGAACTTTCCTGGTAGCTCAGACAGTAAAGAATCTGCCTTTAACATGGGAGATCTGGGTTCGATCCCTGGGTTGGGAAACCCCCCTGGAGAAAGGCATGGCAATACACTCCAGTATTCTTGCCTGGAGAATATCATGGACAGAGGAGCCTGATGGGCTACAGTCCATGGGATCCCAAAGAGTCGGACACGACTGAGTAACTAATACTTTTCAAGTTGGTTTGTCATGCCACCAAGATCATAGTTGGACCATCCTTCCTTGTTCTGTGATTGAAAAGATCACATGACACATAAAATGAGACTGCACGTATTGTTTATGGAGGCTATCATGATGTCCTAAAAGGAAGCTAGATAGATTTGCTAAGATTCATCCTCCTCTCAGTTACTATGCAGTATTTAAATCAGGGGTCTGTTACCTTCTGAGAGTGGCTAAAGAGCAGCTATTCTTTCTCTCACCGATTCATCCCTAACAGAATGGGACCCTGACACAAGGAGGTGCTGCTGATTACTGATAAGTCATGGGAGAGGTGGACAGCTCACAGATCCACAGATGCCACTGCCATCCTTAACTTGTTTCTAGGTTCCTCACCTGTTCTGTGATATGGTTGATGCAAGGAGCTTAATGCTGTTGCCCTGTCTCTGGTCTATATTGGTATAAGTAATGTGAGCTACCATAAGAGAAACACAACCATCCATACAATTAAAAATTATTTTGTTTTGCCTACGACACAGTAGGAAATGGTTGTGGAAGGTGGTCTGAGGCAACTGTTCTCTAACTGCTCACCTGGGGATCTCAGTGCTGCTGCATTTTTGACCATGTGGTTAGAGCATACTTGGACCAAGAGCTCATAGAAGATCATTTGCAGGTACCTTAGGGACCAGGCTTGGAAGTGGCAGACTTGACTTCTCTATATAATTCATTGTCCAGAATAGTTTCCCAAGACATAGGTAAAAAAAAAAAATGTGTATAGTTTTCTCCTATGCTCAGGAGGAAAAGAGAAGTTTAAATAACATTGCCTCTACCCCACAACCTCCATGTAAAGAAATATAGCCTTGCCTCTGGGTTTGAAACTGATTCCTTTACAAGTCAGGGGAGGACGGAGAAGGTATAGTCTATGCTCATGGTATAGACTCAACTCTAATCTGTGTCTCAGTTCTTCCTGTTAGGTACCAGCCATACAGGTCAGTCCAAGTCCTCACCTTGTAGTAATCACAATATATATTCTAATGCTGCTATAATGAGTTACCTCTTTTAGTGGCTTAAAATAACACAAATTTATTTCTTTATTGTTCTCTAGGTTAGAAGTCTTAACACAAGCCTCACTGGACACTATAATAAGATGTTGATAGGGTTATTCTTTTGGGGGGCTTCCCTGGTGGCTCTGACGGTAAAGAATCTACCTGCAATGGAGGAGACCCAGGTTCGATCCCTGGTCAGGAAGATTCCCTGGAGAAGGAAATGGCAACCCACTCCAATATTCTTGTCTGGAAAATCCCCTGGACAGAGGAGCCTGGTGGGCCTCAGTCCACGGGGTCACAAAGAATCAGATATGACTGAGTGATAACCCTTTTGCTTTGACTTTTCAGAGTAGAACTAGTTTCCTTTTTCCAGCTTCTGGAGGCCACTTACAGAAGCTTTTGGTATTGTCACCGCTTCCGTGTTCATTTTCAGCAGTGTTGTATCTCTCTGACCCTTCTTCCATGGTCATGTCTCCCTCCCACCCTGACCTCAGCTAAAGAGGGTTCTTCTGAGAACCCAAATAATTAGGTAGTCTCAGGCAATCTTTCCATATCAAGGTCCTTAACCTTAATAATATCACTGAAGTCACTTTTTCCATATAAAGTAACATTTTCACAAATTCCAGGAAGTAGACTGTGGAGATCTTTGTGGGGGGAGCCTTATTCTGCCTACCACACACAGCAAACACTTACATTGTGGTTACTCTCTCGCAGATTCTTAGTGTTCTCTATATATACTTGTCTCATTTAAACCTCATAACAATTCTCAGAGATAGATCCTAGTTACATGCCCATTTTCAGGTGGATTTTTAGATGAGTAAACTATGGTTCAAAGAGATTAGCTCATCCAGGTTCATAAAGCTAGGAAGTAGTAGAGATTGGATTCAATCCTACATAGCAGACTTGACAATCCAGGCACTTATGACCTTATACAACCTGTATACTGTAACCTAGTGATGTATCAGTTCAGTCCAGTCACTCAGTCCTGTCACACTCTGCAATGCCATGGACTGCAGCACACCAGGCTTCCCTGTCCATCACCAACTCCCAGAGCTTGCTCAAATTCATGTCTATTGAGTCGGTGATGCCATCCAACCATCTCATCCTCTGTCATCCCCTTCTCCTCCTGCCTTCAATCTTTCCCAGCATCAGGGTCTTTTCCAGTGAGTCAGTTCTTTGTATCATGTGGTCAAAATATTGGAGTTTCAGCTTCAGCATCAGTCCTTCCAATGAATATTCAGGACTGATTTCCTTTAGGATTGCCTGGTTGGATTTCCTTGCAGTCCAAGAGACTCTCAAGAGTTTTCTCCAACACCACAGTTCAAAAGCATCACTTCTGCACTCATCTTTCTTTATAGTCCAACTTTCACATCCATACATGACTACTGGAAAAACCATAGCTTTTACTAGATGGACCTTTGTTGGCCAAGTAATGTCACAGCTTTTTAATATGCTGTCTAGATTGGTCATACCTTTTCTTCCAGGGAGCAAGCATCTTTTAATTTCATGGCTGCAGTTGCCATCTGAAGTGACTTTGGAGCCCCCCAAAATAAAGTCTCACTGTTTCCACTGTTTCTCCATCTATTTGCCATGAAGTGATGGGACCGGATGCCATGATCTTAGTTTTCTGAATGTTGAGTTTCAAGCCAGCTTTTCACTCTCCACTTTCACTTTCATCAAGAGGCTCTTTAGTTCTTCTTCACTTTTTGCCATAAGAGTGGTGTCATTTCCATATCTGAGTTTACTGATATTTCTCCTGGCAATCTTGATTCATCCAGTCCAGCATTTCTCATGATGTACTCTACATATAAGTTAAATAAGCAGTGACAATATACAGCCTTGATGTACTCCTTTCCCGATTTGAAACCAGTCTGTTGTTCCATGTCCAGTTCTAACTGTTGCTTCTTGACCTGCATACAGATTTCTCAGGAGGCAGGTCAGGTGGTCTGGTGATGTATAGTATATAATATATACTTCATAGTGGAAGTGAAAGTTGCTCAGTCATGTCTGACTTTTTGTGACCTCATGGATTATACAGTTCATATTGTATAGTGGACTGAACTGTCCAGGCCATAATCCTGGAGTGGGTAGCTGTTACCCTTCTCCGGGTGTCTTCCGAACCCAGGGATCGAACCCAGGTCTCCTGCAGTGCAGGTGGATTCTTTACCAGCTGAGCTACCAGGGAAGCCCAATATATACTTCATAGTGAGTATATAATAATATAATGCATAGTGAATTATACTAGAGATTTGGTATACATTCTAACTTATCACTGGACCTTTCTCCATTTCCTCTTCTGCTCCTTTGCTTCCTTTCTGTTGCAAACGTGCCCCCTCCCTTGTTCTAGAGCCCTCCTTATCCAGAGGCCTGGAGTCCTGTTACTGACTTGGAGTGCCTGCAACTTGCTATTTCCTGACACTTGTTAACACCAAGTCTGGAATTTTCCAAGTGTGGATTGGGCACTACTCTTGATGGTCCATGGCTGGGCATGGTCTATGTCAATTGACTTTTAACATTTCCATGTAAATCCAGAAGAAAGTTGCTGCCTAGCTTGTTTTTCAAACACTTTAAAACTTGCTAATCTTTTGACAGAAAGAGGTCTTTTTGTTAGAGGTCTATAGAGCAGGCTAAAGGTCTGCAGAAAAATGGGGGTGACCAGCATTTAACAGCATTGTTTATTGCTTTGGTTACCTACTATTGATGGCAGGTAATCCTGTGTTTTCATTCACAAGCATAATATTCTTTAAAATTTAAATAAAATATATGTACTTCAAGAAAACAGTAACTACTTACAGTGGGGAATTGGTACATGATGATGACAAAAATTGAGGGATGCACGTGAGTGGATGTCATTTGTCAGATAAAGTGCTGATGGCCTTCCTGCATCCTGGACTGCCCCACGTGTCTAGATGACCATTGCCTGTGCGATCTTTCTGCCTATTTGAATTACACTATCTGGGTACCTGTCTACTAGACCAGAGTGTCTGCCATGCCCTGTATTGCTTTCTTGATGTCTTCCCCATGTCAACTCCAAATCCCAGCACTCCCACCCCCCGCCCCCTCACTCAGTTACACAGTCCCTTTTCTGTCCTCTGCATGACAAGATATGGCAGCTGTAAGGGCTCGAACTGTTATACTGGGATTACAGTCTGCGATCTCAGACAATGAACCATGACTCCCCAAAGTTACCAGCCCAGGCATTCCAATGAGAAGGAATGTTGGAAAACGCCTTCTCATGTCAGATGAGATTTTGCAAATGAGAGAATGTACTTTGAGAGAAATATGAGGTTTTATTTTTAATAGTATGCCTATTAGAGATGGAGTTATAACTAAAATAAGGAGATTTGTTTCCATCAGCAAAACCTGAAGCCAGTCTGTCTGTAGCCTGGTTACCCCTGACAAAGATGAAAGTGTAAGAACAGTTTTGACTGTTTACGTTATGAGATTTGTAGCTAGGTGTTTGCATATCCATAGTGGATATGTAGTGGGCTTACATAAACAATTAAAAAAAAAACAAAAACACAGGTTTGTGTGAAGATAATGCAAACAAAAATATTAAAATGAAAAATCTGCATTTTTACTGTTTTCTCTTAGCAGTATTTTTTTCCTTTACGAAGAGGGCAATAGTTTTCCTACATTTCTTGTACTCATCATACCTAGAAATATTGTTGTTGATGTTTTATATTTTGATTAGTTTAATCAAGCAAAATATCATGTTGAGCAAAACAGTGAAAGAGGCAGTCAACATTCTATAAACTTCCATTCCTCTGCTTTTAACTGCATCTATTGGTTCTTGTTTCCCTAGGATGCAAATATTCTTGTTTTGTAGGACAGGGATGCTGTAGATCCAAGGTAACGGATGCGGTTCCTTTGTAGTCCTACAGTTTGTCTGCCCAGAGATTTTAAAGAGCAGGGTGCTCATGATAAATGATGGTCCCATTGAAGCTTGCTTATCCCTTGTCTGTTGGCTTAGTTTTTATTGCTATTTAGGGAAAAAATTCATCCAGTGAACCAAATATACATTAAAGTGTTAAGAGGACTGCTGTATTGCTTTCCTTAGGAAAAAAATTTTATATCCTTTGCAAAACTATGATGTTAAGCTGTTTAGAAGAAAAAAGCAACTGAGAAATTTAATTTCATATATGTATTTAAAACCCAGATGGCTCAGAATACACCAGCCTATGGTGGTTAGTAATAGATCAGCAACAATCATAAGAAAACTTAAATGAATTTTTTTTTCAGGGGTGAGGCACTGGGCCCTCTCAGCATTGTATTCAATAATTTGGGGTTCCTTGGGGGAATCTTTCCTATCTTCATCCTCATGGTCATCAGACCTGCTGCTGCCTGGGCTGTTTATGCTGTTTATGGAGCCAGTACGATCCTTGAAGGCCCAATGCCCTTATCTTCTTCTGATGTTGGAGATTTTCTATCCATATTTTCACATGTTTCAATCATAAGCCCCAAATAAAAAAGTCCTTTTCTACCTCACATAGATTACATAGATTCTGAGCTTTGAAATGGAGCTCTTTGAAATGGAGTGAAGCAGATGCTGTAGTGAGTTGAATGGTGGCCCCTCCAAAATATAAGCTCATGTTCGACTCCCATAATCTGTGACCTTATTTTGGAAAAGAGTTTTTCTTGACGATCTTGAGACCACTCTGAATTATCCAAGTGGACCCTAAATCCAATGATAAGTATCCTTAGAAGAGACAGAAGAAAAGACCCAGACAGAAAAATAGAGGTCACATGAAGACAGAGCCACAGGTTAGAATTTTGCCGCCTCAACACAAGAGCTGGAGCCATTGGGATCTAGATGAGTTTCAAGAAGTTTCTCCCTCAGAACCTTTGGAGGGACTGTGACCCTGTAGGCACCTTGATTTCAGACTTCCAGCCTTCATAACTGAGAGAATAAATTTCTATTTTAAGCCACCAACTTGGTGGGAATCTGTTCCTGACAACCCTAGGAAAGTAATACAGATGGACTTTTCAGACAATTTCATTGGATTTAGGACATTGCATATGACAGACTCAAAATCAGGCCTCAGTCAGATGCCAACTCCTGAAGCCTAAATAATATTTGCCTCAGTTTTCTTTTTTCTTTAGGTTCAGGGTTTTGTGATTTCCCTTCAGGAATTTCCCTAGAACCTGAGTGTCATTACAGAGGGTATGTCTCTAGCAGCCTTGGTCACTTACCCCACCTTAGTAGAGAAGTTCAGGGTTGGACATCTGGCTCTCACTTAGCCAATCAGACTGATATGGGGTAATTAGAACCCAGATGGAGTGGTCACATGTAAATTCATACCACATTGCATGGAGTAAACTGAGGAGCAAATGGACCCACAGATAGGCAAATGAAGCATGCCCCAAGGCTGTCTACTTTCTGATCCTTCCTGAGGTCTGAATTTTGGTTCTTTGATCCCAATCATGAATGTAACAAGTTCACATATTTTTACTTACATAAGCTTCAGTTCAGTTCAGTTGCTTAGTCGTGTCCGACTCTTTGCAACCCCATGGACTGAAGTATGCCAGGCCTCACTGTCCATCACCAACTCCTGGAGCTTATTCAAACTTATGTCCATTGAATCAGTGATGCCATCCAACCATCTCATCCTCTGTCGTCCCCTTCTCCTCCCACCTTCAGTCATTCCCAGCATCAGGGTCTTTTTCAAATGAATCAGTTCTTCACATCAGGTGACCAAAGTATTGGAGTTTCAGCTTCAGCACATAAGCTTGCTTTCATATTATTTGTCATGAAAAATTCCTGCATGCTTAGCAAACCCAACCCATAGGCTCCACAGTCAAACCTAAGCAACAGCGAGGCTCACACCAGGTCCGTGCTAGCTAGCATTTGCAGCCTGCAACATATTTTTATCACATTATCTCATTCCGACCTTGCATGAAGGATGACCTCTGAGGCACTGTGGGAAGGAGCTATGACCTGTACTTGACATAAAGACCCTGAACTTGACAGAGTGGTAGCAGCTCTGAATTCCCAGCTCTGGATTCTGCTCAGTGTGATTCTGTTGTATAAAACAAACACCCAAAGCACAACTAAGCAAGCCCAGCAGGCTGTGGGTTATGAAAGCTGCTTCACCATAGAAGGTTCTGAGCAGGAGAAATAATGGAACCAGTGCATTTTGCTAACAAATTCAGGTCAGACAGTGGGAAGGAAGGGGTTGGAGCAGGGACAGAGAATGGCTCAGGCTGAAAGCTTTTAAGAATCGTCACCCCCCACCCCTCCAGCCCTCCCCTCAAAGGATGACTGGGAGCACTGAAGAGGTAATTGGGCCCCTGATGTGAGAAGCAGTCACAAATAAGCCACCAAAGCCATAAGTAAGCCGGAGGCATCCAGCAAGGATTAAGTTCCATTAGCTAACCTGTTAGTAGAAGTATTTGGCTTTTAGAAGACAGTTTTAACCCATGCGTTGACCTATACCAGTTAACTCTAAGCAGAAAGTAGGCTTTGTGGTTACATGATTTAGGTTTTAACATTTTAAAAAGAGTTTGGGAGCACAGATGATGAATAACAGAGGACTCCTGCAATTTCTGTCATGTGGTCTATATGTGTGCCTGCCTAGTTTTGTCCAACTCTTTGCGGCCCATGCGTTGTATCCCACTAGTCTCCTCTGTCCATGGGATTCTCCAGGCAAGAATACTGGAGTGGGTTGCTGTGCCATCCTCCAGGGGATCTTCCTGACCTAGGGATTGAACCTGTGTCTCTTGTGTCTCCTGCATTGGTAGAGAGATTCTTGATCACTGCACCATCTGGGAAGCCCGCAATTTCTGTCATACTCATTTTCAAATCCGGCTCACATTCTTTGGGGGTTTTTCCAGTATAATTATCAGTCACTGCTTTTCTCACTACAGCCTGCTTTTCCTCTCTAAGCTTTAGATTTGTAGCTGTGATCACCCAGTGGGAACAAGGCAAGTGCAGTGAGGAATCCTCCTACTGGTTTGGTCATTCATTTAACCAACTCTGTGCCAAGCATTGTTCTAGCAGCTTCGGATGTGTCAGTGAAAAAAAATTCCAGTCTTTTTCAAGCTTGCTTTAAAAAGTATCGTGGGGACTTCCCCGGTGGATCAGTGGTTAAGATGTGCCCTTTGCATGCAGAGGTAGCTGGTTCGATCCTTGATCAGGGAACTAAGATCCCCAATGTCTTATGGTCAAACAATCGAAACATAAAACAGAAGCATTATTGTAACAAATTCAAGAGACTTTAAAAATGATCCACATCAAAAAAACAAATCTTAAAGTATGGTAGAAGGTGAAGTGCAATAGAGCAGGAAAATGGGTTAGAGCTTTTTGTAGGATAGGTTATTACCACTTTGACTCATGCCCACTCTGCTGATCTTGCATGCTCTGTCCTTTGATCTGCTCCTCTGTGACTCTTAATGTTTTAGGATGGAACCAGGCTCCTGATTTTAGGTTTCCTACTGAAGTCTTTTGGAATTGAGGTAACACTTACTAAGGGTTCAGGATTTGGGCTATGTGGTACATAAAGAAATTCTCAGCCATAAAGTTAATATAATAATGTGTCCTTGGGTTACTACCTCCATTATTGTAATTATTCCAAAGCCTTGGAAAAGAAAAGAACAACCTTCTTTTCTCTTAATCATTTTATGAATTACATTAATCATGCTGCCTACTTGTCCTCTATTCACCTTATTGGGAAAAATACACTCAGAGGAAAAGTTGATCTTAAATAATCAAGCTGGCTATTTCTGACATGTTAACAGAGACAAAACAACTAAGTTATCTGTTTTTGAGAAATAAAAAGAATTTTCCCTTTGTCCCGATGCCTGTCTTACCTTTTACACCTTTTGAAGAATTGATATTCGTAGGGAACTTTCTTTGAAGTCAAGCAAATGAATCCTTGAGATTTCAGTGTGTGAACTTAAACTTCATTATTTGGAAAGCCTTTCTACCTTTGAGTTATAAGCTTGCTCTGGAGGACCAGCTACACAATTTTCAGGACCCAGTGCAAAACAAATATTGGGAGCTAGTGTTCAAATTAAGAATTTTAAGATGGTGATAGGAGGGCATTAAACCAAGTGTGGGATCCTGTTGAGCTGGCAACCAATCTGGCCCTGTCTCCTCCTCCTGTGTTTGGTTCAAGGGTTCACTTTGAACAGTGAACTCACAAGAAAAATCAAATACAAGGAAAGTACGTGGTAGCACTTTTCAGCCTTGATTTGATGAGAGACACTTTGTGATTATACTTAAGCTGAGAAAGAGAGCTAACAAAATTTTCAGGGTGTTTGAAATTGGGAAAGCATTCACTTTATATAAATATGTAATTAAAAGAATTCTCAAAGTCTGAGAAACAATCTTTAGAGTACTACTTCAACCTTTTCTTATTAAATACAATCATCACTAAATTATAATCTATTTCACCAGGCTTCTTTGATTTGCATATGATGTTCACATCCTAGGACGCATGTGAAATAAGAAAATGAAGAGAAAATAAAACAAAAAACCAAAATTTTGAGGTATTGTTCTAAGGAGGAAAAAGATCTAGTTCTAAGGAGGAAAATACCTTCATTATGGAAAACTGATACGGTAATCATCTGTGTGAGATGTATTTACTGATTCACAACTGTCATGATCTTGTCCAGCGTTGAAATCCATTTGTATTTTGGGGTGTGTCATTATCACATGATGTGCTGTATGGCCATTGAGGTGAATACTCACTTTTGATACCAACTAAGAGTCTTCAAAGGAAAATAAACTAGTGAGTAATTGTGGTTCTGGGGAAAGTACAGAGGTACACGCTTCTGTACGCATATAGGTCATTGTGTACACACATAGGTGTGAAGACACACATGTTAACTGGTGAGAATATAATATTTTAGAGTTGGGGTTGGAAAATGATGCTTCTTGGGTCAAGTCTGGCCTGCAACTTGTTTATGTGAAGTTCTGTTGGAACGACACATCCTTTAGTTCGTGTCTGCACGACAGCGTTGAAAAGTTGTTGCTTATTCCCTTTTACCTGCAGAGCCTTGAATATTTACTATCTGGCTCTTAATTGAAAATGTTTGATTACTGTGTTAGGGTCATTTAACTGATGAAATATTTCTTTAGCAGATGATTATTCCTACAGAACATAGCATTTATTCATATCAATTTTTATAAATGTATACCAAAAGAGCATTTTTTTCCAATGTGTCATAAAAACTGTTGAAATAAGTCCTTTTTCTTGAGCTAATTATAACTAAACTATTGCTTTGTATTCCAGACACAACTGGTCTGATTCCCAGTTTGTCACCTTTTAATATGCCGGGTGGCTAAGAGGTTCACTAAATAGTTGTGTGTTTTCCATTTAAAATTTCCATAAATATAATGAAAATTTGTGCTATTTGATCAATATTTTACCATTTTCCTCAGCCCCTGACAATTGACTTTCTACTTTTTAAGTTATATGTTTTTAGATTTCACATATAAATGAAAGCATGTGGTATTTATCTTATTCGTTTTGATTCATTTCATTTAGCATGATGCCCCCAGGGTACATTTATATTTAATGTCACAAAAGCAGGATTTTCTTTCTCATGATTAAATAATTATCCATTATGTATACCACAACTTCTTTATCCATTCATGCATTGATAGAAGCTTAGTTGTTTTTTTTTTTCTTTTTCATTTTTAATTGGAGGATGTTTGTTTTACAATGTTGTATTGGTTTCTGCCATATAGCAGTGTGAATCAGCCATAAGTATGTATATGTCCCCTCCCTCCTTCCTGAACCTCCCTCCCAGAAACATAGTTTGTTTTTGTGTTTTGGTTATTGTAAGTAATGCTGCAATGAACATTGGTGTACATATATTTTTTGTGTTAGTTTTTTTTTCCCCCCTTTGGATAAATGCCCAGAAATGGAATTACTGAATTGTATGGCAGTTCTATATTTATCATGAAGAACCTCCATACCCTTGTCTGTAGTGGCTGTACCAATTTACATTCCTACCAGCAGTACATAAATTCTTATGTATCCTTATTGCCACATCCTTGCCAACACTTGTTAGAATGACTGTTACTAGGATGAGATGATTGGATGGCATCACCAACTCAATAGACATGAGTTTGAGCAAGCTCTGGGAGGTGGTGAAGGACAGAGAAGCTTGGCGTCCTACAGTCCATGCGGTACACAACTGAGTGACTGAACAACAACCAAAAAAAAGATAACAGGTGTGAGGTGATATTGTATTGTGATTTTGATATTTTCCCCCTGATGATTAATGATGTTGAATGTCTTTTCACGTACCTGATGCCCATTTTCACATCATCTTTGGAAAAAATATCTGGTCACATCCTCGGCTCATTTTAAAATTTGATTACTTGGTTTATTTTGCTATTGAGTTGTATGAGTTCTTTATGTATTTTGGATATTAACTCTTTATCAGACACATGATTTGCAAATATTTTCTGCCATTTCAGTGAGTTGCCTTTTCATTTTATTGATGGCTTCCTTTGCTGTTCAGAAGCTTTTTAGTTTGATTTAGTTTCACTTGTTGAGTTTGTATTTGGTATCCAAAAAAAAAAAAAAATCCTTGCCAGAACTGTAATCAAGGAATTTATTGCCTGTGTTTCCATCTAGAAGTTTTATTGTTCAGGTCTTACATTCAAGTCTTTAATCCATCTTGGGTTTATTTTTCTGTATGGTATTAGAGAGTGTCCTATTGATCCTATTCATTCGTCTGCACTTGACTGTCTAGGTTTTGCATCACCGTTTATTGGAGAGATTGTCCTTTCCCCATTGTGTGTTTTTGGATCCTTTGTCATATTAATTACCCATATGTGTATGGGTTTGTTTCTGAGCTTTCTATTCTGTTTCATTGATCTGTATGTCTGTTTTATGCCGGTATCATGCTGTTTGGATTATAGCTTTGCAGTCAATTTTGAAATCGGGTAGTGTAATGCCTCTCACTTTGTCATATTTTGCTCAAGGTTGCTTTGGTTATTTACAGTTTTTTGGTTTCACATGAGTTTTCAGATTTTTCCTTATTTCGGTGAAAAATGCACTGGGATTTTAATAGAGATTGCACTGAATCTAAAAGATAACTTTAGGTAACAAGGATGTCTTAACAGTATTCTTTCAGTCCACAAACATGGGATATCTCTTCATTTATTTGTGTTTTCTTCAATTTCTCCCATCAGTGATTTAGAGTTTTTAGTATAGAGATCTCTCACCTCTTTAGTGAAATTTATTCCTAAGGAATATTTGTTGATGCTATTGTAAATTAGGTTTTTTTTCTTAATTTCTATTTTGTAGAGTTAATAGTATATGGAAATCTGATTTTGATGCTATCTTTCAACCTTATTGAATTTATTCTAAGAGTTTTTTGATGGAGTCCTTAGGGTTTTCAGGGCTTCCCTGATAGCTCAGTTGGTAAAGAATCCACCTGCAATGCAGAGACCCTGGTTCAGTTCCTGGGTTGGGAAGACCTGCTGGAGAAGGGATAGGCTACCCACTCCAATATTCTTGGGCTTCCCTTGTGGCTTAGCTGGTAATGAATCCACCTGCAATGCAGGAAACCTGGGTTTGATCCCTGGGTTGGGAAGATCCCCTGGAGAAGGGAAATGTTATCCACTCCAGTATTCTGGCCTGGAGAATTCCATGGACTGTATAGTCCATGGGGTCACAAAGAGTCAGACATGACTGAGGGACCTTCACTTAACTTAGGGTTTTCCTTTATATAAGATTGCACCATCTTCTTCCTTTTGAATTTGGATGTTTTTTCTTTTTCTTGCCTAATTACTTGTTGTGACTACCAATACCATATTAAATATGAGTGGCTGGAGTGGACATCCTTGTCTCATCTCTAGTCTCAGAGGAAAAGCTCAGCTTTTCCCTTTGGGTATAATGTTAGCTATGGACCTGTAATATATGTTCTTAACTATGTTGAAGTACATTCTCCTTGTACCCACTGAGAGGATAAAGAAAATGTACCACACAGTGCTTATCCAATCTTCTATTGATAAACATTTGGGTTAGTTCTAGTTTTTTTGCTATTATAAAAAGGCTAGTGTGAGCATTCTTATACAAGATTTTTATGGCATGGATTTTCATTTCTCTTGAGTTGGTACCTAGAAGTGAAATTCTGAGTTGCAGGAAAATGTTAACTTTTTTAGAAACCACCAAAGATTGTTTTGAAGTTTTCACAGCAATTTAAAATCCCCACTAGCAATGTATGGAAGTTATTCTACCTGCTTGTAGATTTAAAAAAAACTTATAACACTTTTTCTCATTGCCCTCAGAAATGAATCTTAGTGTTCTTTGGGGTCAGTTGGTTCTTTTGATGAACTCAGCAGAGCTAAGTGAAGTGAGGTGAAGTTGCTCAGTCATGTCCGACTATTTGCGACCCCATGGACTGTAGCCTACCAGACTCCTCCATCCCTGGGATTCTCCAGGCAAGAATAACTGGAGTGGGTTGCCATTTCCTTCTCTAGGAGATCTTCCCAACCCAGGGATCGAACCTGGGTCTCCCGTATTGCAGGCAGACACTTTACCATCTGAGCCACCAGGGAAGTCAAGAGAGAACAGAGTTTTTTTTTTTTTTAATGGCCTTAATTTTATTGTAAGATTTTTTTTTTTTTTACTTTACAATATTGTATTGGTTTTGCCATACATCAATATGAATCTGCCACGGGTGTACATGTGTTCCCAATCCTGAACCCCCCTCCCACCTCCCTCAAATAAAAAAACAAAAAAGAGAGAGAACAGAGTTAACCCTCTAAGTGGCTCAAAGAAGCAGTGGGACTGGAAGGAGCCCCCGTATCAGTCTGACTGGTGGGAGGAGCCATCACTGATGGTGGGGATGGAAATTTCAACCACCCTTGAAGACAGTAATACCAGGCAAGAGTATCTCATCTAACTTGCATCATAATTTGCATCTAGGGACCTGCAGGGCCTCAAACACATGCTATACCCAGAAAGTATTAGTCCCTCAGATATTAAGGGGAGCTATTAGGGAGAGGAATTAAATATTTGGTAGTCACGCTCAACAAATAACCATTATGATCTTCTAAATTTTTAGGATGATATTTCTCATTGTCCTAATGTATATTTTCTTAAGTATCTTTTTGATTTTGCTGTTTTCTTGCTTACTCATCCTGGAATGAGGGACAATCTCTACAGACTGTTTTTGCCAGTGGATATATGAACAACTTTTCTTCCCATGTTAATACCAGTTCTTTGACAATCTGATCCAGCAGAACACATGAAAATATATCATCTCAGGAATATACTGCTGTGAGGTTTTTATCTTGACTATCCAATTCTTTGACTTTTGTGTAAACCTGCCCACATGTAAGGGAGCATGACCCCTTCCTTCTTTGGCTTCCTATTTTATTATGGAGGTTGTTGAAACTGCAGTGACTGTAAGGAGGACTTCCATTAGACGGTATTCCTCCAGCCACCCCTTAGCTGTGGGGCAGTGGCTAAACTGACTAGTATAGAGCCGGTTTACCTAGTTAGGGGACGGGTAAAAGACAGCCCTACCAAAAGACTCTCCCTGGCCGCTTTTAAGCTGGTGAATCAGTGTGCTTTCTGTTAGGGAAGCCTGTGTCGGTTGGTTGCCAGTATCTAATCCAAAATCACTCCATAGATTTTATAGCTCTTTCTTCCAATTTTTCCTAGTTTCCAACTGCACCCCCCGACCCCCAGTGTTATGAGTTTGATCTCTTTCAATGATTTTCTGGGTGTTACATCAGTAAATTGGAAGGGATAGTGGTAACTGACAACCATTTTGGACTGAATATACATTTATCACAGATTGCATGTATTAAAAATAGCATAATTAAACATAGATGTTTTAAAGAGTCTTATTTTCTGTACCAATTAGTGGTACCTTCAGGGTTGCAAAGAAAATTTGAAAACGAAAATGTTCCTGTATTGGAATCATCCAGAGTTTGTCTACTACTTCCCAGGAGAATACATTCAGTGGTTCATTCACCAAACACTTATCCTAAGACAGGCCTGTTATCAGCTTACCTAGAGGCTTGAACACCAGCCATCTATAACAAGATTTTGGACTTTAATTTAGGAGAAGTGATTATTTTCTCAAGAATAACAATTTATTTTAGGTACATTCAGACAATTACCTCAATCAAATGGCGTGTTTATTCCACTGTCTTCCTTATAATGGTATTTAAATCTGTTATATTAATAATAGAAGTCTGATTATGTTTGTATACATATAAATTGCTATAGAGGTTTATCAAAATAAGTAGGGCATCTTATGAAATGGCTCTAAAAAGGGCAAAAGCCAGACTGACAAACTTACAGCAGGATGGATGAGAGAGTAGCAAATGCACAAAATGAAAAGACAGGTTTCTGTATTTTCCCTGACTATTCATAAGTAGCTAATATAATTTGTTCCGGTGCTGAGGACAATCAGAATCTCCATCTCTAAATTCTTTGACTGAAGTAAGCTCTAAGCAAAGAAAAAGAGACAAGATACAACTCAGAGAAAAATTTAATCCATTCATCAAAATTAATCCATATGAATAAGTAAAGCTAGGCATAAAGAAGAGAAAATACATTTCATGTTTATCCTTTTCTCTAAGTTTGAAGTCAAATGTGTGGGAAAAAATTGGGTGCATTTCACTTGTGATGCTTTTGAAGTCTTTTTTTGAAGCTACAAATTATTGCTTTGCTTCTTAACATCAGGCTCTTGAAGTGATTGTTGTTTATTTTGGAAATATTTTATTTTCTCTTGTCAAAGAGGAATAAATCCTGATTAACAGATGAGAAGTAACTACTGCTCTTTCCAATAGTGACACGTAGCAACATGGGCTGTGCTGTGCGCTGTGCTAAGTCACTTCAGTTGTGTCTGACTCTGCAATCCCAAGGACTGCAGCCTGCCAGGCTCCTCTGTCCATGCAATTCTCCAGGCAAGAATACTGGAGTGAGTTGCCATGCCCTCTTCCAGGGGACCTTCCTGACCCAGGGAATGAACCTGAGTCTCTTATGTCTCCCTCATTGGCAGGCAGGTTCTTTACCACTAGCACCACCTGAGCTCCTGAGTGAACTCCAAAGGAAACTGGTTAAAAATGTTCCATTATGGCATTCTTACCATAGTGGAGAGCTGGTTTGGTAGGAATCATAATGCATATCTGGGGCTTCCCTGATAGCTCAGTTGGTAAAGAATTTGCCTGTAATGCAGGAGACCCTGGTTTGATTCCTGGGTTGGGAAGATTCCCTGGAGAAGGGAAATGCTACCCACTCCAGAACTCTGGTCTGGAGAATTCTGTGGACTGTTTAGTCTATGGGGTTGCAAAGAGTCAACATGACTGAGCGATTTTCACTTTCATTTTCATAATGCATATCTAACATTCTTTCCCTGCACAATAAAAATGGAAAGTATCTGATGTATTTCCATTGAAAAAACCAGAACTGAATGTTTTTCTGAGAGTTGAATGACATCTCATAGGGACTCTCTAATCCCTTCCCTCTAAATAACTTTTTGTGAATTTGGGGTTTTGACCCAGCATTTGTCTACTTTATGTGAGCTTCTGAATAGGAAGATGCTATCAGTAAGTATGTGATATGGGAATTATCTCACAAAGACAATGTTGCACAGGATTTTTTGTAGCTATGTATTAATCATGTCCAAAATATCTACAACTAAAGAGCTCAGCCATAGAGATACAGTTGGTCTTTTTTTAAAGACTGTCTCATTTATTATTTTGTATGCACTCTTAGGAATCTGAGTACTAAGGTCAAGTTCAAGAAATACTTTTTAGTTCTGTTTTTTATTCACTTATTTCAAATGAGTTTTGAAAACCCTCTGCTTCATTTGAAAGGATTTCTTTGACCATGGTCCATGGGAAAAGGGGGAAATTCTATTCCAAAAGGGAGTCTGAGTGAACTCCGGGAGTTGGTGGTGGACAGGGAGGCCTGGCGTGCTGCGATTCACGGGGTCGCAAAGAGTCGGACACGACTGAGCAACTGAACTGAACTGAATCCTAATTCATAAAACCTTAGACTAGAAGCAACCTTTGAGATCTCGAGTCTAAGCTCTTTCTGAAGGTAATCATTTGGTCTGACTTAAACATTTCTAGTGATTAGAAACTCATTATGTTTTAGAGGCTCTTTCTCTAAGGGGAAATGACTACAAGTTCTTACCTTGAGATTAAATCTGCGTACCTATAGTTTCTACATCTCAGAGCAATGCAAAAGATGATTAACCATTTCATATAAAGCAGTAGCTATTTTAGGGCTCTTCAAATATTTGAAGAAAGCTTGTGTTCTCACATAGGTGTGAAGACATGGCTAGCTAATAAACATGACCAGGACTGAATCTTGAGAAAGTGTATTAAGCATTGCAGGAAAAGGTAATGCTTACCATTTATCAGATGCTTCTTCAGTGCCCAGAATCAAGTTAAGTGGAATTCATTTAAATATAAAACTTAGTTACTCTGAGCCTCAGCTTCTATTCCTCAGTGACATGATCAGGTGATATTGTCAGTAACGGAGAGGCAGGGGGCTTCCACATTAGGCTCTCTGGCCCTTGAACTAACTTCCCTCTTGATCACCTGGCTGTGCTAGCCCACCTGGCCCTCATGGAATAAGGGTCAGAGACTAGAAATGTGACTGTCAGGCTATGAGGGTCAGTTCTTAGACTGGTGACAGGCCCAGTGTTTATGGAAGCTGGGGCAAGCCCCTTGCTACTCAGATCACTTGGAGCTTCAGGGCTGGGTTTAGGGTGGTGTCTCCCCACGTCCCTGCTCCTCACCCTTGCCCGTGGAGCATCATGAATATAGGAGGTAAAGCTGGGGGTAGAGCCGAGTGACCTGGCTACAAGGACATTTAGTACAGGGAAGCCAGTAGGCAAAAAGTCCCCATCCTGACCCTCATGTTCATTCTCTTCCTGTACTGGAAATCAGAGCACAAGCCTCTCTCCAGGAAGTATGGGGAAAAAAAAAATAATAGGACTGGCCCCTTGAAATGGCTAGAGAAACTGATCATGTCTGACATACTTTTTATTCTGAATTTTCCTTCCTGATGCCCTTACTGAGCTGAGAACTGGCTACTTGGTACATACAAAGAAACCAGCTTGATTCTGTTCCTCACAGTCTGACCATCTCTGGAGTATCCTGATCACCCCATACAAACACATAGTCTTGTACAGGTCCACATGATATTGTCTGAGTAGAGACAGTAAGGAGAAAGCTTGGAGCCCCAGGGGGGCCATTTTCTGCTGCTTGATTTTGTAATATTGAAAAACAAACAAAAACTTTAGTTTCCTAGGTTCATCTGTGTTGATCTTCAGGTGATTACTCCAACCTACCTAACTGCAAGATTCAGCCACAGGGTAAAAGTCCTGCTTGTTACTTCTAAATGTTAATACTAAGATGTGACAAGTAGTGGCCTATTTATGGGATATCTTGTTTCTAAATCTGTCGCAGAGAGTGACTTGGGTTAGATTAAGTTTATATCTTACTGAAGTTTTAGTCACGGATAAAACATGTTGCTTTCTCCAGAATTTGTTCCCTGGTTATCTCAGTTTCAGTTTTCCCAGAGCAGACCTGAGCCAATAATTTGAGTGCAAGAAGTTCCTGGGAGGTCAAGGAGCACTGGCACAAGAAATGGGAACTGATATAGGGAAGGAAATATAGAAAATACATGTAAACTATTAAACGGCCTCCCATGGAGAGTGACAGTTGCATAGAGAAACGTTGGGAAAATCGCATAAAACATAAGCCTTAAAATTATCCTGCAAAGAAGCTGGAGTATTTATATCTCCTCATCTATCAGTCACTGGGTCAGGACTACTTCTTGGCAGTCCTTCAGGTACCACCCTCCTAGAGATGCAGACGCTGACTATAGAAAGCTGGTTGGGCAGGCAGAGACATAAATGTAACACGAGTCAGAGGAAATCTGGGGGAAATGCATTGGATGTGTTACTTGAGAGGGAGTCAATTTAATTGTATTTGCCGTCATATATACAAGTAAATAGTTTTTATAAATATATAGTTAAGTCTTCAATCCTTTATTATTATTGGAACTGCACAGAATTTTCTAGACCTATAATTCAAAATAAGTTTTGGTCTATACTAATCTCTAGAGACTTTTGAATCCTGTATCTCTCTTCCAAAATAATGTTTCTTCTAAGTTTGTTAATTTACATGTACTTGGTATCTAATTTGTTTCCAGAACAGTGCTAGCCACTTAGACTCTTTCACTGTAAATTCCTTTATGTTATACTCTAACTATTCTGGTTAAAACATAATCTGTGTTAAAAATAGGTATGCTGTATGGTGCCTAGTTGCTCGGTCATGTCTGACTCTTTGCGACATCATGGGCTGCAGCCCTCTAGGCTCCTCTGTCCATGGGATTCTCCAGACAAGAATACTGGAGTGGGTTGCCATGCCCTTCTCCAGGGGATCTTCCCAACCCAGGAATCAAACCCATGTCTCCCGTACTGTAGGCAGATTCTTTACCATCTGAGCCACTGGGGAAGCCCAAGAATACTGGAGTGGGTAGTCTATCCCTTCTCCAGGGGAACTTCCTGACCCAGGAATTGAACCGGGGTCTCCTACCGTAGGTAGATTCTTTACCATCTGAGCTATCAGGGAAGACCCAAGATAGGTATAGGTGGGTTTTAAAGGAGCACATAGAACTATTGCAGTTGACAAGACAGCTACAAATTCTTTAATGCTTCTCTCATTGAAAGGAGGGTGTCTTTGTTCCCTGCCTTTGGCTCTGGTTGGACTTGGTAACTAAGGCACTGGGAGCTTGCATTTTCCTGTCTCCAGGATTACTTACACTTGCAGTGTTCCCCCTGGGTAGCCCATCTGCCACGATATGAGAGTCTCTCAGTCCACCTAGGGACCATGTGCAAGTACTTCCATTACCAGACACAGCTAGACTCTCATCTGACAGTAAGAATTAGCTATTGTCCATGAGGAAAAGCTATCTTCAGTGTCCAGCCCACTTGGACCTTTCCATGACTGCTGCCCTACTGACATCTGACTGCAAACTTAGAGGACAATGCTGCATGTGAACCATCCAGCTAGCCCCGTCAACCTTTAGAGACATGAGAAATAATAAAAAAAAAAAAAACAACCTTGTTTTGAGCTACTAAAAGTTTCAGGGTAGTGGTTATGCTAAAGTAGAGAACTGGTCTATGTATTCAAGGGGAGGTTTCTTACAGTTAAAAGTTGATTGCTTAATATTACCTTCTATGTATGGAGGTCACTTATTTTTATTGAGTTAGATGAGTTTGAGTTACCCATAGGAAAAAAAAAAAAAAAGAATTGGTAGGAGCAAAAGTACAGAGGTATTTGCAGTCTGATATGTTTAGGAAAATATAACCAGTTTAGTTTTACTCAGACTAAAATGATAAGGGAGGCTAGAAAGTAGAATGTTGATCATGGAAGTTCCTACATGCATGTTGAGGACTTGTGTCCTATAAATCTAAATTGTCTTCAATAAGCTAATAATCTCAGGTCATCAGTTAATTGGGTGATGAACCTATGGGCTCATTCCAGTTTATATACAAATATATTAGTTAGCAATGAATAAGGCTCATTCATCCAGTCATCCAAAGATTTGCATTATTACTTTGCACTTGATGTTAGAGTGCAAAGTGATGTTAGATGTTTAGGAAACCAAATATTCATGCTTCCTTGAAAAAGCCTGGAGTGTCTTTGAGATCTAAATGTTGAAGTAAAAAACATACAGAACATTAAATGATAAATGGAAAAATAAACCTTCTAAATGATCTAGCACTTGAGATTAGAAATCCTTATTGTGAACTCCAACCCAAGAGGGACTTCCGTCATTTATATCTTAGGAAGAAACTACCACCACCCCCACAAGCCTATACTGCAGCAGTAATCACCTCCAAAGAAGACTGACTTCCTCAGTATTTTATGAAATAAAAATGAAAGCCAATATTTAAATAGCATTACTAAGTACCAGTCTAAGTGCTTCAAATATATCAACTGATTTAAAGATAATTTACTTAATATCAAAGTAATTCTATGTGGTAGTACTTGTATCATTATTCCAGTTTTGGAGAGAAATCTCAGAGAGTGTCATTACCTTGCCTGAGGTCACCCAGCAGTTAAGTGGCACAGCTGGGGTTTGAACCCATATTACCGTTACTAACCAGTATACTACTATCCCTCATTAAGATGCAATGGATTTATCTAAATGTTTTTTAAAAGATTACTTTTTTAGGACAATTTGAGACATACTTACTTCCTTTGCATATTACCTATGGAAGTTCCTGAAAAACTAACAAAAAATATTACTTGGTCAAAATATTCATCAATGAGCCTGTTTGACTCCTTAATACCATTACTACCTTGTCCTTAATTTAGCACAAAGTTGATTTCATTGCACAAATGGTTTGATAAGCAAAAGAAAATCAGGACTTTGTTTTATCACTTGGGGCATTTGACCCAGTGCACGTGTCCATTTCTTCAGCAGATGCTTTTTATAAAGTCCAGACTTTGCTTAAGCTCTGAGAGCTCAAATGCATGAATGTCACTGGCCCTAAGCACGTCTGTGCCATGGTTTTACTCTTTCCTTGATGCTTTTATTTGAACATACCCATCAAGTTGGCCCATTTGGCCAGAATTCTAAAGCAGCTTGCGGTGAGAAGACTGAGCGAGGGGAGCGCGTACACCAGTGGCGAGAGCGAGGGAGGACTGAGATTGCTTTGCTTGCTTAGCAGCACACAGAGGCTGTATCCAGGGACCTGTGCACACACAACTGGCTTTCTGGGTTCCTTTATTTTGTTCTGACTTTTTATCAAATAAAGCCACATTCAACTTAGTGCTCTTAAAATCACTGCCTCCTTAGCTTCCAAGGACAACTGGGAATAAGAAGACCACCAGTGCTTTAACTTGTCACATGTGTGTAGATGAGACCCAGAGGCATGAATTGTCTGGAACATACTAATAGAAATAATAATCTATGATTTATTGAGAATATACTGTTTGCCAGGCCCTGTTCTGAGCATTAGCTTGTACTGACCCAATGAGATAGCTGCTAAGTCACGTCAGTCGTGTCCAACTCTGTGCGACCCCATAGACAGCAGCCCACCAGGCTCCCCCGTCCCTGGGATTCTCCAGGCAAGAACACTGGAGTGGGTTGCCATTTCCTTCTCCAATGCAGCAAAGTGAAAAGTGAAAGTGAAGTCACTCAGTTGTGTCCGACTTTTAGCGACCCCATGGACTGCAGCCTACCAGGCTCCTCCATCCATGGGATTTTCCAGGCAAGAGTACTGAAGTGGGGTGCCATTGCCTTCTTCACAATGAGATAGGAACTACTACAATCCCATCTTAGACGAGTTGGGAGATGGTTAGTAATTTGCAAGGGCCGTGTAACTGGCATGTGTTGGAGCCAGGTCTTGAATTGTTGGGGTTCTGAGGAGTAATTTGTGACACTCTGAGGAGAAAATACACTTTAGAGTTAGGTTATCATGCCCATCATCTTGTTTGGTGCTAGGAAGGTTCCCTTCTCTTTGAATGAGGCAGTCACTTATTGTTCACCTTAGATGCATTTTTAACCTCTCCCCTCTGGAGGCTCCTATTGGAAATTGGGAAGTCTTCTTTTAATTTTTATTTTATTTATTAAAAAATTTTTTTTTAATTGAAGGATAATTGCTTTACAGAATTTTGTTGTTTTATGTCAAGGCTCAACATGAATCAGCCATAGGTATACATACACCCCTTCCCTCCCATCTCCCTCCCCATCCCACCCCTCTAGGTTGATACAGAGCACATGTTTGAGTTTCCTGAGCCATACAGCAAATTCCTGTTGGTTATCTATTTTATATATGGTAATGTAAGCTTCCATGTTACTCTTCCCACACATCTCACCCTCTCCTGCCCTCTCCCCATGTCCATAAGTTGAAGTCACTGTCTGGTGATACTTGAATAAATCTAGCAGGAGCTGGAAGAATTTAAAGAATAAGGCTGCTTAAAATCTGGATAGGTGGTTTGCCTCTGCCAAGACTCTGAGATAGGAGTCTAAAGGACTCTAAAGGACGTAGCACTGTGTGTCCTTTCTTGGAAGGGTCCTTGAAAGTGAATCCAGCTGATCAAGCAAAAAGGAAAACACAGGAACACAAGTGTCAGAAGATTGGCTGGGTTCACTGAAACCAGTGTAAATTTAGAGAATTAAACAATGGAAATCTAATCATAGAATTCAATGAGAAGCCTTAGAACTCTTGTTGAAAACGTAGATACGAGTGATAAAAATGATGTATAAACTGGATTCTGTAACCCTGAATTAAGAACTGGGAATTGAAGAAAAAAAAAAGTAGTCTGCTTAATGAGTGGTGATCAGAGCAATTCAGGAGAACCCACAGGCTGAACTGGCGACCCTGTGCCTCCTTGTGGAGGAGGTGGCACCAGTGCTCCTAAAAGAACACAGAGCATTAGGGTAAATGATTGTTTTGCAGGCTTGCCCACAATCCCAGTCTGAGATGTTTTGGGTCCCAATTAAAGCCGCACTTGGCATTGATGGATAAACAGACCATGCTTTGAAGGTGCTCAGATGTTAGAGGATATCATCTTCTGATTCCTCCCCTTGGCATTTCAGAATCCAGTGAAACCCTCTTGATCTCAGGCCCAGAACATGTGTATTGGTGGCAGCCGCCAAGGGAATAAACAGGACATGGCAGATGTGGCAACAGCTGGAATGAACTCAGTTCATTTTGAACCTGCTTTTCAAGTGAGGTTCAGCCAAACAGCTCCAGACCTATTCATGTGTGTTCCTTTGGTTAGTTAAAAGTACCAGAAATCTATACTTGAATTAAGAAGTCTCAGAAAATGTTTTTAAAATGGGACATTTTGATCTGAAGAACTAGATTGAAAAGTGAGTTCTTCCTAGTATGCCCAGTCTCCAAGGCAGAGGTAATTGTCTATATAGTCATTGGCCCTGGCAGAACTTTTCCTAAAGCAGTTTTCTGAGTTAAAAGTAAACTAATCTTTGAGATCTTCAACCTGCACATCACTTCACCTGGGGCTTTGAGAACTAAATATGGGTTCCCTTCTAGCAGAGGAGGAGAGAAGTTCATTTAATTGGGCTGGGGTTTAGCTTAGCCATCTGGATTTTCAAAGGCTCCCCAAGTGGTTCTTATGTCCAACTAGGTTTGAGAACCACTGATTTAGAAAGAATTGTTGGAGGCAATCATGATGCCCCATTGGTAGAAAAATTTGTAAACCTCTCCCTTTTGATAGTTAGGTCTGTTGACCTCAGCATGAGTTGGAAGCTAAGCCAAAGGCTTATAGAGAAAGATTTGGGATCCAAGCCTCTCTCTATTACTTTCTCTCTGTGTGATTTTGGGAAAAATGACCTTTGTGCTTTTGTGTCTTACTTTTAAAATGATGATAGTAGTACTTTCCTGTAGGATTGCTGATAAACTAAATGAGACAATTCATGAAAATGTTAAACACCAAACCTGATACTTGGTATGTGCCCAATACATGTGGGTTTCCTAATGTCCTTCCCCCTGTCATTCTGTTTAGGTCAGCCATATTTTAATGTGTGTTTGTTTATATTTTGTGCTTAGGCTGACTCTCTTCTAGGGCATGAACGTACTCTGTGTATGTGTGTGTGTGTGCACGTGCATGTGCATGCATGCATGCTTAGCCATGTCTGACTCTTTGTGACCCTATGGACTATAGCCTGCCAGGCTCCTCTGTCCATGGGTTTCTCCAGGCAAGAACCTTGGATGGGTTGCCATTTCCTCCTCTAGAGGGCTCTTTCCAACCCAGGGATTGAACCTGGGTCTCCTGAGTCTCCTGCATTGGCAGGTGGATTCTTTGTCGCTGTGCCACCTGGAGTTTAATCCATATTTGTCAATCTAAAGTGGATAATGAAGTTGATATATAACCCCAGGTGGAAAATGTGGTTGGAAGGACCCTAACATAGATAAGAAATATTGCCTGGCATCTCCCCTACTATTTCTTCTACATCTGCTTCTCTCTGGTTAACCAAAGAATTCTAAGATGTCTCCTTAAAAAGCAGCAGAAATAGTACTTTGCGGCATAGCGCACAGCCCTCTCATTTTAGCCTCATTGCAGGGCTTGCGAGACTCTTCGTTCCCTGAGCAGGGATTGAACATGTGCCCCCTGCAGTGGTCTTAATCTCTAGGGAAGTCCCTGCATGAATCCCTTTAGATGGGAATTCTGTCCTGACTTTTGATAATTTTGCCTGCGTGTCAAATGACCAATGAATGCATGTAGGGTAGGAAAATCTAGTCCGGTCAGCTTGAGTGGCCTCTGGTAGTGGGGTGTGGTGGACTTTTGTTTTTCATATGTGTATCCTGAAATAGACTGTACTGTCATTATTATTTTCCTGAGCATTGCTTTATTATTATTTTTTTCTTTCCTGAGGTGGTCGGCTAGGTCTCTGCATGACAATGCTTTTCTGTAAAATTCTGACACACCATTTGCTTCACTCAGGCAGGGTCAGTTCCAGCCAGTTGTTGCTTAGCGATGATAATGATGTGTGGAGAGTTATCTGATGGGCTTTGAATGCCCCAGACAGAGGCTAGCCGAGGGCAGCTGGTTGGTTAATTGTGGCCTCCAGTCATCACCAGGAGGCCAGCGCTGATGAGGGAGGAGAAGTACAGAGACTTCTGCAAAATGCACTTGAAATTGGATTACTGGTACAACTACACATTTTGAAAAATTAAACAGTAATAAAATCCTTAATACGGAGATAATTTTTCACATGCCTGGAACGATAGACAGAGATCTGGTTTGAAATCACTTGTTCTCCTGAACAGCCCCAAAGGTTTTTCAGCAGTGTATGTGGCTCCTGCCTTCCAGAATTCTCTGTGGATGATGGATGGTGATGGTGATGGAAGCCTTGGCAGAATGGTCACTCGAGGAACGGCCACTTGTAAAATATCATTTTTAAACAGTGCTGTTTGTGAATGACTGGAGTTTAGGTTTGGTGCTCCATATTTTTAATATAACTCAGAGCGAGCTGATTATGCTCCTGTGCCTGGGGCCTTTCATGTTAATTTTAAGTAGACAGTGAAACACAAGCGCCAAGTTATAAAATCCTGAAAATAGGGTTTCTATTGGAAACCTTGGAACTGCACACTGGCAATTAGAGAGACTGATGAATGCTCTCAATGACCTCATCCTCTCTGTCCTCCTTCAAGCCCAAGAGCTTTGCAATCAATTTGCAATTATATAGTGATAGTGGGTACAGAATGTTGTCATTATGGGTGACTGTTTCTGTTGTCATCCTGACAGTATTGTTACTTCTTAGAACATTGAGACCCTTGAATGTCATAGGCTTGGGATGGAACAAGTCTGGAAGTCTGAAAGATAATTAAAATAAAAAGGAAAGATGGACCTAATCCCAGAGTGAGAGAAAGACACTGGAGACTGGGTGGGAATTGCAACAGGTGGCCGTCACATGCAACCTACAAAGCAGGGAAGATGATATATACATTTTTTTAATCTATATATTCTCAGGAGACTCACGTGGGAAAGGGGGGTGGCTAAGGACATTACATTTTGTGAGGTCCATTGCTTGGTTCTCTAGAGAAGTATCCTAATGAGGTAGGTGGTTAACTCACAGTTGGGTTAGCATCACTGCAGAGAATCTTGTGATTTTCTGGCTTCCCTTATTCTCTCAACAAAGGACAAAATGTTTTGCAGTTAGCTTCTGGGCATTTGGATTTTCCCCGGTGGCTCAGATGGTAAGGAGTCTGCTTGCAATGCAGGCGACTGGGGTTTGATCCCTGGGTTGGGAAGATCCCCTGGAGGAGGAAATGGCAACCCGCTCCAGTATTCTTGCCTGCAAATCCCATGGACGGAGGAGCCTGGCAGGCTACAGTCCACGGGGTCACAGAGTGTTGAACATGACTTAGCGACTTCATTTTCTGGGCATTTGCTCATTAGCAGCTAGGGCTGTTGGAACTTTGACATCATACAGTATACTAACGCATATATATGGAATTTAGAAAGATGGTAACGATAACCCTGTATGCGAGACAGCAAAAGAGACACAGATGTATAGAATAGTCTTTTGGACTCTGTGGGAGAGGGAGGGGGGTGATGATTTGGGAGAATGGCATTGAAACATGTATAATATCATATAAGAAATGAATCGTCAGTCCAGGTTTGATGCAGGATGCAGGATGCTTGGGGCTGGTGCACTGGGATGACCTAGAGGGATGGTACGGGGAGGGAGGTGGGAGGGGGGTTCAGGATTGGGAACATGTGTACACCCGTGGCAGATTCATGTTGATGTATGGCAAAACCAATACAATATTGTAAAGTAATTAGAATCTAATTAAAATAAATAAATTAAAACAAAAAGAAAAGTGAAGAGTAGCAGATTCTGTCTACCTCTAGCAAATCCCTAAATAAATTCGACATTTGTTTTCCAGCATGACTCTATATGGCTACAAAATATTTGTGACTGCTGTCATCAGACACTCAGGTTTTATTACTGTATTTCTTTCTGGAACATCAAGGTCCTACAATGCTAGAATGCTGTGCATATGACATAGCAGAGCCTGGAATCTTGAAGGAAACAACAAAGGAAAGATAGAAAAACCCCAAAGGACAGAAGACAAATTGTGCTTTAAAAATACATCTTTAGGAAAAGATGGCTGTCTCTCCCTACCCACTCCAGTCAGACCCATCCCTTACATTTGTGAAGTCACTCACACAGAAACTTCAATGGTTTCTCCTAAATTTGTAGGATAGAATAGAAACACTGCATTCAGGCCTCCAAGATTTGCCACAGCTATTTTTCCTCTTCAAAATGCATCCTACCCCATTTTCACTGTGTGAGGTTTTACATTTCTGCTCTGTCTGCTGTCTTTCCCAATTAGATCGTGATTACTTTATTAGGGATCTGTTTTTTCTCCACCCTTATGTCATTCGCAGCATCATTCTCAGTGTCAATGTTTGCCTCCCCTTGCCCCCTCATGGGGGAAATCGCTGATGCCTCCCTCCCTGTCCCAGCCAGAGATGAACCCCTCCACTGCCCTTGCTCATCTTGAGCGGAGCATCAGCTGCAAGCCTACCTGAGTCAAGGCCGTGAAGGAAACCTTCTTCCCTCAGCCAGGTGGTGTGACTGAGATGTGCCTCAGGCCACAAACCTCTAGGCCTGGAATTTTGATGTGTGCTGCAGACCAAGACCTCGGGCCTGGTTTCTTTCCTAGAGTCTTAATGAATCACCGGGTGACCCAGAACCGCCAGGTTCCTTAGGTCTCTCAGCTTGCTGCCACCCCCTCTGCCTCGCCACACTTGACCTTGTCAACTTGCTTTGATCTTGTAGACATCAAGACTTGTGTAGATCTGGTCCAGCTAGACATTGTGCTTTGAGATGCTCTTCCTTTGAAGTTATTTATACCTTGATGGAAAGATATATCTTTGCAAGTTGCTGAACTCTTTCAGGCTTCTAGAGTTTTTGTTTTTCAAGGGTGTTCATGCACTTTGCTCCTGTTTCCTGGTGGCTCATTGGTAAAGAATCCACCTGCAATGCAAGAGCTACAAGAGATGTGGGTTTGATCCCTAGGTTGGGAAAATCCCCTGGAGGAGGGCATGGCAACCCACTCCAGTATTCTTGCCTGGGAAATCCCACAGACAGAAGAGTCTGGCAGGCTACAGTCCATAGGGTTGCAAAAGAATCGGACAGGACTGAAGCAACTTAGCATGCTCTCAATGTGTAGCAGAAAGTGAGACTGTAGTTTCCTGGAGGAAGTTTTGAGTTTGGCCAGGAGAAAGGACAGGCATAGTGTGTGTGTCTATGACTTAGTGACGGAATCGAAAAGGATTGATTTATAATGTGCTGTTACCAGAATTGGAATTTTTTTTTCTTTTTTCAATTGAAGTATAGTTGATTTACAGTGTCGTCAAAGTGATTGTTACACACACGTGCACGCACCCATTCTTCTTTATATATTCTTGTTTATTACAGGGTATTGCATATAGTTCCCTGTTCTATATAGTATGACCTTGTTGTTTATCTATTATATATGTAATAGTTTGTATCTGCTAACCCCAAACTCCCAGTCCATCTCTCCCTCACCCACCTAGACCTGGAAAATTTTAGGAGTGAAAAATAGTTATTGGTCATACTTCAGATCAGATCAGATCAGTTGCTCAGTCGTGTCCAACTCTTTGCGACTCCATGAATCGCAGCACGCCAGGCCTCCCTGTCCATCACCAACTCCCGGAGTTCACCCAGACTTATGTCCATCGAGTCAGCGATGCCATCCAGGCATCTCATCCTCTGTCATCCCCTTCTCCTCCTGCCCCCAATCCCTCCCAGCATCAGAGTCTTTTCCAATGAGTCAACTCTTCGCGTGAGGTGGCCAAAGTACTGGAGTTTCAGCTTTAGCATCATTCCTTCCAAAGAAAACCCAGGGCTGATCTCCTTCAGAATGGACTGGTTGGATCTCCTTGCAGTCCAAGGGACTCTCAAGAGTCTTTTCCAACACCACAGTTCAAAAGCATCAATTCTTCGGTGCTCAGCCTTCTTCACAGTCCAACTCTCACATCCATACATGACCACAGGAAAAACCATAGCCTTGACTAGACGAACTTTACGATGCTAATAATGTGAATGAGTATTAATATCAGTAATAACTCATACAGGTGGTGAGTCAGTTATGTTGTTTTTCAGCTGCTCAGTCGTGTCCGACTCTTTGTGACTCCATGGACTGCAGCACGCCAGGCTTCCCTGTCCTTCACCATCTCCTGGAGCTTGCTCAAACTCATGTCCATTGAGTTGGTGATCCTTCCAACCATCTCATCCTCTGTTGTCCCCTTCTCTTCCTGCCTTCAATCTTTCCCAGCATCGGGGTCTTTTCCGATGAGTCTGCTCTTCACATCAGATGGCCAAAGTACTGGAACTTCAGCCTCAGCATTAGTACTTTCAATGAATATTCAGGGTTGACTTCTTTTAGGGTTGATTGACTGGTTTGATCCCTCAAGCATCTTCTCCAGCACCACAGTTTGAAAGCATAAATTCTTTGGTATTCAACCTTCTTTATGATCTCGCATCCATACATGACTACTGGGAGTCAGTATAGAGGCTCTAAGTATTCTGAAATTCAGAAAATTCCAACACAGTTTGGTGTTTTCTTAAATTATGTACATGCCCAGATAAATGCCTTATTTCTGTTTCGTGTCTTCAAGAGAAGAACTATTAATATATGCCTGAGGTTATTATTTATTTACATTTGTTTTTTACAAGTATAATACAAATATAACTTTTAGAAGACTTAAAAAAAGTAGCTATGAGCCAGAAGAAAAAAATTGCTTACCATCACATCACCCAGTGATAATTTTTATGATCTTGATCTCATACTCTCCCTTTCTCATTACCATATACATCACTTTTACCAAAATTAGATTCTTCTCTGTATACTTTTTTGTAACCAGTTTTTTTTTTTTTAATTGACAGAAATCTGTGAATGTATTTTCACAGCAAAAAATATGTACACATGATCTCTTAATGGGCAGTACAGTTCTTTGTATTGATGCCCTGTAGGAGGACTACTTTCCTATGGTTGGATATTATAGATATTCTTCATCTTGCTATTTTTGAAATGCTGCAAAAATATCCTTCAGCCCACATCTTTGAAATCTTGTTCTTTAGTATAAATATACAGGAGTAGATGGCTGGCACGGAAGAATATGCAGTTTTCAGCTTTTAAATACTTATTGCCAAATTGCCCTCAAGAAAGTTTGTCATTTTAACTTCTCTCCAGCATTATATGGCACTGCTCTTTTCTTTATATTCCACTTTGTTCTTTAGATTAATAGCTCTTTTAAATTTTGGCAAGCTGATAGGCAAGACATATTGTCTACTTTATTTATTTATTCACTCATTTACAAGATATTTGTCAAATCCCTGGTGACTCAGATGGTAAAGAGTCAGCCCGCAATGCAGAAGACCCAGGTTTGATCCCTAGGCAAGGAAGATTTCCTGGAGAAGCGAATGGCTACCCGCTTCAGTATTCTTGCCTGGGATATTCCCATGGACAGAAGAGCCTGGTGGAGTACAGTCCATTGTGTCGCAAAGAGTTGGGCATGACTGAGTGACTAAGCACACACTGGAGGTTGATAAATGTATTCTGTGATAATATAAGGGTGATTTTTGAAGAACATTGCAAATGCCCTAAATGTCACTCAACTATATACATTAAAATGATTAATTCTATGTTATATGAACATAAAAGACCAGAGGGAGTTGAGTTCTCTATGCCTCCTCTAAGGCAAAGCATTTTACTTGGATTCCTTATCCAGTAGCAGTAGATCCTTGCCTATATCCTGTAGGAAGGAGAGCTTCCTGAACCTGCAGGAAAACAGTGGATGACTGCCTGGACCCTGGGGGCAGGCGGAGGGAGGAAGGTATGCACCCTCTGCCAGCATTCAGTTCTTGGGAGAGAAGGGCCCCGGGAAGCAGGCCTGGGTGTGTCTCTCCCCCAGCAGCTATGGGTCACCTCCCACTTCTCGGTGGTGGGAGTTTCTTGGTGTCCCCTGCCCTGCCTCCAGTCTTCCGTGTTGGGGGAACTAGCTGAGGAATGCATACTTCTCGAGTCTGAAATTGCCAGCTATTCCATCCTGAACTCTAGGTCATAGTTAGCCCTTATAAATTTTTAGAAATTTCAGCTGATTTCTTCTTGCCTGCTTGTATGGTGGCTACCTCTTCCTCCATCAGAGGGGAAACAGTTGATAACGTTTTGCCTGAGAAGGGCTTGTGCTCTTGGGAGTTTTGTTCATTTGTTTTCTTAACAGGTTCAGACCCAGGAAAGTTATGAGTTTGCAGATTATCTTTTTTCTCATTGTTAGACTGGAAGTGACGCTCAGATACAGCTTTATGCATTCTAAGTGGAAATAGAACTCTGTGTGTTTAGATTGTGCACAGTCAAAGCAATCCATTTTTTTTTTTCTTTGTCCTTAGGGTTTCTGCTTATGGTCACATTTTTAGGAGAGAAAACTTCGTCACCAAATAGTAAATAAATATTTATCTGTATGTTTTAAAACATGTCATAGTTTTCTTTTCATATTTAGATCATTAATCTAGCTAGAGTTTACTCTAGGGTAAGATTTAAAGTAGATAACCTCCCCCACTGCCCCAAATAATTAGAGACAGTTTTTTAAAGCATAATTTATTAAATAATTCATCATTTTCTTTTTATTTGAAATAGTGCTTTCAGCCTATTTATTGGTTTTCCATTCTGATCTATGGGTCATCTTTTTTTTTTTTTAACTGGGTCACTGAATTTTAATTACTATAGTTTTAAATCATATGTGTTAACCAATGGGATTATTTCCCACTCTTTCTCATCTTTAAAAAAAATCTAGTTTATTCTTTTTTTTCTTATTTGACTGTGTGTGTGTGTGGAAGCTAATTACTTTCCAATATTGTGCTGGTTTTTGCCATATATTGACATGAATCAGCCATGGATGTATATATATCCCACGATCCTGAAGCCCCTTCCCACCTCCCTTCCTAACCCATCGTTCTGGGTTGTCCCAGAGCACCAGCTTTGGGTGCCCTCTTCCTGCATCAAATTTGTACTGGTTATCTATTTTTCATGTGTTAAGATACATTTTCAATTCTATTCTCTCATATCTTCCCACCTTTACCTTCTCCCACATAGTCCAAAAGTCTGTTCTTCACATCTGTGTCTCTTTTGCTGTCTTGCATATAGAGTCATTGTTACTGTCTTTCTAAATTCCATATATATGTGTTAATATACTGTATTGGTGTTTCTCTTTCTGGCTTACTTCACTCTTTGTAACAGGCTCCAGTTTCATCCACCTCATTAGAAATGACTCAAATGCGTTCTTTTTTTTATATCTGAGTAATATTCCATTGTGCATATGTACCACAACATTCATCACCTGATGGACATTTAGGTTGCTTTCATGTCCTAGCTATTGGAAACAGTGCTGTGATGAACGCTGGGGTACATGTGTCTCTTTGAATTCTGATTTCCTTGGTATGTTTGCCCAGCAGTGGGATTGCTGGGTCGTATGGCAGTTCTATTTCCAGGTTTTTAAGGAATCTTCACACTGTTCTCCATAGTGGCTGCGCTAGTTTGCATTCCCACCAACAGTGTAAGAGGATTCCCTTTTCTCCACACCCTCTCCAGCATTTATTGTTTGGAAATGGCAACCCACTCCAGTGTTCTTGCCTGGAGAATCCCAGGGACTGCAGAGCCTGGTGGGCTGCCGTCTATGGGGTCGCACAGAGTCAGACGTGACTGAAGCAACTTAGCAGCAGCAGTAGACTTAAAAAAAATCTAATTTATTCTTGCATTTCTTTTTTCTAGATGATCATGGGTCTTATCTTTCAGGTTCTTCAGAAGTTCTCATTGGAATTGTGATTGTGATTCTGTTAAATTTTAAAGCAGTTTAGTGAGGAAGTAACATTTTAAAACAATGTCTTTTCTACTGAGGAGCATGCTACATTTGTTCCACTTCCTTTTATACCTTTCAACAAAACTTTATTTTTGTGTAATTTTTGTTACTTATAAACAATATTCGCCATATTTTCCACCTATTTATTGTTGGTATAGAGGAAATTATTAATATTAATATGAGTTAATATATTTAAGGTGTGAATTACTATGACAAGGAATTTTGCAGTTATTTAATTAAATTCTGCCAGTACTCTTGAGTTGGGTAGAAATTTAGATATACTTTACATATAAACAAACTAAAGTTTGAAAAGATTAAATTGTCTGTTGGATTTGAAAAAGCAGTCTGACTTTAGTGTTATATTTTTAGTCACTTGTTCTAATATTTTACAATGATGGTAGCTAATTTTCAGATTTTTTTCAAGGATACATCATATCTTAGAATAATACTTATTTTGTACTATTACTATAAAAGTTATAATTTCCTTTGCCTTAGTTTCGAATTTCATTGGCTAGTACTTCTAGCATTATATAAGATAACACTAGTAATAATAGGCAGTGTTGCTTTGTTTCTTCTTTTTAGATTAAAAAAAGAAATAGGATGAGATGGAAAAGGGCAAAACCATATGCATGGACATAATTTTCCCCAAAGATGCAGTGAGCCATCCACTTTGCCTACATCTTTTAGTCAGCTCAGAAAAATTTCTTCAGTTATACCTGTGAATGTTGGTTTTGTTCCCTTCTGTTCTCTAGGAACCCAAATTAGCCAGTTATTCTTACTTCTGTCTTTTATATCTGTAAACTTCATTTCTCATTATTTCCTTCTGTGTTTGGGAAACATAATTGGAGTTTTCCTTTTATGTCATAGATTTGAGTTTTCACAAGATCTTCTTTCTGGTTGTTTACTGCAAATGAACTTTAATATTTTTCTTGTAAGACATTAGTTCCTTAGGAAAGCATTCCTTTTAAAAAATTTTAAAACATTAAAAGCATATTAAAAAAGTTTTTTTTTAGCCCTATTCTTGCCATCCCTTCATAGGACACCAGGACTATCTTGCTTGTGCCCAGCTCTCTGCCTCCCCACCAAGGGCTTCCCAGGCAGCCCCAGGGCCCCACCCACTGCACACTCAGAACATTTTTTATGTATCTATTACATATCTTAAAGTTTTATCCTCAGCTTTATTTTAGATCATTGTGAGCCATCCAGTTTTTAGAAATTTTTATCTCCATGCTATGGACCCTTTTTCTTTCTTTTATTATTATTATTATTTTTTACTTTACAATATTGTATTGGTTTTGCCATACATCAGCATGCATCCGCCATGGGTGTACATGTGTGGATCATTTTTCAAAGCCGTTTTTTCCCTTGTGAATCTTCAAACTATTATTTCATGGCTTGTACTTTATTTGAATAGACCCAATTCTTTATTCTGTCCTTATTGAGCTACAACTGGATAAAATAGAGATTTTGGCGTTTGAGAACACACTGCTGCTGCTAAGTCGCTTCAGTCGTGTCCGACTCTGTGCGACCCCATAGACGGCAGCCCACCAGGCTCCGCCGTCCCTGGGATTCTCCAGGCAAGAACACTGGAGTGGGTTGCCGTTTTCTTCTCCAATGCATGAAACTGAAAAGTGGAACACATAGGATATGCAAAATACCTACTTCATGTATATGATGGTCTCCTAAGCTTATTAAGCATCAACTGGAGGATAGGTTGATGTGCATAACTCTGGTCCAGCCCCTACATTCCCACGGCAACCTAGATACCACTGAGGTACCCCCTACACAGCCTTCATCCCAAAATTGAATGTATGCTATAGGAAGTTTGTTTTTACTGGTGTCAACACAACTCAACACCTTTTGATTTCCACTCTAAAGCACACAATTTTTCATTCTACTGAGTGTAGACTGTAGGCTACACCCTAGTGTGTCTGCATGATTCTGTTCCCTTCTGATTATACTTTCTAATACGCAATTGTACTTGTTCTCAAACCTGTTTATTCTCGTTGTTTATGATGAAACTTATATAATTTAATGGAATATTGTATTGGGTTGGCCACAAATTTTGTTTGGGTTTTTCTGTAACATCTTATGGAAGAACCTGAACAAACTTTTTGGGCAACCCCATATAAAACAATATGTACGTTTGGAAATAAAGACAATATTTTCTATGAAATATATTCTTGGAAAAGTAAATTGCTAATACTGCTTCCAAAGTAGATACTAGAGAGAAAATTGTGAAAGGATGAAACTAGTACAACTCCAGAAGGATTTTATACTCACATTGTTTTACAAGGATATGAAGTTTTTCAGTGCTCCTTAAAGAACTAAAACTTGAGATTATAGGTAATGAAATTATTCTAAAGGTAGAAGATAGGGAACTCTAATCAAAGGAGAGGCTTTGGTCTCATATTGATATTTGTGAATTCCTATTTTTTTAATGGTTAAGTTAATGTTCATCTATTCAGCTTTTTCTGATTTTCTGATTTACCAAGGAATAGATCTGACTTTATCAAGCAGTAGGGATTAAAGTCATATGTGTATGCTTTCAAATACTTGTACACAATAAATGCCATTCACTATCACTGGCTTCTACTAAGGGTTTGACTGTTTTTTTCCCTTTGTATAACACTACTTGTGGAGGTGCACCCTTCAGTTTACAAAGCACCACCACAAATACTCTACATTTTTCTTTCCTCTTTGTTTTCTGGGAGCTGCTAGAGCTTAATAAATGTCACATGACATGCTGTAAAGGAAAAGGTAAAGTTAGAATGATATGTACACAGACGCACATACACAGGCCTTTTGTAAGCTTTATTTTTCATAGTTCTGTAAGGAAAAGGGAAAGATATGACCCAGATTTTCTTGGGGAGAGAAGTTTTAGAGGCAAACTTTCTGTGATATGCAAAATAAATGAACTCAACAAACTGCAGTGCAGTGGGAGATCTCCTTTCATGCTGTAAACTCATTTGTCAAAATAATAGATGCTATGTCTACATGGATGACCTGTATGGCTTCTCATTAACTTGGTTTGATTAGACAGCTAAACTATTGAGTCGAATCTGAGGAAGACTGTACATAAAAGTGGGGGCTAAATGTTGAATGCATATGGAGAGGCCAGAACTGAAGGGTAAGAATGTAAATTCATTTTTCAAGTAATTTATATATATACAGAACCACAGAAGAGATCAAAATTATCTTTGGGCATCTTTGTACTACATTAACAACCACTTATCTGTGTACATGGATAAACTGTTAAAACATTGGCCAGAGCAATGTATTTAATAACACTGTTAAGAGTTGCTCATAACAGCTGATCGTATCTGTTTAATAATCTTGGTTATTTTTAGGAACAAACTTAATAAGTGTTGATTGTCATAAAGCATTAGGGATACAATCATATATGTATGCTTTCAAATACTTGTTCTAATTATCAACTCTGACTTGAATTGCATCTTCTTTTTGGCAAATGGCAGTTGGATTCATTGTAGAGGATACTCAGCATCTTTAACTTGTTAAAAATGATGACAATGGGCCTGTTTTCATTTTGTCTCTGTTGGTTGCCATAGTATCCTAGGATACGATGACTTGTAGTTTCCATGGGCACACCACTGGCTAGGGCTGAAATGCTGTCTATCATGATGCAAGGGCAACTCTGGGAGTATACAGTCTGCCTAAAACCACATTATTGAAAGTTTCAAAATGTAAGCATTAGGGGAAAAAAAAAAAAAACAGGGACTCTTTTTGCCCCAGAAAGGCGTAATATTAAAGAAACAGCTGCTAATTGGAGACAAGTAGAAACAACGCCAAAATTCATAGAGAAAGCTAAGAAGGAGCTGGACAAAGAAGGAAGGGGACACAGATAAAGAGATTCAGGAACTGAGAGAAAAACATTACATACATAATTAAATAATGTGGATCATATTAAATAGAATTTAAAAATTTTTATTGGCTGTGCTTTAGCAGTAAATCTTAGCAGCATTAACAGCACTGAATATATATATCTTTTTGCTTTATATGTACTCTAGCTTTTGATACCTTTTTACCTCTTTTTCAGTGTCAATTAAAAGAAAAAGCATTACCTGAAGAATTTGTGAGTCTGAAGGCTGTTTCCTCTGGTTTTAAATCTGGTCCTTGTCTTTTCTACAAATTCCCATGCTCACATTTTTTGTTTCATCTTCGGATTTCATTTGCTTCTTCTTTCCTGTGTTTTCCATTTTGTCTGTCTTCCTTTGAATTTTTTTCTAGTAACACTGTTTTTCTCTACTGTTCTAAAAAATAGTAGTTAATACTGTTAGATTAGAGAAGAAAATAGGGTGTAAAAATGTTTGAAATGAAGAAAAAAGAAATGATTATTTGTAGAGATAATATTTATATGAAACACACCCAGATAATTGTGTGGAACACTATAGGATTAAGAGAAATCAGTAAATGAGCAGTTCTAAAAATCACCTGTAAAAATCCATTGTTTTCTAATATGTAAACAATAATTAGTTAGGAAATAGAACTGAAAGATCTCATTTCTGAAAGCAACCTGAAAGTTAAAATATTATGATTTAAACTTAACAAAAATTGTGTAGAGCTCTGTGGAAAACTTCTTTAAACTCTTAAGAGTGTCAGTTCAGTTCAGTCCAGTCGCTCAGTCATGTCCGACTCTTTGTGACCCATGAATCACAGCATGCCAGGCCTCCCTGTCCATCACCAACTCCCAGAGTTCACTCAGACTCACATCCATCTAGTCAGTGATGCCATCCAGCCATCTCATCCTCTGTCATCCCTTTCTCCTGCCCCCAATCCCTCCTAGCATCAGAGTCTTTTCCAATGAGTCAACTCTTCGCATGAGGTGGCCAAAGTACTGGAGTTTCAGCTTTAGCATCATTCCTTTCAAAGAAATCCCAGGGCTGATCTCCTTCAGAATGGACTGGTTGGATCTCCTTGCAGTCCAAGGGACTCTCAAGAGTCTTCTCCAACACCACAGTTCAAAAGCATCAATTCTTTGGTGCTCAGCTTTCTTCACAGTCCAACTCACATCCATACATGACCACAGTGTCAACTTTGTCTAATTATGCATTCATGTAATTTCTATGAAAATACTTGATTTTTTTAGAACTTGAAACAATGTTAAAATTGATCTTGAAGAGTATTAGACCATCTAGAAAAACTCTGAGAAGACTAGAGAAGATAATAACCTAAAAGATATTTTAGAAAAATAATGACTACAACTAAATATTTGACCACAGAAAAAAATAAATCAAGAAAAGTAAGTGTGTATTAATTGGAATAGTCTAGGTGAAAGCAAATAAAAAACCCCTAAAACCAACCTGTAATCGTAGGGACTGACATAGTGAGATTCCTTTCTCCTTTGTGCCCCAAGGTTGCTGTTGGTCAGTCAAACTGTAGGAGGCTCAGCACTAGATCATCTACCAGGGACCAATCTCGTATTCATTCCTTAGGGATCTAGCAGCATTCCCTGGAACACAGAGCTTGTCTTTGGTCTTCAGAGCAGGATGAGGTAGTCTGGGGAAAGACACATAGTTATTCTCCCTGTATTAGCCTGAAAATGAAGTCCTTTGGTCAGCCATGTCTTTGCCTAACCTCAAGGAGTTGAGAAGCACTGGCTAGAAATGTCATAGATACTAGGAATGTCTGTGATGGAGAGTTCAGATGCAGTTCCAAATATATTTGGGAATACAGTGTGCAGTACAAGTGCTACTTCAAATCCTTAGGAAAAAAAGGCATTATGCAGTGGTGTGATTGGAAAGCATTAGGTGCTAGTGTAGGGAGAGGGAAATCAGGCAACATTCCTTCCTCACTCCTATAGCAACGTAAATTCCAACTGGAAAAAGAGAAAAGAAGTGATTCTAGAAGGAGGAAGGGAAAAAGAGCTTGTGAAGCAGGACATCAAATTCAGCCCAATAGAAAATGATGAGAGGTTTGAACTGGCCAGTCTGCTGTGTGTGTGTGTGTGTGTGTGTGTGTGTGTGGAGGCAGGAACGTTAATCTTAAAGTCATTCATGATTAACTGCAAATCTAAATAAGAATAAATGTCATTTTTTTCCTTTCCAAAGAAATGTAAAATTTGATAATACAAGTACTAGTGAGGATTTGAAGAAATGTGCATATTTATGTTTCATTGTCAGGCTTTGTTAAGAAAAAAATTTTATTAAAAATACATATTGATACAAAATTTACTTTGTGAACGTATTTGCAAAATATCCCAGTGAACAATGTTCATTGAAGAATTATTTAGTGTATCAATAACACTATACAATTAAAGTGTCATTTAGAGGGAACTGGATAAATGAATTGTACTTCACTATGCTGTCTATGCAGAGAAGGCAATGGCACCCCACTCCAGTACTCTTGCTTGGAAAATCCCATGGACAGAGGAGCCTGGAGGGCTGCCATCTCTGGGGTGGCACAGAGTCGGACATGACTGAAGCGACTTAGCAGCAGCAGCATGCCGTCTATGGGGTCGCACAGAGTCGGACATGACTGAAGCGACTTAGCAGCAGCAGCAGCATTCATGTAATGATGTACCAGATACTTTAAAAAACAAAGTAGATCTGTATGTGCTGCTATGTAAATATCTTCAAAGTACCTCATTAAATGGAAGCATAAGATATAGAAAATTATATGAATTATTATATGAATAACACATACTTTTATAATGATCAGTATCTCCCCTTCCCTCACCTGCAGCCCCTGGCAACCACTCTTCTACTCTCTGTTTATATGAATTTGACTTTTTTTCTTTTACACCACATTTCTTATCAATTTCAAGAAGTCTCAATAAAAGCTGTATTTTAAGGTCAAATTTCTTTGGGGTTTGCATCCTTATAAACACTGATTTAAGAAAAATATAATTCACTACCATAATTTCAGGATATCTACATGTTTACACAAAGATGTCTACATAAAGATTTTTATTGATACATCATTTGTAATAGCACAGTTGCAGAAATAACAAAAAAGTTCTTTGATCCGGTCTAGGTTCAATGAAGCATGGTACAGCCATACAATAGAAACCTTGTAGAGCTTAAGAGAAAGAAGCAGGTTTATATACTGAAGTGAAAACTATCTAGGCTCTATTGCTTTGTGAAAAACAAGGTGAAGAAAACAGTGTATAGTGTGCTGCTTTTTGTTTGGAATAAAATGATGCCCTCCATGCAGGCAGGCAGTGTGTGTGTGTGTAGGGGGCTCTTATTCTGCTGGGATATGTAAGCTAACTATAAGAGGCATTGCTCCAATTTATTTTCCTTTGATTTGCTTTTTTTATATTGTTTGGTTTGTTTTGTCATCTAAATTATTTCTTTTAAAAAAAAATGTGAACCAATCAAGCAGTCAAAGAAACACATTATGCTCTGTTTATTACCTTAGGCATATGAGCAAACAAAATTAGGGTAAATAGCACATTACTTCTTGAAATCTTGCCTTTCATTAACTTTCTGTAAATAGTGGCATCTATGTTTTTATTCTGTGGGAAGTTCTTCTCTTCATCATGATAAATGATTGTATCCAGTCAGATTTCTTTTTCTTTAAATTGTTTGACATAAATATGGTGGACAAATTAAACCCATGAATGGTGAAAATGGCTGTTTGTGTAGACCCGGGGGTCCACTTGCGTTCAAGGCCCACCCCTCACTGGCTCTGTTAGAGTAGGCAGAGTATGTAGGTTGAATTTCAGGTTCTCTTGCCTCTGAAGTAGCTATGTAACACTCATGCTGCCATGTGGGATTCAGGTGTGCTATTTATCAAATATATATATGAAGGGATCTTAGACACTGATGTTGTTAGCCTAAGTTCATGTGTCCAATGCACAGTGAGGCCAAACGAACCCAACATGGGAGTTTAGAGCAGAGAAAGGTCTATTGCAGAGCCACGAAAATAGATGGGTGGCTCATGCACTAAAAAACCCATGAGCTGAACTCCTTGCAGGGTTTTGGCAAAGCATTTTTAAAAGCCAGGTGAGGGAGCGGGGGCCACAGGGTATGTGATTAGCTCTTGCACACTTCTCTGATTGGCTGATGGTGAAGTCACAGGAGTGAACATTTTCAATCCTTGGGCTCCAGGAGGCCTGGGGCTATATGCTCCTGGTCATTAAATAGTTAATATCTTCCATTTTTTGGGGTAGGGGTTCTTATCTGTAAAACAACTCAGAAAATGTGCATCTGTTATCTAGGTACTTTACAGAGGAGCCAAAGCAGAGGATATGGGGGATGGCCTGTCCTAGGAAGACCCTGTTGGATCCTGCTCAATTACAATCCCCCCTTTTCTTTTATACTCCTCAATCCTGAGGAGAACATGTTTTGCAATAGAATACAAAGGTTAAAGTGAAAGTAACAAATCTAATATGGAGTCAGATTGTTCTTCCCTGTTAACAGTGTTCAATTTCAACGTAAGGACGTGGTACTGATATCCTTCTACTTGGCAGGAGGTTGGATGCTCTAGAAATGTACATAGAACATGGATGTGTAGTATTAGGATATGAGTTGTGCTTCAAGGTACGGCAGTCCTCTACCGGGTTATTCCACAGGAGAAGAGATTGGATGGCTACTTAATAGGAAACCCGGGAGTATAGTGTCCTTAGAGAACTTCGAAATTCGACTGCTGGGGGCTGAGATAAAAAGTTCCCTGGTAGCAATGTGTTCATTCACAAGTGGACTCCACAGGGATTGAAGATCCAGGCATAGATCCAGAGAGGAATCCCTTCTATTAGAATTTAGTCATTGCTTATTTTAGCTTTATAACCCTGTGCTATTTAATTCTAGTTTTAATTACACTAGAAGCAACAAAAGGCAACATAAATTAGCTTTTAAAAATTTTATTCATATACATAAATATATACACATGCATGTTTTTCTGTTACCCAAGAGTTGGCAAGAAAGAGATAATGGTGCTAATTACCTTTTTCACTGTACTTGTCACATCATGTTTAGCTTTTCCTTTTGCAATGACCTTTTGTTCAATAGCTCTGTAAAATAAGGAGATCCAGTCTACTTGAACATCTCTGACATCTTATGAGCAAATGATGAGCCGTATTTTGGGTGACTGCTGGGGTAATTACAAATATGGTGATAATATATGCAAATCTCATGTGAGGGAAATTATAGGTCACTGCTGTTTGCATCATGCCATTTCTGTGGTGATAAAAGAAATTGCTGTTAATTACCAGATTATTACCATCCTTGATTTTGATAATTCTAGGCTATCAAAGAGTGTTTTGAAACACAAATCATATTATTTAGTTTTTCAGCAAGATGGCAGTACTTGGTTCCTCAATCATGATTCCTGCAAATTCTGTGTGTGAGTGTGTGTGCTCGCGCATGTGTGCATTTGATACTTCCATAGCTATTATGGAGTAAACAAGGATTATTCATGAGTCTTGGAAAGACAGTTTTCTTTTCACTAGCCAACATACATATTTCATTCCCTGGAAGCTTCCCTCATGAATTCTTCTGCATAAATATTGCTCTTTATATAAGCTTTCCTGTCCCCTGGGGAGAAGTGAAATCACAGTGAGTGCATTTTGGCATATTGAGAAACATAACCCATTCTCAGAGTTAAAATGTGAGTGTGCAGTGGACTTGACCAGTTTAACTACACTCATTTTCTCACTTCATGTTGGTTGGTAACATTGCTACTACCCTAATAAGTGGCTCAGACTTCACTCCAGCCTCTGACCCACTTTTAAAGCACTCATCCATGGAAGGTTTTTTCTTCCCCCACTATCTAGGCCCTGGGATGACATGGATCCTTCTCATGGTGCCACTGTTTATAGAAATGAAATTCTTTGTTCATCATTTTAAGTGAGATAAAAGACATTATATGCAAAGATTGGCAACTTTGATTGGTTATGGTTAATAAGGTCATCAATTTGTAGCATTTAAGTTATGTCTTTTCTTGTCTAATATAATTACTGACATAATTTTTAGTGTTCAAGACTCATTAACTGGAGGCTTAGTTGCTCAGTTCCTAATGAATGAAGCTGAGAAGCAAAAATCTGCATAACTCTTTTGTAGAACAATGCATGTATAAATCAAGCCACCTCATCTATATGTAGCTACTGCATTTGTGATGTCACTCAAGAAAAAGGCATTTTAGTGTTTACAGAAGTTACAGTTCAATCTTTCATTAATTTCTCAAACTTAAACATTGCTACACTCATAAAGACAACCTGGCTAGACTATAAATTCAACTTGTCTTCATATCTCAGCTATTTACTCTTTACAGCAAAGAGACGGAGACTGTTCAGGGGAAGATTTAACTTCTGTATTGTTACCAGAAACGTGACAAATGCTTGTGTGGCTTTATATTCCAGGAGCAGGGAGAAGATCATGTTTCATGTTTCCAAAGGGTCATCGTACTCACTTAACCTGTATTCTCACCTATGCTTACTTACTGTGTGGATTTATTTTTGAATTTTATATAGTTTTTTACTTTATAGAAGTGTGTCCTGCCTCTAACACTTTAGATGGGAAACATTTCTGAGATGAACACCTTTGGATTCAAATCCTTTAGATGCAAATCCTTATGGGTTCGATGACAATTTGCATCCTGAAAGATTTTCTCATCTCAAGTGTTAGCAGTCATGTTGTTCCTTTTCAGTCTCTACCACCAGTGAGAACTTTTCATGAGTCCCTCCTTTCTGCTCAAACAGACCTCAAAACCAACTGACTTGAGACTGAGTTTTTGACCATTTGAGTTTTTAATAGCAGTGCAATTTATAATATAAATAGAAACAACTTAAACTATTGCAGGTTGAGCAGGATACATGATGTTCTGTAATATCCACATTACTTTCTTTAATTTGAAATCCCATTTATTTAAAGAGAAATTTGACCTGCATGTCATATTTCTGGGACACTCACACCTCTTTGACTCTAAGCAGTGAAAGGACCAGCATGATGTTCACAAAGCTAATTTTTTTCCTTCAAATCTGAGTCTTCAAATATGTTCTGATCCAAAGAAGCTTCTTTGTCCATTTATGAAGACTTTTGCTAGATATACATGGTCAGGTTGAGAAATCATGCGATTTAAGGAAAGAAATTTGTATATCACTTTGCAACTTCAACTAGACAAGTCAGTTATAACTCACAAAGCAAAGGCTAAAGAAAAACCAAGTTTTCTTTAAAGAATGTTCACAGACAAATGTTACTCTAGAAGGTGGCACTTTCTGCTAGATTTTCATTGAAGTTTACTCAGAAATCCTGAGATTATGGAAGATTTGAGTGTGAATGTTGTAATTTAATACATTTTAATGTAGTTCTTATTTTAAATATTCTTGAAATTGGTATTAGTTGGGGGATATCAACCAAGATAAAACACAACATTCAGAAAACTAAGAGCATGGCATCTGGTTCCATCACTTCATGGCAAATGGATGGGGAAGCAATGCAAACAGTGACAGACTTTATTTTTTGGGGCTCCAAAATCACTGCAGATGGTGACTGCAGCCATGAAATTAAAAGATGCTTGCTCCTTGGAAGGAAAGTTATGACCAACCTAGACAGCATATTAAAAAGCAGAGACATTACTTTGCCAATAAAGGTTGGTCTAGTCAAAGCTATGGTTTTTCCAGTGGTCATGTATGGATGTGAGAGTTGGACTATAAAGAAAGCTGAGTGCCTAAGAATTAATGCTTTTGAACTGTGGTGTTGGAGAAGACTCTTGAGAGTCCCTTGGACTGCAAGGAGATTCAACCAGTTCATCCTAAAGGAAATCAGTCCTGAATATTCATTGGAAGGACTGATGCTGAAGCTGAAACTGCAATATTTTGGCCACCAGATGCCAAGAACTGACTCACTGGAAAAGACCCTGATGCTGGGAAAGATTGAAGGCAGGAGGAGAAGGGGACAACTGAGGATGAAATGGTTGGATGGCATCACTGACTCAGTGGATATGAGTTTGAGTAAACTCTGGGAGTTGGTGATGGACAGGGTGGCCTGGTGTGCTGAAGTCCATGGGGTCACCAAAGGGTTGGACATGACTGAGCGACTGAACTGAACTGGTCAACTGAGAGCTCTGTCTCCCAAGGATGCAAAGTGTATATTTACCATCAAAGATCGACAGATGAGACCTGAGTACAATCAGTTAAAAAGTACAACTTCAAAGACATTGTCAAGTTTGAGTGCACATAGCAATCACTGCAGCAGCTTCTCTAAAATGCAGATTCCCAGGTTCTGGTCCTCATAAGCTCTTGTTCAGTGAGTCTGGTCCAGAGCCCAGGAAGTTGTAGTTCTAATTTGTCCTCAGGTGATTCTGATGAGATGATTCCTTGAATATTCTTTGGAAACACCACTCTAAGATAATAATAATTTTCCAAACTAAATGTGGTAGAAACATACATATGAGCTCCCCGCTCAACCCTTCATACCCATTGGAAGAACTCATGGAGAAACATTTCTTCACTAAGTAGGCAATTTCTCTTTTAATGATCTTAGATGTGTTCTTGTCAGAGACCTGACAATGGGTTAAAATTTAGTATTTTACAGACTCATCCTTCCCCTCTCTCCATTTCCTGTGTAGAAGAAGAAATGAAAAAATGAAGAGATTAGTCCAAGAATATCTTGTATGTCCTCCTAATGTCCCAGAAGAAATGGGCACTGAACATCCATTCCTTTGTGTGAGCAGGTTCTATGGGACTTTAAGGTCCACAGGAACTTGTTGCCAATGATAAGGGAAGCTGGAGGAAGAGGAGAAGGCAAAAGTTGAAATTGACTTGACAGAAGGGAGGCATGTATTAATATCTTCCAGTTGAATGACAGCTGTTTTGATTTTCCCCCAGTGGGTCCCTGTTGTGTTGTTTCTGCATCAACCATGGCCATGATTCTGGCTGGAGTTCTCCAGTTTATTCTTCCTAAGCCTGGCCAAGAGGAGAATAAAAAGGTTAAAAAAGACACTAAAGAAACTTTGCACATGTGATTCATATATATATATATATATATATATATATATACACACATATAAACCTCTCAGGAAAAGCAAATGTACTATATCTTGTTCAAAGTTAGCCATCAAGTTTGAGTCAGATCTTGGAATAAAAATTTCAATAACTTCTGCTTCCCAAACCAGGACTGGAGCTGTCAAAAAATTCACATGACCCTATGAACTCAGTGAGAAAATTCAATAGAAACTCTAGTTCTTATTCAGAAGACCATTCAACACTGGTATAGAAGAGATTTTAATAGTTGAAAGCTGTTGTATCTTGGATTGAAAAATTGATTTACAGTAGATTTTAATGCTCTAAGCGAAAGATTTTTGGCATTTTATATCCTACTGTTTGTCATTGTTCTGTGCTGACACACTTGTAAATCTCGATTATAGTTCCATTTCCAGTTAATATGGACTTTATACATGTAACCTTCACCTTTTTTTCTTGTGAAAAATGAGAACATATTAAAAATAATCTTAAAGTTTTTGTAAAGCAAAAATTCAGAAGTAATCATAATGCCATATCCCCTGTGGTGAACGACAAAATGGTATTAAAAGAAATACCGGATTTGTGGAGGGCACATTGAATATAAAAGAAGAACGTGGCTCCGTGAAAAATTGACCGTTACATTTCTAGGTAACTTGGCCTTAGGTATTATTTCTGCTCTGTAAGAAAGTACAGTTTTTCCATTAAACTTTTTAGTTTGAGATAATTAGAGAGTCACATGAAGTTCTAGGAAACAGTACAGAGAAGTCCTATGGACCCTTTTCTCAGTTTGCTACAGTGAGGCATCTTAAAAACCTATAGTATAGTAGCACGACTAGTTGAACTTTGTAATGCAATGTAACGGATACATTTGAAACAGAAAGCATTTTCGTCATCACAGAGGCCTCTTACATTGCCCTTTTATAGACACAATGATTTTGCCTTCTGCCCTCACACCGTCCTTAACTACTAGAAATCACCCCAGTCTTTGTCTGTTTCTACAATTTTGTCATTTCAAGAATGCTGTGTGAATGGAATCATATGGTATGTAACTTTCCGGAGTGAGTTTTTTTGTAACTAAGCAAAAATTTTGGGAAATTGACCCAGGGTTGTTTTGTGTATCAATAGTTCATTCCCTTTGATCATTGAGTAGTATTCTGTGGTATGAACATAAACCAGAATGTTGAGTTCACTCACAGAGGGCTGCTTAGATCATTTCTAGCTTTTCAGTTGTGATAAATAAAGCTGTTAAAACACTGAAAAAGTAAAAATTTCTTGTGCATATAAATTCTCATTTCTATTAGATCATCAGGAGGGCCATTGCTTTAATGTATGGTAGTTGCGTGTTGAGTTTTTAAAGAAATGGTCGTAGTGTTTTCCATACTGGCTATACCATTTTACATCCCCACCTTCTTTACTTCTGGACGGGGTTAGTTTAGGACTGTGGGCTCCCCAGGAGGCTCTACTGACACTCCTCCTGCTTAAGGCTACTCCTCCTCTATTAAGGATGGAAGTGCCTTGTTTCTGCTTCCCTCATAGTCTCCCCTTACCACAAGGGGCCTGCAGTAGGTTAGGGATGGCCTCATTACTACTGCTTGCATGCTTAGTCACCCAATCGTTTCTGACTTTTTTGCACCCCTTTGGACTGTAGCACGCTAGGCTCCTCTGTCCATTGCAATTCCCAAGAATACTGGAACAGGTTGCCATTTCCCTCTCCAGGAGATCTTCCCGATCCAGGGATTGAATGGTATCTCCTGTGTCTCCTCCATTACAGGAGGATTCTTTACTGACTGAGCCAGTGATGCAAATCTTCAGCCCTCCTTACATGAGTCTGATAGCATCCTAGCAGGGAAAGGAATAGCTGCTTCACTGATGCTGGGTGGGAACGGAAGTCCAGGCTCTCGGTTCAATCTTAATACCAATCTAGCTGGGGGATGGAGGTGCTTCAGTATATTACTGAACCAGGTCCATCTACCCCATGTGCAGCAAGCCACATGCTTGCCAAGACTTGTGTGCCAGGAAAGTTGATTCACAAGGTAGCCAAGTAAGAAAATGGGCGAACATGTCTTAGATCTGCCTTCCTGAAGGTGAGGCCATTAGAATATTTGTAGAATAAGAAGTGAGGGTCGATGTAGGCTTGGGGAAGGTGATTGGAAGCAGGGGAAAAGATAAGGTAATTGGAGTTCTGTGCAAGTGTATCTGGGTTATATGCGTAACCAGTAGCGGGGCGCTTAGCATGATCTGAGGGTGGAGTTTTCCCAGCCCTCCAACGTCAGAAGGCCAGTCAGCACTGGCCCGGGTTTAGGGCTGGTCGTCCCAGCCAGCTGTAGCGAGTTCCTTCTGAACAAGAGCTGACTGGAAGTTGCCCTTAAAATAACTGTGCTATGTGAAGCCACCCAGGTATACAATTAAAGAGAGGGAGAACAACAACAACAAAAAAAACTAAAGCAAGCATAATCTGAAGGCACTTTACAAGCAGAGGGGTTTTTTAGCAAGCTGGTCCCCTTATCTGTTGCTCCGCAAGACAAACTCAAGAGTTGGTGTCAGTCATCAGCTTTGTTACTTCTGTGGTGCTCGGTTTCAGTGGTAACCCGGCCAGTGTCATCTCAGTGCTCTACTCAGCCTTCTCCAGCCTGGTGTGGATCAGGACACACTTTACTGTGGTGCCTAACTAAAGTAGCACTGTTATTGGCTGAAAGTTTTCTGCATTGTTAAGCGAGCCCTTCCTGGTCCTTTGACTTGAAAGACCAAACTTTTGTTGGCACTTGTCTGTGCCCGTTGGCATTACCAAGTACCTGGCTTCTTCGGCTCCAAGTCTGGGCTGTGTGAAGGGTGGGTGAGCTTCAGAAATCACCACCATAACTTTCCTTAGGATTCTGAGTTCTCTAGGCTGTCTATCTTCTTCCTACTTTTCAGAATTTTGCTGTGTTTGTTCTCTAACAAAGATAAAGGTATTTTAGTTGTACTTAATGAGAGGTGTAAGGAAAAATACATCTCCTCCATTTCCCTGGAGGTGAAAATGCTCATATGCTTTCAACACAAATGTTCTTCCAAGTTTCTATAAGGTCATTGGGTAGCTAGATTGATTTTTTTTTTTTTTTTATTCATCCAATTAACAAGCATTTGTTGTGTCGCAAGTCTGTACCAGGTACTAGGGGCTTCCCAGGTGGCGCTAGTGATAAAGAGCCTGCCTGCCAATGCAGGAGACTTGAGAGATGCGGGTTCGATCCCTGGGTTGGGAAGATCCCCTGGAGAGGGGCACGGCAAGGCTAGTATTGTTGCCTGGAGCATCCCATGGACGATGGAGACTGGCAGGCTTCAGTCCATGGGGTCACAAAGAGTCAGGCATGACTGAGTGACTATCCCAAACACACACACACACAAACACACCAGATACTAGACTCCCAGAGGGAATAAGAGTAAGATGCCTTCCAGACCTCATGGAGCTCAGAATCTAGTAGGAGAACAAGAAATACATAAGCCGAAACCCAAAACCGGGTTACAGTAATGTAATAACTACAGTAATAGTGATGCGCACCAGGCATTATCGGGGTGGCATATCTTTTCAAAACCTCTAAGCCCTCACCCTCTATCTACTACACCCAAGCAATATTGGTACAACTTATGCATGGAAAAGGCACAAGGTATGGAATTTTCTTTTTGGTATCTCTTACCAGAAGATTAAATGGAAAAAAAAATTAACAAAAAAATAACAATTTGAGGTCAGATTATGGCGTATGGGAGGTAAAAATGCCACTTGCTGGCAAATTTCCAGTCATTCAAACCTCATCATGAAGGGTAGCCAACAAGTATTTTTGTCATGATTTCTGAGATTTTTGGTTCCTGTGCTTTCTGTTGGAATTTTTCTGATTTTTTTGAATCTTCCAAGTGGCAGATCTGGGCATCATTATCTGCCCTATGTGGTCTCAAGCACATACTTAGCCTGTGAATTATTCTGAAATTGACTATTTATATATTCCTATAAGATCTGAAGCAGAAACACTGAAGTTTCTGATCTCTGGGTTGCTTTTTTCGAAAGATAACTTAACACCTATATATCTTCCTCCAACCCCATCCTTTCCTTTTAGACTTGCCCATTCCCCTTCAACATCCATCTCTTTCTTTTCTGTTATTTTTTGTCATCACTAACTAGATTCCTCTCTGGTTGACAATGGCCCTTATTTTATTCTAAGTAGCTTGATTTCTCATACCTATCCACATGTATTTATTAATTGTCTTAGTCCTGTGTATTGTACTTTTGTGTACTTTTGGTGTCTCTGCAGATCAGTACTTTCCCCAGAAGGAGTTTTTTTTTTTTTTAATTCATGTTGTCTTAATATCAGCTTCTCTTTTTTTCAAGTTCATAAAAAATTCTTTCTTTATAGTTGCAAATTCTTTTTTTTAAATAGACACAGCTATTCTGTTTCTCCTGAGTTTGTTGCAGAGCCAGGGGCCTTAAATTGGGAGTGTCTTAATGTGCTTCCTGTCAATAACCACCTCCCTACCCCCAATTCCCTAACACTGTATACAATAGCCTTGACAAATGCCATAGATCATTACAGAGGCAATGCTTTCTCTCTGCCTTTCCCCTGTTTTGGCAGACTATAGTTTTAGTATCTGTAGTCTCTGGAAAATATGTGAGGTCTGAGTGTTTTCCTGTTTCTTAGTACTTAACATTTGCACCCAATTAAGTGCTCAGCGAGCAGACGCAAGGGGGAAAAGACCTGATAGTTACAAGGAGAGACATGAGAAGGAAAAGGGCAAAGAAGGAGATTAGGACTAGTGAGTTGTCACGGCACATCACTTAACTAAAGTGGCACTACTTGAGAGGAAGCCTTGGCTACTCAGAAAGAGCTTCCTAAAAATTTTTTCTTCTAATGAAGATTATTTCAGATAAAGGTAGAATTCATCAGAATGAATAAGTTGGCTTCTGAATGGCCACTTGCTAGAGACAGATTTGTTTTGTATCTTTTCCTAGTATGGTAACAGAAAATAATACTTAAGTATTTTGGAAAGCAGTTTGGAAAGAAAATCACTGCATTTAAGTTATCCAGAGCAATGTGCTTTATTACAATATTTACTTAGTCGAAGTCAAGGACTCCAGCTCTTTGCAGTGAGACACTGTGGTCACGTGGGCTTTAGCATGATATGTAGACTAAGCCTGCAGAAACCAGGTCCTTGGCGGTATGGCTAACAGAATGATGGATCCACCTTTGTAAACTATTAGTTCATTGTTAGTGCTTGAGGAAACTAGGGAGTTGTAATTTTTATTATGGGATGGTATTTTGCAATGGCTTGCCTTTTGACCCAAGGTTTTAGGTCTGTTCCAGAGACTTTCTTAAGTCCCTGCTGTTAACTTTTTCTTAGCTATTTAAACAACAACAGCATATGCTAAACTGCTGTAACAAATATATCCTCAGCTATATAATGGATCACCACAATAGAATTTTAATTCTTGCTCATGTCCAAGGCAGATGCTGATGTTTACAAGGTGGCTTTTCTCCACACAATGATTTAGGAATCTGAGTTTCTTCCAACTTGTATCACTGCAGTCTACTGGAACCTGATTAAAATCGGCAGCTAGTTGTCAAGTACCTTCCCTCTTAAAAGTCCCTACCCAGAAGTGATGTTCACCATTTACACTTTCATTCCCTGGGAGCCCACAATGTCATTTGACTCATCACTGCAGGAGAGACTGAGAAATGTATTCTGGACATACTCCTACTAACATGGAAGGAGGAAACAGTGGTCTCTACTACATTTCTATGGGTTTTCCCTTTTTTAAAAGTAATTAGTCATTCCTCTGGGGATGCGTCCTTTTGCAGTATACATGTACTGGAAAGTCAGTCGGGTTTCTCTATGTTCATATTTTGGCCCAATGCAGAGAGTTCTCTTGGGAAATTATCTGATTCCTTTTAGAAGTGTAGTCTAATTTTATATCTGGATAAAAATTACCATAAATATATTAAATCCAAAATTTCTGTAGTTGTACTCTTCTCACATTTTTTGGTGCTTCTCTGAATGTTTTCTCTGAGAAAAACCCATTGAATCATATATTTGAGGTAATTACAAATCAGATGTAACATGAACTTGATTTTTACTGCACGTGGAACCCGTATTGTCAAGAACAATTAATTAGTTATTTTTATTAAGAGACTGTTAGGTGGTTAGCACTGAGCATGGTGTAATGGAAATACAAAGGCTCATGTTTTGCTTTGAAAATGATTGAATTGGTCAGATTGGATTTGAATAAAGAGTGGAGGACAAAACCAAAAAACCTGAAAATGTTTCTATGGGCAAGCCTAGTGTTAAAATTTCAGGTTTAATAAGCCAGCATTCCCACTGACCTCCTATTATGTATGACATGGAGTGTTAAGATTCACAGGTATTGGCCAGCTCTGGGAGGGCTGGCACTGGAATACTAAGGTGGTGAAAAAGATGACACTCACCTGGTTTGAGTTAGTTTCTCAAGAGTCAGATGGCAGTAATGGAAAGTTTTCACGTCAAAAGTTATTTTCAAATACATCTCAATAATAAAAATAACTTCCACCATTACTAGTAAATATTTTCAGGTCATTGTGCTTTCGTTGTATGGAAAAATTCAAACTGGTGTGCAAACCCCTTGAGTGACAGCATTCCTTTCTGATGGATCTATAGTTCATCAGAGGCTATGGCAGGTGGTATAATAAACTCGGAGTCACCAAAAAAGCCTTTGCCCAGTGACATGACCAGTACTGTGGACTTAACTCTTAGTGTGACTTGATCCTGTGTACAATTTCATTATTTTTAAAAATACATCTTTATTCATTAGTGTGTTGTACTGTGGTGAAAGTAAGAACTGTTGCTGTGATAGACTGATTTTCTTTAATTGAGGTAAAATTCAAATAACATACAGTTAGCCATTTTAAAGTATATGATTCAGTGGCATTAGTGCAATTGCAATTTGTGTAACCACCACTGCTCTCTAATTTCAAAAGTTTTTCATAACCCTAGAGCAACACACCCCATCCCCTTAGAGCAGTCAATCCCTACGTCACCCCAACCCAGCACCTGACAACACTGACTTGCCTTCTGTTTGCATGCATTTGCCTGTTCGCGACATTTTGTATGAAAGGAATTATACAGTGTGCGACATCTGTGTTTGGCTTCTTTCATTCTGTGTTTTCAAAGTTCATCCATGTGTCCCGTGTATCAGTGCTTTCTTTTCATGGTTACGTAATACTCCCTCATATATATATAGATCTCACAATTTGTTTATCCGTTCATCTGCTAATGGCAGTGTTTCATTATCAAGATTTTATTAATTCCATATAGGTTGACTTAATTAAAAAATTCTGCGCAATATAATACAATTTTGTTTAAAGTACACACACATACAGGAAAAAAGGAGGGGGAGGTGAGGGAGAAACAGGAAGAAGAAAAGCACTTGAATAGATCCACAGTTGAGCCTTGACTATCTGGGGTGGCCGGGGAGGGGGGCGGGTGCGGAGGTTAGGGTCACCAGCCCTCTGTAGTCAGAGATTCACATGTAACATAGGAAAACAGTATCCATGGCTCCCCTGAATCTGTGGATTCAACCAACTGTAGATCACATAGTACCTTTGTATTTACTATTGAAAAAAAAAAATCTCATATAACTAGACTTACGCAGTTCAAACCTGTGTTATTCAAGGGTCAACTGTATTTCAAAATTCTTATGTGAATTTTGAATGTAATCAGCATATATTGATTTTATATTTGAAACAATTTAAACCTATTTTCTAGCCACCAAAAAATAAACCCAAGACAAGCATATATTTTAAGGGCTTTTTATAAAAGGTGGCAGCTTTTATTCACTTTGTTTTGCTTTTGCTGTCTTGTTTGTTAGGCATTTTGAAATTGTAAGTAGCTATATATTTTTGGAATTGGGGTTTAAATTATAAACCAATTAACAAATAGAATGCAAGCAAAATACACATTTGAAGGACATTTGATCTGAATCAGAGTTTGAAAATTGCAGCTGAAGTTACTATGTGCTTTTAAAATCTTCTCACATCCTCTTTAGGACTCCAGCCTTTTTTCTGCTTGTCTTGAAAATATAGGTAAGTATATAGCCTATTATTTCTCAAGAGTTTCAGAGACAGATAATAAAATTTTTTTGAATTGAAATAGGAAATATCTGAGGAACATATTATTTTAATTTGAAGGAATAAGTAATTATATGACAGCAGTTAACAATTATCATTTAAACATGAGCCGGAGACTTATTCTAAGAAATAGAGGAGTATATTAGCTGTGGACTAAAGAGGACCCCTGGAGAAGGCAATGGCACCCCACTCCAGTACTCTTGCCTGGAAAATCCCATGGATAGAGACGCCTGGTAGGCTGTAGTCCATGGGGTTGTTAAGAGTCGGACACGACTGAGCGACTTCCTTTTACTTTTCACTTTCATGCATTGGAGAAGGAAATGGCAACCCACTCCAGTGTTCTTGCCTGGAGAATCCTAGGGACGGGGGAGCCTGGTGGGCTTCTTTCTATGGGGTCGCACAGAGTCAGACACGACTGAAGCGACTTAGCAGCAGCAGCAGCAAAGAGGACCTCAGACACACTCAAAACAAAGACAATAAGGAAGTCTAGAAAGGATCCCACTTATTTTTAGTAACTGTGTCTCAGAAAAACTCTAACACTGTTTAAAGTAATACAAGAAGAAAATCCAACAATCAAAAAAAAAAAAATTGAGTATGTTGTTCAATTGCTCAGTCATGTCTGACTCTCTGTGACCCCACGGACTGTAGCACACAGGCTTTCCCTGTCCTTCTCTGTCTTCTGGAGTTTGCTCAAACTTCTGTCCATTTAGTCGGTGAGGCCATCCAACCATCTCATCCTCTGTCACCCTCTTCTTCCCTCAATCTTTCCAGCATCAGCGTCTTTTCCAATGAGTAGGCTCTTCGCATCAGGTGGCCAAAGTATTAGAGCTTCAGTTTCAACATCAGTCCTTCCAATGAGTATTTAGGGTTGATTTCTTTTAGGATTAACTGGTTTGATCTCCTTGCTGTCCAAGGGACTCTCAAGAGTCTTCTTGAGCACCACAGTTTGAAAGCATCAATTCTTCAGGGCTCAGCCTTCTTTATAGTCCAATTCTCACATCCGTACATGACTACTGGAGAAAACACTTTTGACTCGACAGATGTTTGTAGGCAAAGTAATGTCTCTGCTTTTTAATATGCTGGCTAGGTTGGTCATAGCAAGGAGTAAGCGTCTTTTAATTTCTGGCTGTAGACACTGTCTGCAGTGATTTTGGAGCCCAAGAAAATAAAATCTGTCACTGTTTCCACTTTTTCCCACATCAGATTAAATATTTCCATATGTAGTGAGTGTGTGTGTGTGTGTGTGTGTGTGTGTGTGTGTGTTTTGTGGATTTACTGGGCAGGTTATATCTCTGCATTGTTATCTTTAAAAATCATATTGAGACTGCTTTGACTTTTTTCTTTGTTTTTAATCTCATTTTTCCCTCTCTCGTGATTTCCAATTGCTTGTATCTTAAACTACTTTGCTTTGTTTTACACATCACTGACGCTCTGTTCATTGCTTCTTTTTATATTTGTTTGGATAGTTTTTATTGATTTGCCTTCAAGTTCACTGATTTTTTTTTTTTTCCCTTTTGATGTTTTCCATTTGTACTCAGGTGAATTTTTCCCTTGAGACATTTTTCAACTGTAGAATTTGCATTTGTTTGTTTTTTAAGAAATAATTTCTATTTTTCTTTTGGGGTCCCTTAACTGTTCTCTTGGCATGTCCATCTTTTCCCTTGTCTTTGAGCATAGTCATAATAATTTTAAAAATTGTTTTTAATCTCCTAATTTCAACATCTGTGTCATCTCTAGAATTGTTTCTATGGACTAATATTTTCTCTCTAGTTTTAGGTCATGTTTTCAAATTCATTTGTCTAATAATTTAATTTTTTTATTATCATATGCTCTTTGTTGTAGACACTACATTATTGAGAATCTTGTGTGACCTTTGTTTAGCAATGGTTGGGACTTAATATGGATAGTGGTAAATTTATTGGAGTCTTAACTTGTACTTGTGAAGACTTGATTTTAGGCTTATTTTATGGCAATTGCAGAATAGCATTTACTTTAGAATGAGAACAACTCTATTCAAAAGGAAAATCCTTTTTGCAGTCTGAATTACTGGCTTGATATGTTCAGCAAGGTTTTTCCACCATGGCTGGCCAGAACTCCCACATCTTAGTGCTATGAAACCTCCAGAATCTCTTTTTAGTGCCTCAACCCCAGGAGTAGACATATTGTTTTAGCTACATGCCTCATGGAATATGGCCTAGATATATAGCTTAGTATTTAAGCCCAAGACTCAAGGGGAGTCAGGCAGATTTCTGTGCAGCTTCTTTCTCTTAAACTTCCTGTGCAGACTCCAGCCCTCTCAGTAGCACTGAACTCAGAACTCTGTGCACTTTGCACAGCCAGACAACTCCTGTCTATTGGCTGTCTCCCTCTGGATGTTACAATTTGGAGAGTGTCCTGGATGAAAAACAGGAAAAATATGGAGCTCAACTCACAAGCACTCAAGAGTCATACACAAGTGCTATTATTGATTGTTCAGTGTCTGAAAATTTATTTTACATAGTTTTGCCAAGTTTTATAGTTACAATGGGAGTTTTAAGTCTGATACCCATTAGAGCTTTATAGCCAATGTTGGAAGTTGATTATTTAATCTTTTCAAATATGCTAAATTTGTATCAAGTCTCTTTCTACTCAAAAATGACAGAATGATCTCTGTTCGTTTCCAAGGCAAACCATTCAGTATCACAGTAATCCAAGTCTATGCCCCAACCAGTAACACTTAAGAAGCTGAAGTTGAATGGTTCTATGAAGACCTACAAGACCTTTTAGAACTAACACCCAAAAGAGATGTCCTTTTCATTATAGGGGACTGGAATGCAAAAGTAGGAAGTCAAGAAACACCTGGAGTAACAGGCAAATTTGACCTTGGAGTACAGAATAAAGCAGGGCAAAGGCTAATACAGTTTTGCCAAGAAAACACACTGGTCATAGCAAACACCCTTTTCCAACAACACAAGAGAAGACTCTACACATAGACATCACCAGATGGTCAACACCAAAATCAGATTGATTATATTCTTTGCAGCCAAAGATGGAGAAGCTCTATACAGTCAGCAAAAACAAGACTGGGAGCTGACTGTGGCTCAGATCATGAACTCCTTATTGCCAAATACAGACTTAAATTGAAGAAAGTAGGGAAAACCACTAGACCATTCAGGTATGACCTAAATCTAATCACTTATGATTATACAGTGGAAGTGAGAAATAGATTTAAGGGACTAGATCTGATAGATAGAGTGCCTGAAGAACTATGGACGGAGGTTCGTGACATTGTACAGGAAACAGGGATCAAGACCATCCCCATGGAAAAGAAATGCAAAAAAGCAAAATGGCTGTCTGGGGAGGCCTTGCAAATAGCTGTGAAAAGAAGAGAAGCGAAAAGCAAAGGAGAAAAGGAAAGATATAAACATCTGAATACAGAGTTCCAAAGAATAGCAAGGAGAGATAAGAAAGCCTTCCTCAGAGATCAATGCAAAGAAATAGAGGAAAACAACAGAATGGGAAAGAATAGAGATATCTTCAAGAAAATGAGAGATACCAAGGGAACATTTCATGCAAAGATGAGCTCGATAAAGGACAGAAATGGGATGAACCTAACAGAAGCAGAAGATATTAAGAAGAGGTGGCAAGAATACACAGAAGAACTGTACAAAAAAGACCTTCATGACCCAGATAATCACGATGGTGTGATCACTCACCTAGAGCCAGAGATCCTGAAATGTGAAGTCAAGTGGGCCTTAGGAAGCATCACTATGAACAAAGCTAGTGGAGGTGATGGAATTCCAGTTAAGCTATTTCAAATCCTGAATGATGATGCTGTGAAAGTGCTGCACTCAATATATCAAATTAGGAAAACTCAGCAGTGGCCACAGGACTGGAAAAGGTCAGTTTTCATTCCAATCCCAAAGAATTGGCACATTTGCACTCATCTCACACGCTAGTAATGCTCAAAATTCTCCAAGCCAGAGTTCAGCAATACGTGAACTGTGAACTTCCAGATGTTCAAGCTGGTTTTAGAAAAGGCAGAGAAACCAGAGATCAAATTGCCAACATCTGCTGGATCATGGAAAAACCAAGAGAGTTCCAGAAAAACATCTATTGCTGCTTTATTGACTATGCCAAAGCCTTTGACTGTGTGGATCACAATAAACTGTGGAAAATTCTGAAAGAGATGGGAATACCAGACCACCTGACCTGCCTCTTGAGAAACCTATATGAAGGTCAGGAAGCAACAGTTAGAACAGGACATGGAACAACAGACTGGTTCCAGATAGGAAAAGGAGTACATCAAGGCTGTATATTGTCACCCTGCTTATTTAACTTCTATGCAGAGTACGTCATGAGAAACGCTGGGCTGGAAGAAGCACAAGCTGGAATCAAGATTGCCGGGAGAAATATCAATAACCTCAGATATGCAGATGACACCATCCTTATGGCAGACAGTGAAGAGGAACCAAAGAGCCTCTTGATGAAAGTGAAAGAGGAGAGTGAAAAAGTTGGCTTAAAGCTCAACATTCAGAAAACAAAGATCATGGTATCTGGTCACATCACTTCATGGGAAATAGATGGGGAAACGGTGGAAACAGTGTCAGACTTTATATTTTTGGGCTCCAAAATCACTGCAGATGGTGATTGCATCCATGAATACAAAGACGCTTACTCCTTGGAAGGAAAGTTATGAGCAACATAGATAGCATATTCAAAAGCAGAGACTTTACTTTGCCAACAAAGGTTCGTCTAGTCAAGGCTATGGTTTTTCCACTGGTCATGTATGGATGTGAGAGTTGGACTATGAAGAAAGCTGAGTGCTGAAGAATTGATGCTTTTGAACTGTGGTGTTGGAGAAAACTCTTGAGAGTCCCTTGGACTGCAAGGAGATCCAATCAGTCCATCCTAAAGGAGATCAGTCCTGGGCGTTCATTGGAAGGACCAATGCTGAGGCTGAAACTCCGATACTTTGGCCATTGGAAAAGACTCTGATGCTGGAAGGGATTGGGGGCAGGAGGAGAAAGGGATGACAGAGGATGAGATGGCTGGATGGCATTACCGACTTGATGGACATGAGTTTGAGTGAACTCCGGGAGTTGGTGATGGGCGGGGAGGCCTGGTGTGCTGTGATTCATGGGGTCGCAAAGAGTCAGACAGGACTGAGCGACTGAACTGAACTGTATCTAAAACACTTTGCTTCTATATCCTTTTTCTTTTTGTGGGAAGTGTGGGGCTCGTTATCATTGTGGAGCTCTCCTTTCAAATGTCATCTTCTGGGATCACTGGCTCTAAAGTGCTGTGAGCCCTTTTAGTAAGTCTCTGTTTTAGAACACTGTTTTACTTCTTCATGGCCTTCATTACTACCTGCAGTTGCTTTGTTTTTTCCACTGTCTCCCCTTTCTCACTAGAAGGTTAATTCCTTGAGGGATGTGACCTTCTTAGTCTGTTTTACCAATATACTTGGTTAGCACAGTGACTAGAACTAAGAGGTACTAAGAAGTACTTAGATCAGATCAGATGAGTTGCTCAGTTGTGTCTGACTCTTCGCAACCCCATGAATCGCAGCACACCAGGCCTCCCTGTCCATCACTAACTCCCGAGATTCACTCAGACTCATGTCCATTGAGTCAGTGATGCCATTCAGCCATCTCATCCTCTGTCCCCTTCTCCTCTTGCCCCCAATCCCTCCCAGCATCAGAGTCTTTTCCAATGAGTCAACTCTTTGCATGAGGTGGCCAAAGTACTGGAGTTTCAGCTTTAGCATCATTCCTTCCAAAGAACACCCAGGGCTGATCTCCTTCAGAATGGACTGGTTGGATCTCCTTGCAGTCCAAGGAACTCTCAAGAGTCTTCTCCAACACCACAGTTCAAAAGCATCAATTCTTCTGTGCTCAGCCTTCTTCACAGTCCAACTCTCACATCCATACATGACCACAGGAAAAACCATAGCCTTGACTAGACGGATCTTTATTGGCAAAGTAATGTCTCTGCTTTTGAATATGCTATCTAGATTGGTCATAACTTTCCTTCCAAGCAGTAAGCATCTTTTAATTTCATGGCTGCAGTTACCATCTGCAGTGATTTTGGAGCCCCCAAAAATAAAGTCTGACACTGTTTCCACTGTTTCCCCATCTATTTCCCATGAAGTGATGGGACCGGATGCCATGATCTTCGTTTTCGGAATGTTGAGCTTTAAGCCAACTTTTTCACTCTCCACTTTCACCTTCATCAAGAGGCTTTTTAGTTCCTCTTCATTTTCTGCCATAAGGATGGTGTCATCTGCATATCTGAGGTTATTGATATTTCTCCCGGCAATCTTGATTCCAACTTGTGTTTCTTCCAGCCCAGCGTTTCTCATGATGTACTCTGCATAGAAGTTAAATAAACAGGGTGACAATATACAGCCTTGATGTACTCCTTTTCCTATTTGGAACCAGTCTGTTGTTCCATGTCCAGTTCTAACTATTGCTTCCTGACCTGCATACAGATTTCTCAAGAGGCAGATCAGGTGGTCTGGTATTCCCATGTCTTTCAGAATTTTCCACAGTTTATTGTGATCCACACAGTCAAAGGCTTTGGCATAGTCAATAAAGCAGCAATAGATGTTTTTCTGGAACTCTCTTGGTTTTTCCATGATCCAGCAGATGTTGGCAATTTGATCTCTGGTTCCTCTGCCTTTTCTAAAACCAGCTTGAACATCAGGAAGTTCATGGTTCACATATTGCTGAAGCCTGGCTTGGAGAATTTTGAGCATTACTTTACTAGCGTGTGAGATGAGTGCAATTGTGCGGTAGTTTGAGCATTCTTTAGCATTGCCTTTCTTTGGGATTGGAATGAAAACTGACCTTTTCCAGTCCTGTGGCCACTTCTGAGTTTTCCAAATTGGCTGGCATATTGAGTGCAGCACTTTCACAGCATCATCATTCAGGATTTGGAATAGCTCAACTGGAATTCTATCACCTCCACTAGCTTTGTTCCTAGTGATGCTTTCTAAGGCCCACTTGACTTCACATTCCAGGATGTCTGGCTCTAGGTGAGTGATCACACCATCGTGATTATCTTGGTCTTGAAGATCTTTTTTGTATAGTTCTTCTGTGTATTCTTGCCACCTCTTAATATCTTCTGCTTCTGTTAGGTCCATACCATTTCTGTCCTTTATCGAGCCTATCTTTGCATGAAATGTTCCTTTTGTATCTCTGGTTTTCTTGAAGAGATCTCTAGTCTTTCCCATTCTGTTGTTTTCCTCTATTTGTTTGCATTGATCACTGAAGAAGGCTTTCTTACCTCTTCTTGCTATTCTTTGGAACTCTGTATTCAGATGTTTATATCTTTCCTTTTCTCCTTTGCTTTTCGCTTGTCTTCTTTTCACAGCTATTTGTAAGGCCTCCCCAGACAGCCATTTTGCTTTTTTGCATTTCTTTTCCATGGGGATGGTCTTGATCCCTGTCTCCAAGAAGTACTTAAGAGGTACTTAAATAATATTGCTTTAAATGAGTAAAAAGGGAAAGAAGTTGCTAAGGTACCTAAACCCTGGCTTAAACACCTATCACATATATTGGCTAGTGTGCTTACAGAGCAGCTCACCTGAAATAGCTTTAAGTTGTAAATATCTGTAAAGTTTTTCAACCTGAATATTCATGAGGGTTTGCCTTTATATTGGCATTGGGAAAATGTACTTACCTTATTTTGTAGAAATTGAACATGAAATACTTACCCTAAGTTTATTTAGTTCTATTTCATTTAGTAATTAACATTTTAATGATATCTTACGAAAATAGTATATCAGAAAACCATATTCTATAACTGGATGTGTTAGGAGAAATTTATGAAGACTTCAGCATGATTCAATGATTATTTCTTCATTCTGAATGAATATTTGGTATTACATAATTAATATTTGATAAAATTAATTTTGTTATTTAAACTTTTAAAGTTTCAGGAATAAGGTGAGAAGTAGAAATATTTTAAAAGAAATGTTGATAAATGAAAACGTATATAGAAGTTGAAAATTTATCTTAAGGTTTTTTGCTATTGTAACTTTTAAGAATCAAATCTAAAAAATATATTTAACTCTTCTCAAAAATTTTACTTTATCCCTCTATAAACCCCTCATAAGATTTCACTTTCTTATATGTCTGATCATTTCAATTTTCTTTCCAAATGAAATTATCTTCCAGTTTTAAATAACTCGTACACCTATTAAGTCACTTAAAACATTTCTTTGAAATTTACAACACCTATTTCAATTTTTTAGGGCTAAGTACTTGCAATGAATAAAAATAAAGATGAATAATTTTCCCATGTGTGGTATATTTGCCTTAATGTAAAAACAGATTTATTGAAAATAACTTTTAGTCATAAAATAGATCTTGGAAAGGTAGGGATATGCTGTCGTATTAGTGTGTATAGAGAACTATTCCATGGAAGTTTCTAGCCCATGATTTTTCTTGCAGTGGATTTATAATTGAGAGATACACTTTTCAGGGTGGTAAAATAGAGGAGCCTATAAACAATGATGTAAACTAGGGATTTTATAATGTATGACGATAGGCAAGATTTTGGCTTTCTCCTATGTGTTAAATACCTTGGAGATCAGTGAGTGCTTTGTAGCATCTGTTGAATAATGGTTCACTCTACATACTTAAGAAAGCAGAGCAGCATTCTCAGCCTTCTTGTAAGCCTTGATGATAAACCACAAGAAAAACAATACAGTGTGCATCCCAGGATAACACGATGGCTTAAAGGGTTTGGAGATATTGACACGAGCTGTCCTTGGATATTTTTAGTGAAGGAAGAGCATCTCAAAAGTTTTAATGTTGGGGCATTGAGATAATGTATAGATTCTTCTCACAGCGTGCTGTGATGGAACCAGATGTGCTTATGGAACAAGTTTCCTTAATGCACATTGCAAGGAAAACAATTTTCAGAATTTAAAGCTTTCTTTCATGAAGCTTCCATTTCAATGAGATGAAAACAGAGCCAGATGTGGCAATGATTCAACAAATGAGAGCTAACTTTGCTTTCAGTGGGGACCTTACACAAGAGCACTGCAACTGAGATTTTATTAAGAAATTTACATTCTTTGCCTATCCCCTTTCTGTTAAATCCAGTAGTTGTTTCTCTTTCTGAAATGTTATCGAGGGAGAGACATGGTTGATGTCAGGTTAGCAGATACAAGTTTCATTAGAGAGGCTGAAAATATATGTATATGGCATATAAGAGACGAATGAAAAATTTTGTATTTAGATCCCTTGAAGCCACACTGAAAAATACCCCAAGCCCACCGATTTGTCATGGGATGACAGGTTTGCATTTGAGAAAATTGGATCATGCCTGTCAGTGTATTACAGACATAACCCACCACCTAATAAATATTCTGAAGTTCCTCATAACTGATGAGACACATTTACATGACCTTCGCAGTGGAAGGATAGGAAGTTGTCTATGCTGTGTCTTTTTCTAGCGTTCCTTCTGCCTCCAGAATCAGCTTGCTAGAAAATTGTGCAACAATGCCAAGATTTTCTGATTCAGAAGCGTCAGTAGAAGCCATTAGTCAGCCTTTTTGGTCTTGCTTTGCTTATTTCTGTTGTTTGGTTAATTATAGATTTAGAGTTTCGGTGAGGCACCACTGAGAAGTGATATGTAAATAAGGACCCAAAAGAACTCAGGGCAGTGGTCATGTGGGTATGTAGGTCAATAGCATTCCAGGCTAAACGGCAAGTGCAAAGGCTCTGAACCTGTTAAGTATCACTGGCCTTAGATTACGCATCATTCATTAGTTCCTTTGTTTATTCGCTCATTATGTCTACTTATCTCTAGGCAACTCTTGAGCACTTTGTATTTATGAGGCTTTCAGCTAAGCTCTAGAAGAAAACTAAGGTGTGAACCATGTATACTAATGTTTCTAAGGTATATCAGCGTTTAGTCTTGAAAACAAGCAACACATGAAGAAAGATATTTAAAATATTAGTAGGTCACTTGTTTACACTGCTACAACAACAAGTTCTTTTCTATTTCTCAAACCCACCAGGTACAGTTGAACTTAAGGCCTCTGCTTGTGTTCCCTCTGTCTGAAATGCTTGTTTTCCCAGAGAACACATGCTTAGTATCCAAACTTCCCTTAGGGTATTATCTAAAAACTGACTTTTCAGTGAGGCCTTTACTTGTCACCTTATCTAAAGTGTCACCCCCGTCATACTTATTTTCCCTTGTTTGCTTTAATATTAACGTGCTAAATTTAGCACTTATCATCTAATATACTGTACATTGTGTGCCTTGTTCCTTGTCTGTCTCCTTCATTAGAATGTTAGCGGCATGAGGGTGAAACTTTTCATTTATGACTGTTTCTCCAGTGCCCAGAACAGTTCCTGATAAACAGTATGTGCTTTTGCCTGTACGTGTGGTTGTAATGTAAATGTTGAGGTGCAAAATGCAAATGCAGAGCAAAACCTACAATACAACACTTGTTGTGTGAAAGGTAGGGAAAATAAACATGGATGTTCTTGTGTGTACATGAACCATCCCTGGGAGGAGCAGAAGGAAAGAAATTGTGGGTTGATGGAGGAATGAACTAGAGACTGGCTGGAGGGAGAGATCATTCACTGTATCTTGAAAAATACATTTTGAATTTGAACCATGTGAATTCACGGTTTACAATGTTAGCTAAATTTAAAGTGATGCCAAAAAGCACTGGGTAGAAAGTGACGCACATGAAAAAGCAGATAAGATATTGCTTTTCCTCTACTTGGAGTCATGGCGTTGTTGGATGGGTGGCCTTGAAGGATGGGTGGTGTGTGTGGACATGTGGGGGTGTTGCCAGAGGAAGTGCATTTTGTGAGAACAGTATGAGCTGCCCAGATGTCAGAAAAAAATAGAGTTTTGGGAACAGATGTAAGTTTGCTCAGTTGGAATCAAGCATATAAGAAATGGGAAAAATTGTGTTGATAGTTTAGAATAAAGTTGTAAATGGCTCTGTCTCCAGGTTAAAGAGTTTGGATGTGAATTTGCCAAATAGTTTGACTCCTAATAATAATAAAATTATGTAAACTCTGGCATTCTACGGTGTTATTAAGCTAAAGATGAAAAATGTACAGAAATTACTTTAAAGATGGAACTAGATAAGGCCATCTTGAAGGGAGGGTAGGAAAGAGACAAAATTAGACGCTTAATAAACATTTTTTTTCAGATTTGTGTTTTTCTTACAAAAGCTATGGTACATATTCATTGTAAATGTATCCAATCAATTTTGCAGAGGTAATCATGTCCTTGTAGGCACATGTTTAGTTTTTCCCTCTGAATTTATAAATACATATTCCTTTAAAATATGAGATCCACGTTGTACATACTGTCTTACAACTTAATTTATTACATTGGCATCATTCCATTTTAATTTTATAAGCTAAAGGATTCCTTTTATAGTAAATAATGTTCCACTGAGGGGACATCGTAATTTTATTTTGACCAGTTCAACATAAGTAGATATTGATTTTTTTCCCCCTCTGTTTTTGTTATTTAAAGACAATGAATATTTTCAATTAAAAAGACCTTTAGATATTGCTCTACTTTTATTACTGTTGTCTTTGCATTCTCATTTTGTTTTCATGAATTTGCTAGATGACTTAATACTTGAAAGGTAGATTCTGTTATGATTTATCCAATTTAGAAATTCTAAAAATGCTGAAGAAGTTTGAAAATGAAATTCTGTGTTTCAGTCATCTATTGTAGTATATAGATACCCCACCCCCCAAATTCTGAGTTTTGAACAATAGTTCATTGTTCTTTCTCTGGTTCTCTGAGTAGCCTGGGCCCTGGTGGGTGATTCTCACTTGGGATCCTTCATGTTGTGTGGGTAGATGGTACCTGGGCTGCAGTCATCTGAAAGCTCACCTGGGCTGGTGTCATCTTAGACACCAATTCAATTTTTTAAATTGAAATATAGTTGATTTACAGTACTGTGTTAATTTCTGCTGTACTGCCGAGTGATTCAAGTATACATTGATATACATTCTTTTTAAATATACTCAGTACTTTGGCCACCTCATACGAAGAGTTGACTCATTGGAAAAGACTCTGATGCTGGGAGGGATTGGGGGCAGGAGGAAGAGGGGACGACAGAGGATGAGATGGCTGGATGGCATCACTGACTCGATGGACGTGAGTCTGAGTGAACTCCGGGAGTTGGTGATGGACAGGGGGGCCTGGTGTGCTGCGATTCATGGTGTCGCAAAGAATCGGACTCGACTGAGCAACTGAACTGAACTGCATGTGATTTATCACAGGATATTGAATATAGTTCTCTGTGCTATACATCAGGACCCTGTTTATCCGTCCTGTATATAGTAGTTTGCATCTGCTAGCCCCAAACTTCCACTCTATCCCTCCCCCAACCCTTCTTGTCAACCACAGGTCTATACTGTCTATACGTCTGTTTCTGTTTCATAGGTAGGTTCATTTGTGACGTATTATAGATTCCACATGTAAGTGGTATCATATGATATTTGTCTGACCTACTCCATTAAGTATGATAATCTCTAGGTTCATCCAAGTTGCCACAAATGGTATTATTTTGTTCTGCTCATGGCTGAGTAGTGTTCCATTGTGATATACCACATCAGATGACTCCTTCATTCACTTGTCACCTGCCTCGGTCCTCATACTATTTCCTCTTCACGTGGACTGGGCTTCTTAAAGAATGGTGGTCTAGTGGTGATACTTCATGCAACATAGCTAGCTTCTAAGAAGCAGGAAACAGAAATTTCCAGGCCCCTGAAGGGCTGTACCCAGAGTTGGCACACCGTTACATCTGTTGTATTCTTAGGGTCAAGGCAGTCAGGGGACCCACCCAGGGTCAAAGACATAGACATTCCAGTTCTTGATGGAGGAGTATCAAGGTAATGATGTAGAAGGCCATGTCAGATGGGAGCCGGGGCAGATATTTAGCAACAGTTTGGATAATACTATCTGTCATAGTATGTTACACATGTCAGCTCTTGGAGTGAAGTTTCTACCCCACTCTGATAAGATGTTAGCCACGCCATCCTGTTGTGCTATGGCTACAAGATGAGCTGCACACCGTTGCTTACTCTGTCACTGTGCTGTTTATGCTTGGGTTGCTGTCTAGTTTCTCCTTGTACATCATGTATACACAATAAATATTTATTAAGCGCCTACCGTGCATCTAGTCTTTGGGTAAGGGCATATGAATATAATGCATTTCATGTCCTGAGAATGTTTACAATTTAGCAAATGGAGTAGGGAAAACAGATATCCAAACAAACAAAGTGGAGTATAAAAACACACTGAGGGAAGAAGTCATTTCAGGCTGGTTTGGTACAAAATCCAGGAGGATGTATGATCACCATTAGATTAATAGTGGAGATCACAGTGGATGAGGCTTACAAATAAGTGATTATCCATTGCTTAAAGTGTGGAAGGGGATTTGAGATAGAGACATGGTGACATGAAACAGATGGACATGGGGACATGAGCAACTTTGCATCTTAGAAAAACAAAATACTGTGGTTGTGATGTGGCAAAAGAATTGGAGAAATATGAGATTAGAGGCAGCAGATCATATTAGAGTCCATTTCTTGGTGAGAGCTAATGGCCTATGTTAAAAATAAGAGACATGCACAGGAATGGAGATGTGAGGTGAGATATGAAAAAGGGATTAGAAGGTAGAGTTTACAAGATATGCTCACTGAGTGCATGGGTATTAGGCTGAGAAAAAGAAGTTGAGAACCTCACCTAAGTGTGCTAGGGCACATGGTGGATAGAAGTGCTAGTCACTAAGAGTAATGAAGTAGAAGGAACAGGATTAGAGGAATCTGTGTTTAAAAGTTTGAGATGGACATATACATTCTGCTATATTTTAAATGGATAACCAACAGGGACCTACTGAATAGTACTTGGAACTCTGCTCAATGTTAACATGTCAGCCTGGATGGGAGGGGAGTTTGGGGGAGAATGGATACATGTGTATGTGTGCCTGAGTGCCTTAGCTGTTCACCTGAAATTATCACAATCTTGTTTGTTAATTGGCCATACCCAATACAAAATAAAATGTTAAAAACAAACAACAGAAAACACAAAACAAAACATCTAAGGGAAATCCCGGTGGAGGTGTTCTTGGATCCATTTAAAAATCTGAAGCTAGGCATAATGATTTGGAACTGGCCAGCAACTAAGTAGCAATGGAGTGCTCATTTAGCTCTTAAGATATTCAAGAAAACTAAACAATAAAGACCTGGGAACAAGGAAGAGGACTAGGTAAGGCTGAAGCAGAGGAACTGGGATTGGACACAGTTGTAAGATGGGAGAAGTAAGTGGTACCAAAGTGGCTTATTGGTTAGGCAGGTTGGATCACTGCAGTGTCATTAGCTCAGTTTCATGAAGTCTGTCTTGAGTTGAATGGGTGAGGGAAAGATGAGGCAGGTCAAACAATGTCCAAATGATTAGCTGTTTTCAGTGTTTACCAGTGTTTAAGTATACACTCACTTTCTTGGCATTCTTTTAATTTCTGAATGTACAACATGATAATTCTAAGACATGTAATTTTAGTTATTTAATTCAGCTGAATTACTTCCTGCTGATCATTTTTCTCTAAATTTAAAATTCTTATGTGTTTGTGGCTTGATTGGTGACCTATTTCTGTTTCTTCACACTTTAACATCAAGGTGAGTTTCATTGCCTGTTTCAAAACACTTTCCCCAATTATGCTTAAAATGTCAACCTTAGGAAATTATTCTTACAGGTTTAGGTACTTCTATTTTAATTGACCTTCCTTAAAATAGAAACTTTCTTAGTATGTGTAACATCTCATGAATAAAACTATATTGAGAAGGAATAGGGACATTTGTAATGGTAAAGGGTGTAATATTTTAGTATCATCGTGGAAAGATGGGTTAAACTGGGATGTTCAGAATATAACGTGAATTTCCAGAGGCTGTGTAAGGATATTGGTCGTGGCATTTCCAGAAGAGGATGAGGAAGGGAAACAGTTTGTGCTTAGCACTAGGCAATGTGCTTACGTACATAGTACCTCATTATATAGTCAGAAATACCCTTTAGGGTAGGTACTATTCTCCCTATTTACTGATGGAACATAGAGACCTTAAAAGATTGAATTATTTGCTCATGGTTACATTGCTAACTAAAATGCCAGAAATGTAGTACGAACTTGCCCCAAACTCAAACTTTCAAATCCTTGAACTTATCGTCGTTTTACCAACACACAAGCCTTTCCTACATTCCTGGATTTTATGGCCCAGGGTCTCAGATTGGAGCTCAAAATTCTCTATCATCAGGTTTCCCCCATCTCATGTATTTCACTGTATCAGTTAAGACTTTTGGGTTAGTAGTAACAGAAAGTCAATTCAAACTGGCTTAATTAGAAAAGGTAGTTTATTGGCTCACATAATTGAAAGATCCAGAGGATATTGGGATTCAGGCATAGTTGAATCCAGGGTGTTCAAGGAAAGTTGTTAGAAAACTGCGTCTTTCTATGTATGGTTGGTTTGTTAATTTGTATTGGCCTTCTCCTTTGGCAGCTTCCCTTGTAGTGCAGAGTTCACCACTAGTAGCTCCAGCTTTATGTAGAACCAGATGAAAGAGTGTGCGTCTCCTCAAACTTTCCTCTTCTTGCTGGCATTATTCTTATGGGTTGGTTTCACTCCCATGCTCATCACTGAACTGATCTCTGTATTGCCAGAGATGTACTATTCCCATTGGCCAGGCCTGGGTCACGTGCTAACGTTTGAGCCTTTGTCTTACCCAAACCATGTCCATTACAAGTGGAAGAAGGGTATTTGTCCACGAGAAAATCGGGAAACTACTTGGAAAGAAGAGAAATGGAGTCCCAGGCAGTCACAAACAACAGATGTCCACTATCATTTTTTACATGATTATCCTCCTCGGTCCTTCTGCTCTAGTCAGTAATGCAGACATGAGCAGGAGGTGATTTTCTCATTTGCACTTTCCTACCTGCTGTTTCCTTTCTCTCGATATTGGATCCCACCAATCCTTCCATCCTTTGAAAGACTTTCTGTCAGAAGTGCTCCCAGAATTTTGGAGGCACTGAGAGATTGCTCATTTCCCTGAAGTATATGTTGGTAAATCTTTTTTTGTTTGTTTGTTTTTAACTGTAAATTTTGCTATATATTCTGGTGGAAGCTCTATCTTATTTCATTTATGTAGTGATCAGAGCCCAAGGATAGGAATCTATGGACAGAATGGGTTAAAATTGAACTGGAAAACTAATTTTTTTTTTTTACCCTTCCACTGGGCTGTCCAATGAAAGTGAAAGGCTGAATTTAGGGAATTCATTTAGTAAAATTCTTTGTGATTACACTGAAACACTCAAACCTTGTAGGAAGATGTGCATACTGGTTCCCTGTGGGAAGATACTGTAGAAGACCCCCCCATCCCTGTATTTCCATCCTGATTCTGTTAAGATCTTTATTTCTCTCTCTCTCTCTGTGTATACATGCATTTATGCTGTGTTTGGCTAAATATATTCTGGACCACTCCCTGGGATGTTTCATCTCCCTGGCTGATGAAGTACAACTCCAGACATTTTGAACTTGACTCCAGCTTCTCTCAACTTGTCATTTGTGTGTCCTCCTCTTTCTCTCCTGCATTATCATTTTTCTTTTTTTAAAATTTCTTGTGTCTTTATTTTTGTCCTTACCTCATCACTCTTCTCTTTATAGCATTTCTTCTCCATTTCTTGAGTTAAACTAGTATAGTAATTGAATCCTAGTGAACTGCACAAATTTTAACCAGCCCCTGGGAGGTAGGTAGGAGTTAAAATTATTAGAATCCCTACATCCTTTCTTTGTCCAGGATATATTGTGATCAACGTAAGTAAGTAGAAAATAAGTATTGTTGTTCAGTTGCTCAGTCATGTCCGACTCTTTGTGACCCCATGGACTGAGGCACTGCAGGCCTCCCTGTCCCTCACCATCTCTCAGAGTTTGCCCAAGTTCTTGTCCATTGCGTTGGTGATGCCATCCAGCCATCTCATCCTCTTGGACGCCCTCTTCTCATCCTGCCCTCAATCTTTCCCAACATCAGGGACTTTTCCAATGAGTCAGCTGTTCACATCAGATGACCAAAATACTGGCGCTTCAGCATCAGTCCTTCCAATGAGTATTCAGGGTTTATTTCCTTTAAGATTGACTGGTTTGATCTTCTTGCTGTCCAAGGCACTCCCAGGAGTCTTCTCCAGCACCACAGTTTGAAGGCATCAATCCTTTGGCACTCTGCCTTCTTTACGGTCCAGCTCTCACAACCGTACATGACCACTGGGAAGACCATAGCCTTGATTGTAGGGACCTTTGTCAGCAGAGTGATAGTTAAGGCTTTTTCTAGAAACAGAATCCAGAGAAAATAAGCAAGTTAGTGGGTAAATTCTCAGAAGCACCTACTTTATAATTTTTATCTCATAGTAAATATGAAATAAAACTCTTCCAATAGGATATTTTCAGTGGTTAGTTTTGTATATTTTGGGGGGGGGGGAACTGCCTGTATGTAAATCCTACTCCAGGCAAAATTTTAACTTAAATAATTGCAAAATTGTTGAATTTTAGTGTAATTTGTTGGAATACTAAGAAGTAGGAATTCTTTGTTAATACCAACATAATCTTGGCCTGAAAAATTAAACTCCCTGGTGTTACAGCAAATCTAAATAAAATTGAATGGTTTAGGATTTTTTATGCCTCATATGAATGTTCATCTGGTAAAGTCTACATCATAACACTCTTCTTTGATTAGCAGTGGGCCTTTTTTTTTTAAGTAAAAAGAAATGAGAAAGCTATTTTACATGTAAGTAGCTTCTTAGTTGCCAGTACAACCCAATTGGCACTTTATTCCTAAATGATTCCATATTAATGTGTCTTTCTGCAAAGGTATAGTAAAGATAGATCTATAATAAAAGAAAAATGAGCAAAATGAATATGAGTCAAGGCAAACTTGAGAACAAAATGCAAGTATAAATAATTTTTCTTATTCTTCCTACAGCATGAAAGGGAAGTAGGAATGGAACTAAATACACTGGTGTGATGGTGTGGTGATACCCATGGCAATGATTCTGGTGGTGAATCGAGAGCATTCATTCTGTAGACAGGATATTAGCCTTTCCTGACATTACAGAATGCGTCATAAGAAGATTGTCCTGTACTTAGTCTCAGATATTTCATACCCTAATATTACTAAGTGCCAAGTTTATGCAGAACATAGCAAGACAGATGAGAAGGGATAGACAGAATATGTATTAAACAAAGTTTACAGTCATGTGGAGTACTAGAAAGACTTTTGATTTTTGTTTTTTTTTTTTTGCTATGACTCAACAAAATCTGAGCTAGTTAAGATAAAAAGCAAAGCAGAATAGAACAAAACTCTGTACCATTTAAAAAGTAATTTTCTTTCTCTTAATATTGTTATATTCTAACTAGTACTCATTTATTTGCAAAGATCTTATGTCTTACAGTTGAGATAAAAAGATATACACACTCAGTGTAGTGTGACATAATCATACGTCAAAACAACAGGAGCAAGCTTATGTCCTGTAAACTTAAAAGTGGTCTTGAATTATCTGTGCTGAAAGAAGGAGTAATTCACATATGAAAGGTTCCCAGGACCAACCTCCCCAACGTCAGATATAGAGATCACTGGAAAGAATCCTTTCTTGCATCCAGAATTTACAAATGGTGGCTCAAAATCCCAGTTACATTATTGGTGGCCATGCAGCCCTATCTAACAATAAACATTCCCAGAAGTGTAATAAGTTTCTGGACAAATCACAAGAGACCGGCAACCTTGGCTGCAAGGTTGAAAAGTACATGGAGAGTATCAAAGAACACAGGGCAGAGCTCTCTCTTACAAATAAGCCATTCTTCAGAGACACACTGCTATAGGTTTCTGCTGAGCATGGTGTAAAATTTTACCTACTAGTGGAGACTTTCTAAATTTCTTACCAGAATTTTTTCATTATTCCATAACTACTTTAGAAATGAAACAAAATTTCCCCCACATTCCGTGAGTACCTTTATGTACTAAGATACTTTTATTAAAAAAGAAGTATATACATGGGAAATGAATATTGTTAGACATCACCTTCAAAAAATGAGTTCAGTTGGGTTGCCATTAAAAAAATCCTCTTACGTATAAAGAAATGTATAATTCACATTCCACAGGCTTATTTTTACCACAAGACTTGAGAGAAATCTGAATTGCTGATGCATCTGCTGTTCTGCCTTCATGCCCCAAACTTCCCCTATGGTCTGAAAAAAATGAAAACAGACCTTCCTAGAGAGCCTGTCGTATGACCAGGGACTTGCACACAAGCAGCATCTTTCTGAATCTCTAGTAATTAATTATCATCAGTTGTCTCGCTGACAGCTGGGGGCCACATTTAGCCACCCAGCTGGCCTGTGTTGCACAATGATGTGTTTGTTCTAAGCCCCTTGGGTGATTCTTGCTTGTATGTAAAATAACAGCAGTTGGAGTACCATTTGCTTCCGCATAGATGCTTTATGACTTGGGTGTCAGGACTATGGCAACCCTTCAGGACCAATGAATGCCTGGTAAATACCGTGCGATGATTCCTTGGATGGGAGTGGAGAGAACAGGAAATGATTAAACCACAAGTGGAAGTAAAATAGAAAACCTAATAAAATGGCATTAAAGTGTGAAGGAGGTTCACAACCGACTTAATGATTTTGGTTATTAGGAATTTTATGTGGAGATTGTAGGTGGAAGAACAAACCCTAAACAAGGACCCCTGTGGATGCTTTTGCTCAGCTATAGAAAATAGTTGGGTGCAAAACAGATCTCGTCAGACTGTGAATGTAATTAACAGTCTAGCCTGTTACTAGGTCTTACTGATCTGAGAATTAACAGATGATATTCTGCAGGCAATATCCGGTACCCTTATCTGTTACTTTAAATAACAGCAGCATACTCTTTAATAATACATCACAATCAATCTGAGCTTTGGGAGAAACAGATGAAATAAGAAAATCCTGAATTTGGTCTGTTATTCAAGCAAAAGTTCTCAGACTTAGGAGGCCAAGGACTAATATATTCATCATCTTAAAGGAAGTTCAGGGAACTAGATGCTACTTTGTGTCCTAGATTTCCTTTTGGGGTTTTAAAATGACCTATACAATGACTTTAAATATTTTGTATTTTTAGCACAGACTGTTTTTCTATTCATAGAATGCTCTTCAGATAAACTCCTTTGTTTATCTGTTTGCCTGACTCCTATCTTTTTGAGAGTTGCTCCTTATGAATTTAGAATTAATTCAAATGAATGCAAAGCAGGGGAGGGAAGAGTCTAAGGGGTCAATTCTGAGTTCACACCAGCTTTATTATGTCAACATTTTTTTAAACTTGATCAGGCATATCAGAGGTGAGATCGGGCAACATTTCTTCTGTGACTGGCCAGTTCCTGCTAGTTTCTTTTTGAAGACTGCTAACGTGAATGTCAAGATTTATTAAGCCTCAATCCTTGACAACTTTGTAATTGACATTTAAACTTTTTTTGAAATCCAGGAAAGTGTGCACAAAACCTGTAATCTTGATTTGCATATGTGTGTGTGCACACGCTTACTAACTGAATAGCCCTAAGCTTGGTTTCAAGCTTCAATCTGTAAACTTTGATTCACATCCATGCAAATTTTTTGAATTATTAGTCACTTAGGACTTCAGTTGAAAAAAGATATGTCATGTTAAGCAGATCCTAGTAAACACTGGATTTTGCTCATCTTCTAGTATTTCTTTTCCTGGCTTCAATTTGACATTGTTCTGACACGAATTTGAAGAGTATTTCTCAGCTTTGTGAAATTCACATCAACATCTGTTCAACACTATAAAAGCTTATAGATATGTAGAAATTTGAAATGTAAATCAGATATCATTTTCTGCTACAACTTTCAATTAAAAAGAAATAGCTAGATGTTTTAAGGGAAGCAGTGTTAGCAGAAGGATGCTCACAGAAATACGTTTTTACCTAAATTCACACTAGCCAATGCTATTTTCCCTTTTCGTGATATTTTGTGTCTTCATTATACACTGAAAAACACAGTTCTTCTCCAAGATACTTCTAATGGTAGGGAGCACTTAAAATTTGGTAATATTGAGCCATCTATTGTCTTAGCTTATGTTTTATTAAGGATAATGTTTTTTAAGAAAGTTGGAAACAGGCTTTTCCACATTCAAAATTACTTGAGATTTCTCTGTTGTAAAGGAGAGGTTTCTCTGACCTAGAACTGGATAGATTTTAATAGTAAGGATGATGCTAATGAAAAGGCTTTCTACAATCTTAAGTACTTTTCAAAGGGCTTTATCTGGCATGTAAGAGACACCCAGTAATGGTTTTGGAGTGAGTGAAGGCGCAGAAGGAAAAATGCACAATAAAATCAACAGAAAACTGGATGAGATCCTGGTAATGGATAGGGAGGCTTTTACTCAATGACATTGTATTTTCATCTTCTGATGGTTGTTACATTATTTAATCTTTTGTTTCTTCTTAACAAATGAAATGTATTGGGAAAGTTATTATTCAGCCAATATGATAAACTCAAGGAAATCGGAACCGAAGGAACAATTCTTCATTATCTGCTTGAGGGCTGAGAATTTAACAATAAACAGAAGAATGCTGAAGTTGATGTCATCTAAAGTTCAATGTCTATAATAAATTTTTTTAAATGTCATAAGGGATTTGATTTTCCTTTTCTACATTCAGTTAAATCACAGAACTCTTCCGTTTTCATTGTCAATCGTGAACCTTGATATTGCCTTAAAGTCGTTAGTTAATAGGTGAGATTCTCATTTATCACATTTTTATCTAATCAGTGAGATATACTGATGGGCTTTGGTGTCAGAGAGACCTAGCTTTGTAATTACTATCAACTCTCAAAATGCTTCTTTGTGTGAAAATACTTGTAATAATTCCTAGCTTTTAGGGTTTGATGGTAAGTAGTAAGATATGTGATTTCTGAAGTGTTTCAACCCAGTTTCTATATACATAAGAAACGGCAAGCTATTATCAAAACAACTTTCTGTGGTCCTTTCTGGTTAGGGTGACCCTGTAATTTATCAGCCAAGTCAGGGAACTTGTGAGAATGAAAGCAGAAGTTATTCATAGTTGCACTGGGACAACAGGCATACAGCAGGACTGTGGGTAAGCTGAGAACTATTGCTAAGACCTCTGTCCCAAAGTAGGCTTCCTAGACATTAAGGGGAAAAAATACATATAAACCTTTCTTTTAAATGGGATAAAAATGGCAATATGAGCAGAGAGAGTGGGGAGCATCTTGAGAAAGGGCTGCCTGTGGGGTCAACGTCTTCAGACACACATCTCCAGAGTCAGGGCAAGCGGGATTTCCAACTAAGTAACCTGCCCAAGTTTCCCCTTGAGTAGCTCAGGTAATTAAGAGCTCGTTATGTTACAGCAAACTCACTTTCCTCTGAGTTTGAAGAAAATTTTGTCACCTCTTCCCTAATCGGAAACCTTCTTTACATCAAATATTAAAATATTCTAATGACTATCAGTAGTTACAGTCCAGAAATGAATGTTAATTTCAGGTTTTACTTTAGAAATTAATAAACCAATGGAGACAAGTTAAAATTCTTAAGCTCAGGTACAATAACATTTACTATTTATTTACAGAATTATATGGAAACTTCTTGTTTTTGAAGTAAGGCTTTCAAGGAGTATAAGAAAATGTTCAGGATAAACTGTAGTAATAAATGATTTCATTGAAAGTTACACAAATTGTTATAGTAGAAGGGGTAGGGGTATTTCTGAAGGTAACAGTTAGTCAAGAATTTCCTCAATATAGTTATTTTGAAAAGATTTGGAATGCTTTTTCTAATTTTCATCATTTCTTGTCTAGTTTTCATGTTGTCTTATAGCTCTAACAAAATGTATTTACCTATGCAAACGATTTATTAAAGCACTAGAAAAAGCAAATTAAAAAAATGGCAATATGATATATATATATTTTTAATCGACTGCCTAAGTTGTTTGTGTTATGGCCTGGATAAGAAGACGATGATTAAGAATAGAGAATTGTATAGGTGATAACCCTCTGAAAAGCGATATGGAGAGAAGAGAAAGTTGCTCAGCAAAGAAGGACTGAGCAGTAGAAGAGGTCTCCTTTGGGACAGAACTGCTCAAAGTACACTTCTTGGTCAGGCAGTATTAGCAATCACTGGAGAAGTTGTTATATAGGCTAATTTTCAGGCCCTTGTTTTATACCTACTAAGTGAGAATATATAGGCCTGATGCCCAGGAATTTGTTTTAATAAGTTCTTTTGTATTCTTTTATGCAGTAAAGGTTTAGAAGTCTGCTCTAGTAGAGTCAGAGGATTTGTTTTTCTTATTTTTTAGGTTCTAGAAAGGAAAGGAGAGGCACAATCCTTTTCCATTGTCTATTTCTTTCTAGTAATACATTGCCCATCTCCTTTGCCCAAATACCCCATATATGATTAGACTTTTGAATACAATCTGTTCCTGTTAGCCAGAGACACATATATACTATTCAGTATGGTGTTCTACTCCCCAAATTCAAAATTATTCAAAGTAGGCCTGGAATGGGAGAAGGCAATGGCACCCTACTCCAGTATTCTTGCCTGGAAAATCCCATAGATGGAGGAGCCTGGTAGGCTGCAGTCCATGGGGTCCCTAAGAGTCGGACACGACTGAGTGACTTCACTTTTACTTTTCACGTTCATGCACTGGAGAAGGAAATGGCAACCCACTCCAGTGTTCTTGTCTGGAGAATCCCAGGGACGGGGGAGCCTGGTGGGCTGCCGTCTATAGGGTCGCACAGAGTCGGACACAACTGAAGCGACTTAGCAGCAGCAGCAGCAGGCCTGGAATGTGTGAGAGGCTGGTGATTTTCATCACGACATACACTTATGCTTAGCTCTGATTAATTGATGCTTGCATTCAGTCTGATCATCATTTGCTTTAGATGAGATGTGTACCTTGTAGATATAGGGACAAGAGTAAAATGAAGCACGGTGTCACATTTTAAGATATTGGGCATTGTAATGAGAGTTGTACACTCTTTGAAGGTGTGTGACTCAGACAATTCAATGGAAAAAGTAAAAATTAGAGCCAGAAAAATATAGGATGTACTACAGAATAATAACAACAGTTTAGTTCAGTTGCTCAGTCGTGTCCGACTCTGTGACTGTATGAACTGCAGCACACCAGGCCTCCCTATCCATCACCAACTCCCGGAGCTTACTCAAACTCATGTTCATTGGGTTGGTGATGCTATCCAACCATCTCATCCTCTGTCGTCCCCTTCTCCTACTGCCTTCCATCTTTCCCAGCATCAGAGTCTTTTCCAGTGAGTCAGTTTTTCGTATCAGGTGGCCAAAGTATTGGAGCTTTAGCTTCAACATCAGTCCTTCCAATGAATATTCAGGACTGATTTCCTTTAGGATGGACTGGTCACATCCACAGCTGGGTGTTGTTTTAATTTTGGCTCTGTCTCTTCATTGTTTCTGGAGTTATTTCTCCACTCTTCTCCAGTAGAATGTTGGGCACCTACTGACCTGGGGAGTTTATCTTTCAGTGTCATATCTTTTTACCTTTTCATACTGTTTATGGGATTCTCAAGGCAAGAATGGAGAAGGCAATGGCACCCCACTCCAGTACTCTTGCCTGGAAAATCCCATGGGTGGAGGAGCCTGGTAGGCTGCAGTCCATGGGGTCTTGAAGAGTTGGACACGACTAAGCAACTTCACTTTCACTTTTCACTTTCATGTGTTGGAGAAGGAAATGGCAACCCACTCCAGTGTTCTTGCCTGGAGAATCCCAGGGACGGGGGAGCCTGGTGGGCTGCCATCTATGGGGTTGCACAGAGTCGGACACGACTGAAGCGACTTAGCAGCTGAAGCAGCAGCAGCAGCAGCAGCAGCAAGGCAAGAATACTGCCTTTCTCTTTATTCCCAAGGGAATATTGCCATTCCCTTCTTCAGTGGACCACCTTTTGTCAGAATTCTCTATTATGACCCTTCTTGGGTGGCCCTACACGGCATGACTCATAGTTCCATTGACTAGTTTCATAATTTCATAATACTACTTCATTTATACATAAACTTTATAATAGAATAATTCCACCCCCCATTACAGTTTTTATATTTAAACAGTCAATTCTCTCTTAAACAGATGAAAAATAATAGGAAATGGTTTGCATGCTTACCCATGTAGTTACCATTTCTGGTGTTCTCCATTTCTTTTTCTAGATTTATATTCAGTTGGTGTCATTCTGCCTGAAGGATTTCCATTTATATGACATGAGATGAGGATAATGATTTCAACTTCCTGTCTGCATGTATTTAATTAGTCTGTTTTTAAAGACATTGTTTCTAGACTCTATGTTGACTCTTTTTTTTCCTTTAGTAGTAAAGATGCTGTTCCACTGTGTTTTCACTTGCATTGTTTCTGACAAAACGCCTGCCATATTAATTTTTTCTGCTGTAGTAAACATGTCTGTTTTCTCTGGCTGCTTTTAAGATTATCATTTTAAAACTGAGTCATTTGTGTTGGTGCATTTTTGTTTCTTGATTTATATGTTTGGAGATAATTTTGGTTCTTACAGGTTTATAGGTTTTGCCTGTAATTATTTTTTATTAGGTCATTATTTATTAAGGTCATTATTTTTTAAATACTTTTTCTGTCTACCACCTCTGCTGTTTCAGAGAATCCAAGTATATATATATTGGGATATTTAAAGTCCACCCCTCCCCTTTTTTTTTGCTGATGCTCTTTCCACTTTTTAAATTTTTTTTTTTTTTACTGTGTTTTGTTTTGATTAATTTCTGTTGCTGTGTTTTACAGTTCTCCAGTCTTTTCTTCTGTAATGTCTAATTTGCCATTAATCCCATCCAGTATATTTTTATTCTCAGGCATTGTAGTTTTTGTCTCTAGTGGTTTTATTTGAATGCTTTTGCATCTTCCATGTCTCTATTTAACTTTTTAAAAAAAGCATAAATACAATTTTATAACCATTCTAAAGTTCTTGCCAATGAATGTTAGCGTATGTGTCAGTACTGGGTCTATTTTGACTAATTAATCTTCTCATTTTAGGCTGTGTTTTCTTTTTCAATGACCAGTGATCTTGGATTAGATGCCAAATCTTGTAAATTTTAATTGGGAGATGCTGAATCTTTTTATATTCCTATAAATTGTGCTTTTTCTCTGGGAAGACTTTGGTCCTTTTGAGTCATGATTTCATGATTTTTTAGGTGGGTCCGGGGTAATGGTCACACCAGAGCTAATTCTCCCCTATTACTGGGTCAGGGTCTTTTTCATTATTCTACTAGATACCCTATGAATTGTTAGTTTTCCTATTCTTTCAGATGGTTTTCTCCTGACTTTGGACAGTTTTCTTCACATGCTTACACTGATGGTACTTTGAAAAGTGATAGTGAAAGTCACTCTGTCATATCCAAATCTGCAACCCCATGGACTCTATAGTCCATGGAATTCTCCAGGCCAGAAAACTGGAGTGGGTAGCCTTTCCCTTCTCCAGGCGATCTTCCCAACTCAGGGACTGAACCCAGGTTTCCCACATTGTAGGTGGATTCTTTACCAGCTGAGCCACAAGGGAAGCCCAAGAATACTGGAGTGGGTAAACTATCCCTTCTGCAGCAGATTTTCTTGACCCAGAAATCGACCTGGGGTCTCCTGCATTACAGGTGGATTCTTTACCAACTGAGTAGCTGTGTGGGGCTGTCTACAGATCATCAGTGTTCTCTGTGTATCCTGTCTACACTGTGTTTTATCTCTGGTGGCCTGTCCATGAACTTCAGTTGCCTTAATCTCCTGAGTTATCACCTCCATCATCTTCTCAACTCAGGGAGTTGTCTGAGTACTACTTGGGTTTCTTCTCCCTGAAGTTATTTCAAGGCTGTAGACTTAGGCAAGCCTGCCTCTCAGAGATTGCCATCCTTGTTTCCTGATGTCTGGCTTCTTGGATATTATTTGTCAATATATTTTGTGTGTAATTATTGCTTGTTTTCCAAACTGTGGAAAATTCTTAAAGAGATGGGAATACCAGGCCACCTTATCTGCTTCTTGAGAAATCTGTATGCAGGTCAAGAAGTAACAGTTAGGACTGGACATGGAACAACAGACTGGTTCCAAATTGGGAAATGAGTACAACAAGGCTGTATATTGTCACCCTGCTTATTTAACTTATATGCAGAGTACATCATGTGAAATGCCAGGCTGGATGAAGCACAAGTTGGAATCAAGATTGCTGGGAGAAATATCAATAACCTAAGATATGCAGATTATACACTTTTATGGGAAAAAGTGAAGAAGTCAAGAGCCTGTTGATGAAAGTAAGAGAGTGAAAAAGTTGGCTTAAAGCTCAACATTCAGAAAACTAAGATCATGGCATCAGGTCCCATCACTTCATGGCAAATAGAAGGATAAACAGTGGAAACAGTGGCTGACTTAATTTTGGGGGACTCTAAAATCGCTGAAGATGGTGATTTCAGCCATGAAATTAAAAGACGCTTGCTCCTTGGAAGAAAAGCTATGACAAACCTAGACAGCATATTAAAAAGCAGAGCCATTACTTTGCCAACAAAGGTCTGTCTAGTCAAAGCTATGGTTTTTCCAGTAGTCATGTATGAATGTGAGAGTTGGACTATAAAGAAAGCTGAGTGCCAAAGAATTGATGCTTTTTGAACTGTGGTGTTGAAGTCTCCTGAGAGTCCCTAGGACTGCATGGATATCAAATCAGTGCATTCTAAAGGAAATCAATCCTGAATATTCACTGGAAGGACTGATGTTGAAGCTGAAACTCCAATACTTGGGCCACCTGATGCGAAGAACTGACTCATTTGAAAAGATACTGATGCTGCGAAAGCTTAAAGGCAGGAGGAGAAGGGGACAACAGAGGATGAGATGGTTCGATGGTATCACTGACTCAATGGACATGAGTGTGATTAAGCTCCGGGAGTAGGTGATGGACAGAGAAGCCTGGCATGCTGCAGTCCATGGGGTCGCAAAGAGTCAGACATTACTCAGCAACTGAACTGAACTGATTGTTTTTCTCAAGTGGGCGAATAAACCAGGTTCCTTTGCTTCATCTTGGATTGGCTTCACACTTTTTGTTACCTATTTGTAGCAATTTTCTCATGGATGGTGACTCTCAGGATTTTGAATACAATTCCTATTTAAAAATTTAATGGAGAGCTGCATCTAGCTATTTTAAGAATATTAAAAATTTGGTTCTCAAAAGCAAGCTAAAGAGTCTCATTAAATATTTGAAAATTTTTATTTGGACACATGCATATCTAATAATTACTATCTTCTCTAATGCTTTGCATTTCATGTTTATAATTACATAATATAAGAAAATATGATGAATTTTAAAGTCATTTGCAACTTAGATTGCCCAAAATTCCTCAGCATGCAATACAAAAAAAATCTAATTTTCTTTTTGTACCAGGACATGAAAAATGTTGGTAAGTCCTGACTTATAAAATCTGATTAAGGTAGTGAAAACTGTCTCTCCTGAAAAATATCCACAGAAATCCAGTGTTACATATAATTTGGGGGCATTTTTAGGTCTCCTGAAAACTACTCATGGACTCCTGCAGTTAAATCTCTACCTTAGTGAATGGAAAGACTTCAGGCAATTCTTCACAAAAATTGTTTCTCTGAGTTGAGCACTTGAAAAGTATTTGGTAAGACTGAATTAAAAATTAAGAGCAAATGCTTAAAATAGCATCTTTCATCAAGGGCTCAGATTTTACAGTTAGTGCCTATAGCTAAAATCATGTACAGTTAGATTGACTTTTGAAAATCTCTTAAAACTCCTGTAAAGAAAAATATCCAGGTTTGTATGTGCAAGCATGGAGTGGGTTGCCATTTCCTTCTCCAGAGGATCTTCCCCACCCAGGGATTGAACCTGCGTCTCCCACATTGTAGGCAGACACTTTACCGTCTGAGCCACCAGGGAAGGCTCATAATTCTTAAACATGCTAAAATTTGAGAATCCTTGAGTTTATTAAAAGGAATGAAAGGAATGGCTAGGTGTGGATGTTTGGGTCTCTAAAATTCTCTGTTTATTGTCCAATTCCTAGGTTAAATAGGGTCAAGGTGGAAATTACTTATGTAGGATGAAAGTACAGGGTTCAGCTTGCTTCATTTTAAGAGTAAACGTCCAGAACTTTAGAGGCATGTACAGAAGTTACTTTGATTTTGTGAGGGTTAAGTAAAACAGTGAAGTCTATTTTGGATTGGTAAGATAGTAGAAGTGGTTTATGATTGAAAGTTAGGGTAAGTTAAAAGCATCCATAATGAGACTTGTTCTTTTTGGTGTGGGAGGATGATCCCAAATGAGCAAAAGCAAATTGAGATCTCACAGTATCAGTGTAATATCATTCAAATACTTCAGACAGGAAATAAAGCATAATCTTATAAATTTCAAGAATCTTTAAACAGAAATTTTCGTATTTTAAGAAATAAAATATAAAATTGAATCAAATGATTAATGTTGGTGAGAGTCACAGACTTCTCCGAGCAGAGAATTCCATTATGTTTCTGTAAGTTACAATTCCCTCGTAAAATTCTGAAACCCATGATACAGGAAATATCAAAAGGATTACGGTATAGCAGTTGATAGAAATAAGAACCTCTCTAGGTTTGAAAAGAATATTGACTGAGTAGCCATAGTTTTCTGGACTCTTCTGGGAAAATGCCTTTTATAACTATGGGATAATTTAGAATTATGTACAAATGACTTAAAAAAAAATTGCACAAGACCTCAAAAGAGAGAAGTTAAATATGTTTGGAAATTATACATATGTGGTAAGATATTATTTACACAGAGACAGGCAAAGGGATAATAGCCTATTAAAATATTCAAGTACTTTTTAGTTTGTTTGGGCTGAAGTAGGGTGATGGAATGGGCATAGAATTCATAGGTAGATTTCAGTGTAGAGATCACTATGTGGTACTTGTGACTTGAGTAGTAGGTTCATAGGTATTCATTTTTGTGACTGTGCTTTACAATTAATATATTTATTACATCTATCCTGTTAAAATATTAAATATTAGATTTAAAATATTAACCAAGATGTTTTTATAAGGTTAAGAAAATTAGAAAGTTGAAAGTGAAAGTGTTAGCTGCTCAATCGTTTCCCATGCTTTGTGACCCCATGGACTATAGCCTGCCAGGCTCCTCTGTGCATGGAATTCTCCAGGTGGGATTCCTGAAGTGGGTATCCATTCCCAGAATCATAGTTCTAATCTTCTTGTGTTAAAAAAGAGTTTTGTACATTTGATATTTTTAGTAGTTTATAAATATGTAAGAGAAAGTGACATAAACTTGGCAGCACCTGCAACTGTAATGAAAAATGTGTAACTGTGTAACTGACTCAGTCTTATGATTTTTAAGAAATTTTACCAAGTGCATAAACAATGTTGGGATATTAATAATATTAGAGTCACTCTATTTACAAACTTAATTATGTTTACAAGGTATTTAAATACAGGCCATTTTTATTAAGTCAGAGAAAAAATAAGGAAGGAAAAGTCACAAATTTAATAAATGCAGATTAATGTGCTTAAATGATTTTAGCTAGATTTGTTAATACAACAAAGTATTTGAAGACCCTTTTATAAATAATTGGTATAATCTGCTAGATATAAAATAGATGGTTGGATTGATTACCTATATTTATAAGCCTAAGAAAGGAATGAAGATTTAAAATTTTTAAGTTAAATTTAATAAATTTAAATAAACTTCTGATCAGTCTTATTGTTGTATAAAAAACTACATATTCAAAACAAATATACTTAATATGCCAATAAATGTAGAATTATGAGCTTTCAGTTCAGTTCAATTGCTCAGTTGTGTCTGACTCTTTGCAACCCCATGGACTCCAGCACGCCAGGCCTCCCTGTCCATCACCAGCTCCTGAAGTTTACTCAAACTCATGCCCATTGAGTTGGTGATGCCATCCAGCCATCTCATTCCTCTGTCATCCCCTTCTCCTCCTGCCCCCAATTCCTCCCAGCATCAGGGTCTTTTCTGATGAGTCAGCTCTACGCATCAGGTGGCCAAAGTATTGGAGTTTCAGCTTCAATATCAGTCCTTCCAATGAATATTGAGGACTGATTTCCTTTAGGATGAACTGGTTGGATCTCCTCGCAGTCCAAGGGACTCCCAAGAGTCTTCTCCAATACCATAGTTCAAAAGCATTAATTCTTTGGCACTCAGCTTTCATTATAGTCCAACTCTCACATCCATACGTGACCACTGGAAAAACCATAGCCTTGACTAGATGGACTTTTGTTGGTAAAGTAACGTCTCTGCTTTTTAATATGCTGTCTTGGTTGGTTATAACTTTTCTCCCAGAGAGTAAGCATCTTTTAATTTCATGGCTGCAGTTACCATCTGCAGTGATTTTGGAGTCCCAAAAATAAAGTCAGCCAGTGTTTCCACCATTTCTCCATCTATTTGCCATGAAGTGATAGGACCAGATGCCATGATCTTAGTTTTCTGAATGTTGAGTTTTAAGCCAACTTTTTCACTCTCCTCTTTCACTTTCATTAAGAGGCTCTTTAGTTCTTCTTCTCTTTCTGCCATAAGGGTGGTGTCATCTGCATATCTGAGGTTATTGATATTTCTCCTGGCAATCTTGATTCCAGCTTGTGCTTCCTCCAGCCCAGCGTTTCTCATGATGTACTCTGCATAGAAGTTAAATAAGGGTGACAATATATAGTCTGGAGTACTCCTTTTCCCAATCTGGAACAAGTCTGCTGTTCTATGTATAGTTCTAACTGTTGCTTCCTGACCTGCATACAGATTTCTCAAGAGGCAGGTGCCGTGGTTTGGTATTCCCATCTCTTTCAGAATTTTCCACAGTTTATTGTGATCCACACGGTCAAAGGCTTTGGCATAGTCAATAAAGCAGAAATAGATGTTTTTCTGGAACTCTCTTCTTTTTTTGATGATCCAGCGGATGTTGGCAATTTGATCTCTGGTTCCTCTGCCTTTTCTAAAACCAGCTTGAACATCTGGAAGTTCACGGTTCACATATTGCTGATGCCTGGCTTGGAGAATTTTGAGCATTACTTTACTAGTGTGTGAGATGAGTGCAATTGTGCAGTAGTTTGAGCATTCTTTGGCATTGCCTTTCTTTGGGATTGGAATGAAAACTGACCTTTTCCAGTCCTGTGGCCACTGCTGAGTTTTCCAATTTGCTGGCATGTTGAGTGCAGCATTTTCACAGCATGCTCTTTTAGGATTTGAAATAACTCAACTGGAATTCTATAACCTCGACTAGCTTTGTTTGTATTGATGCTTCCTAAGGCCCACTTGACTTCACATTCCAGGATGTCTGGCTCTAGGTCAGTGATCACACCATCGTGATTATCTGGGTCATGAAGATCTTTTTTGTACAGTTCTTCTGTGTATTCTTGCCACCTCTTCTTAATATGTTCTGCTTCTGTTAGGTCCATACCATTTCTGTCCTTTATTGAGTCCATCTTTGCATGAAATGTTCCCTTGGCATCTCAAATTTTCTTGAAGAGATCTCTAGTCTTTCCCATTCTATTATTTTCCTCTATTTCTTTGCACTGATCACTGAGGAAGGCTTTCTTATCTCTCCTTGCTATTCTTTGGAACTCTGCATTCAGATGGGTATATCTTTCCTTTTCTTCTTTGGTTTTTGCATCTTTTCTTTTCACAGCTATTTGTAAGGGCTCCTCAAATAGCCATTTTGCTTTTTTGTGTTTCTTTTTCTTGGGGATGGTCTTGGTCCCTTTATCCTGTACAATGTCACAAACCTCCGTCCATAGTTCATCAGGCACTCTGTCTATCAGATCTAGGCCCTTAAATCTATTGCTCACTTCCACTGTATAATCATAAGGGATTTGATTTAGGTCGTACTTGAATGGTCTAGTGATTTTCTCTATGTTTTTCAATTTAAGTCTGAATTTGGAAATAAGGAGTTAATGATCTGAGCCGCAGTCAGATCCCCCTCTTGTTTTTGCTAACTGTGTAGAGCTTCTCCATCTTCGGCTGCAAAGAATATAATCAATCTGATTTCGGTGTTGACCATCTGGTGATCTCCATCTTCGGCTGCAAAGAATATAATCAATCTGATTTCGGTGTTGACCATCTGGTGATGTCCATCTTCTCTTGTATTGTTAGAAGAGGGCATTTGCTATGACCAGTGCATTCTCTTGGCAAAAGTCTATTAGCCTTTACCCTGCTTCATTCTGTACTCCAAGGCCAAATTTGCCTGTTATTCCAGGTGTTTCTTGACTTCCTACTTTTGCATTCCAGTCCCCTATAATGAAAAGGACATCTTTTTTGGGTGTTAGTTCTAGAAGGTCTTGTAGGTCTTCACAGAACCGTTCAACTTCAGCTTCTCAGCATTACTGATTTAGTCATCATCAAAGCTGGAGTAGGGTTGACATCTTTCTGTGAATATGAGGATAGGTATATGAACAGAAGGCCAGATACTTCTGCTGGGAAGAGAGGCAACCAATCCTACCATCCTTGGTCAAACCTTTCTTTAAAAGAGTTTGCATTTACTGTGATGCAAAGATATATAATAATCATGGCCTTAAATTTTATAACACAAAGGAAGAATACATCTCTTTGTTTTGGAGAAAAAGAAAACCAAAATATAGTAACTGTAACAAAATAGCCTGCTCCACTTTTAAACAATGAAAATTAAGTAAATTGACAAAACCAGCCTTACAATTCTAATATTCAATTAACTGGACTAATGAGCGATTTGTTATCGCAAAACTATTAGCCATTATAGTAAAAGGTTGGACCATGAATTTCAACAGTAGTGACTTTGGTTTGAATGCAGTTCTTCTTGGTTTTCTTCTTGGCTACTACAAGATGTCAAGACCAGTGATCAAACAAGGCGGCTCTTGATTGAAACCATTTGTTAACTTGAAAGTTTATATTTTTGATGGAAGCAAGAGGACATCCAAAATTGGTATCAAATAATGCACAGGTTTAAAGGAATAGACACTGTAGGGTTTGGGTTTCATGTGGGTCTCTCCGGAGTCTCAGGCCAGGAGCCCATCTCTCATGACTGCAGAGTACTGAGAGTGGAGGGCAACTTGGGATAACAGTTCTTCAGTGGCTGTATTGTAGTTTCTTTAGATCTTGCACTAAAGAAGTAAACTACTGTATAGCAATGGACTTGGAAGTAGTTTCTTTTCTTTAATATAGGATTTTTTATTCACACACCTCATTTCCAGCCAGAGTCTTTAATTCAGCATTGTAATGACGTCAGAAGGAATATGTCGTAATGGGTACAGGGAGTTGTAAAAGTGAAGCACCACTGTTATCCTTCATCTTGAAACTCTAGATCTCTTATGAATCATATTGTCATCAGAAGTCTCCTGTGAGGTTGAGAACTGTGTTCTACAGTTAGACAGTAAATTGAAGAGACTTGCTGAAGATGAAGGCTTTTTAGCATCCAAGAGTCTAGAGTTAAAAAGATGTGGACACAGAGTCCTGCTTCAAACTCAGATGTAGAATGGTTTATGCTTTGGGAAGAATCTTACATACTTATGAGCATGGGATAGAATATATTCATATGGTTGACCCTGAATGTCATGGATCAGGATATGATATCTGTTTGTATGTGTGTGAAAGTGAGAATGAAGGAATGCTATCCTCTATGATTATGCCAAATTATTGTATATTATTTTGTATAGAAATAAATGTTATAAAAGGAGTACATTGCTATATTTTTATCCAGAGATAAGATATATGAATGGAAAACTTCATTTAATAATATGAATATCACTTAAGTGAAGTGAAAGTTGCTCAGTTGTGTCTGACTTTTTGTGACCCCATGGACTATACAGTCCATGGAATTCTCCTGGCCAGAATACTGGAGTGGGTAACCTTTCCCTTCTCCAGGGATCTTCCCAGCCCAGGGATCGAACCAAATAGCACTTAATTTTATGTAATATTACTTGATCTCCTTTAGACGAAGTAGAAATTCGATTTGTTTTAGCTTTACTAGAAACGCCCTTATCTTCTAATTATCCCTGTTGGTGCATGAGTAGACAGAGCAGGAGATAATCCACTGACAACTTGCAGACCAATGTGTGAATATCTATCATCACAACTCCTAGTGTTTAGACCAGATGTTAGTGAAATCAATACATTTTTCCAGGTGTGAAGTGGCCACCGTTTTTAACAGAAAAGACTTATCTTCTAAAAAGTAGAAGGCTGTTCAAAGAGAAAGGTGTCTGGACTAAAATTAATTATAACAGAGATGCATAATAAAATACCTGCAAATAGCCAACAACAGCAAAAAAAATCTCCTTGTGATATATGTGAGTGAAATTTATCTTCCTGAAAACTTTTTCTGGGGAAGATGAGAGCTAAATTTCCTGCACTGGCAGTGCATTTCAGTTATCCTTGCAAGCTGAAGAATTACTGGACATATCTCTAGGATGTAAGTCAAGTGAATCAGGTTCCTCAGTGACTGATTTCTATTTAATTTTCTACTAGAAGCAAATAGTCCTGAGGTTCTGATCACTCTTTTTAGTGATGTCCAATGTCCCTGCATTATAGATGCATATGGATGCTTATGGATATCAGTCAAGATATTATTCTAAACAAATACATACTAATGCAATGAACCACTGAGGATGACACGATTTATATCGAATATCAAAATCTGCATCAAAGTTCAGTTGGACAGTAAAGATTCATAGCTGTAAAGTAAAAACTATGGATAATTTATAACTTAAGAAAGTTTTCTTATAATGCTGTGAGGGCGGAAAGTATTTCAAACATTTAAAAAATGAGTATGCTGGTGTTCCAAAGTAAGGGGATAAATCAGAAATCTTTTATTTATTCATAAAACAAAGAGCTTTATTATTGAGCATTGCCTGTGACCTTAACCTCGCATAAACTGAACATAATGCCACCTCTGAAATCAGCCTTTTCTTCTGCCAGAGAGAAAGGCTGTTGCCAAATTACCCTGATTGTCCTGAATAGTCGACAAATAATCATGGGAATGCTTTGAACTCATGGAACACCTTTCATCCACAAAGCTCAAAACACTTCAAAAAGAATGTCACACATTCACATAATCACCCAAACCCCTCTTGCTGGGGGTGGGGATGGGGTTAAGTGTAGTAGCGTGAAGTGTTCCACTTTGTTCAGGAAAATAAATTAAAGTTATAAAATGAAACTATTTTCAGGTAAGAAAGTTTAAAATACAAGGATGACTCAACTGGATTGAAAGCTTATGAAACCGAGTGATAAGCAAGTGGTTGAAGGTGAATTTGGGAGAAACAGGCAAATACCAGGGCTAGGATGGGGGTGACATAAAAGAGGTGCCCACAATTGCACAAGTGCCTCATTGAATTGCACACTGGGGCTCCTGTTCTGGCTTCATCCTAGTGTCAGCAATTTGACTAGAGCTGCAGCTCTGCCTGGTATAGCATTGCTGCACAGTGTGTGGTGGTGGTGGTAAGGGGCAGGCTGACTTTAGATGCAAAGGCAATATGGTAGGCATTGGCCACAGAGCCTGAGATCTGTGATGTGAGCTCAGTTCAGAGTGGCTGCAAAAGCAATCCTGTCCATTCTGAGGTGGGATGGATTTGTCATCTCATCTCGGTAACTTGGAGAATTGAACTCCACTGCATCAGATCCATCTGGAGACAGAGCAGGTGGATATAGCCAACCAAGGGGAAGAGAACTTCAGTTCACTTCCGTAGCTCAGTCGTGTCCAACTCTTTGTGACCCCATGAACTGCAGCACACCAGGCCTCCCTGTCCATCACCCGGAGTTTACCCAAACTCATGTCCATTGAGTCAGTGATGCCATCCAACCATCTAATCCTCTGTCATCCCCTTCTCCTCCTGCCCCCAATCCCTCCCAGCATCAGGGTCTTTTCAAATGAGTCAGCTCACCACATCAGGTAGCCAAAGTACTGGAGTTTCAGCTTCAATATCAGTCCTTCCAATGAACACCTAGGACTGATCTCCTTTAGTACTGGTTGGATCTCCTTGCAGTCCAAGAGACTCTCAAGAGTCTTCTCCAACACCACAGTTCAAAAGCATCAATTCTTCAGTGCTCAGTTTTCTTTATAGTCCAACTCTCACATCCATGCGTAAATAATGGAAAAACCATAGCCTTGACTAGATGGACCTTTGTTGACAAAGTAACATCTCTGCTTTTTAATATGCGTCTAGGTTGGTCGTAACTTTCCTTCCAAGGAGTAAGCGTCTTTTTAATTTCACGGTTGCAATCACCATCTGCAGTAATTTTGGAGCCCCCCAAAATAAAGTCATCCACTGATTCCACTATTTCCCCATCTATTTGCTGGTAATGGATAGGACCAGATGCCATGATATTAGTTTTCTGAATGTTGAGCTTTAAGCCAACTTTTTCACTCTCCTCTTTCACTTTCATCAAGAGGCTCTTTAGTTCTTCTTCACTCTCTGCCATGAGGGTGGTGTCATCTGCATATCTGAGGTTATTGATATTTCTCCCGGCAATCTTGATTCCAGCTTGTGCTTCCTCCAGCCCAGTGTTTCTCATGATGTACTCTGCATAGAAGTTAAATAAGCAGGGTGACAATATACAGCCTTGATGTACTCCTTTTCCTCTTTGGAACCAGTCTGCTGTTCCATGTCCAGTTCTAACTGTCGCTTCCTGACGTGCATATAGGTTTCTCAAGAGGCAGGTCAGGTGGTCTGGTATTCCCATCTCTTTCAGAATTTTCCACACTTTGTGATGATCCACACAGTCAAAGGCTTTGGCATAGTCAATAAAACAGAAATAGATGTTTTACTGGAACTCTCTTGCTTTTTCTATGATCCAGTGGATGTTGGCAATTTGATCTCTGGTTCCTCTGCCTTTTCTAAAACCAGCTTGAACATCTAGAAGTTCACAGTACACGTATTGCTGAAGCCTGGCTTGGAGAATTTTGAGCATTACTTTACTAGTGTGTGAGATGAGTGCAATTGTGCGGTAGTTTGAGCATTCTCTGGCATTGCCTTTCTTTGGGATTAGAATGAAAATTCACCTTTTCCAGTCCTGTGGCCACTGCTGAGTTTTCCAAATTTGCTGACATATTGAGTACAGCAGTTTCACAGCATCATCTATTAGGATTTGAAATAGCTCAACTGGAAGGGAACTTAGTCTCTCTTTAATTTCCTGGCCATGGTTCAGAAAATGATGGTTTAAATACTAATTGTGAACAGGTCAGTCATTGTGTCCATTCATGATGATAATATTTAAATACATGATATTTAACATTTTTTGGCCTTTTTTTTTTTTTAAGTCATGGAATTGCAGAGAGCCTTCTTTGTTCCCCACTCAGTATCCATTCAGTTACCTTTTCCTTTCTAACTGAACGTCATTTTCTTTTAGTTTGACCTCTCAGTCAACTTAGTTTACTTGAAGGATGCTAAATTCAAAACATCTCAGGACTTAGACAAGAGCTAATCACCTGATTGGAAATGCTGGTTTGGCCAAAAATTTCATTTGGGTTTTTCCACATGATGTTATGGAAAAACCTGAACAAACTTTTTGGCGAACCCAGTATTTTCAGTCCAGGCATGGGTTCTAGTGTAATTTGGGCTAGTCGGTTTGAAGGGAAGGACTGCAGTTGCATAACTGTGGAAATCTCTCCTCCTCTTCACTGAATGCTGGTCTAGCTGCTGCTGGCCTCCATCCCTCAGTCAAAAGTGGGCCTAGCTGAAGCTGTGAAAGGCAGCCCAGAGACAAGAAGACAACCTGGGGTTTTTATGACGTCACTGAGTCACTAAATCAGCAAAGTCAGGGTTTTCTATTTATTATGAGATAAATGTCTTTCCTGCCTAAATCACTTGGAGTCTGAGTTTATGGTTACTTTCAGAAAACAGCTTCCAAACTGATGGAAAAGATTGTCAGTTTTTCTCTCCTTAGTGTAAATGTCTGATGCCGATTAATGTTTGGTGAATCGTACCATTAGCTGGGATTCAGAATTTTCCATTTTTAAAGCATACATGCATATCTTTATAGATAATACATGTGTACAAATTTATGAATAAACATGTATATGGAAATAGGCAATACAGTTAATATGTGTGTAAGTCCTCTTGCCTGGAAAGTCCCATGGACGGAGGAGCCTGGTGGTCTGCAGTCCATGGGGTCGCTGGGAATCAGACACGACTGAGCGACTTCACTTTCCCTTTTCACTTTCATGCATTGGAGGAGGAAATGGCAACCCACTCCGGTGTTCTTGCCAGGAGAATCCCAGGGACGGGGGAGCCTGGTGGGCTGCTGTCCATGGGGTCGCACAGAGTCGGACACGACTGAAGCGACTTGGTGGCAGCGGCGGCAGCTCTTTTGTCATCCCATTGTAGCCTGCGAGGCAACTCTGTCCATGGTATTTCCCAGGCAAAAATACTGGAGTGAGTTGCCATTTCCTTCTCCAGGGGATCTTCCTGACCTAGGGATCGAACATGACTCTCTTACATTGGCAGGCAGATTCTTTACCACTGAGCTACCATGGAAGTCCATACTAATCATATTTTATATTAAAATCTTTTTATTTCCAATTTTTTTTTAAAGACTAGAAGCTACATCTCTTATCATTTGTCTTTTAAAGCACTCGCCATCTTTCTGGTGAGAAATAATACATTCTGAAGTAGAGAATCTCAATCAGGCATTTTGAAAATTTGGTTAGTTTCCAAAAGGCAATAGTCTGGGTTCAGACTGTATGTCAGAATATAATTATGAGAGACAGAATACATTATAAATTTTGAGATTAAGTCTAGGTGATGTGCAAGGAAAAGATATAGACCAAAAATAAAAGGAAGAAATGCAGTGTGCTCAGGAGTTGATGAGGTTTTTTAGTGATTTTTTCCCACTGTGCTTCAGTCCTCTTGTCTGAATTATGTGCTGCTGTGGGTTGGCTGTGGTTGTCCCACCTTCCTATGAAACAACACTGCCTGCTCCTCCCAAAGGAACATCCAAAAGAAAGGGGATTTTTAAGGAGAAAAATAAAAATGTCTTTCAGCTTTCTCATGGGATTTGAGGCAATGAATTCATGGAAATTTATTCAGAAGATATTCTTTGATAATTTAGGGCCCAAGTTTTATAAATGATAAACAATACATTTTTTTTTTTTGCAGCTGTTTTAAAAAAATTTTTTTTTCAAACTAAGTTTGAACAGAAGTAACTTAAGTAAAAACTTATAAACTACGGTGACCAAGAAACTCTTTTACAAAAATTTAATATTGCTGCAGTCCCTGGTACCTCAAACCTGGGAGTCCCAAAGTTTGATAAGAAGACTATACTAAGACAGAGTTACATTCAGCCCAATGGATCCTAAAAAGTAAGGACTTGGTCATTTAGATAGTCCCAAATAAAATTTATGACCAACCTAGATAGCATATTAAAAAGCAGAGACATTACTTTGTCAACAAATGTCTGTCTAGTCAAGGCTATGGTTTTTCCAGTGGTCATGTATGCATGTGAGAGTTGGACTATAAAGAAAGCTGAGCACTGAAGAATTGATGCTTTTGAACTGTGGTGTTGGAGAAGACTCTTGAGAGTCCCTTGGACTGCAAGGAGATCCAACCAGTCCATCCTAAAGGAGATCAGTCCTGGGTGTTCATTGGAAGGACTGATGTTGAAGCTGAAACTCCAGTACTTTGGCCACCTCATGCCAAGAGTTGACTCATTGGAAAAGACTCGGATGCTGGGAGGGATTGGGGATAGGAAGAGAAGGGGATGACAGAGGATGAGATGGTTGGATGGCATCACCAACTCGATGGACATGAGTTTGAATGAATTCCGAGAGTTGGTGATGGACACGGAGGCCTGGTGTGTTGCGATTCATGGGGTTGCAAAGAGTCGGACACGACTGAGCGACTGAAAATTGAAATGAGGACTCTGAAGGGGAGTAGAGCTTAAAGACATCCACAGAACAGATGAGTTTGTTGCAAGATGGATGGGGATTATGTAATAGGTGAGGGCACTATGAGATACATTTTGATATTATAGCAAGTGATGAACCCTAAGAAACATTTTCTTTTAATCCTCCTATATTAAAAGCTCAGAGACAAACTACTCCTCCACCTTCCTCACACCACCCAGTACAATGCACTATTTTCATTTCTGCATGTGTATGAGTGGGTGGCAGGATCAAAATCTAATACAACTTTTGCCTGCAAAGCAGATAATCACATGAAATGTAGCTGGAGGAGAGGTCTGAGGATCCACTTGTACAAGAGTCCGTATAGGTTTGCTCTCACACTCAGGATGCATTGCTTTACCAGCTGACTAGTTTATAGTTTAAGAAAGAAAGAAAATAGGGTTCAGTGTTATAAAAATAAATTGAGCATTTGGAATAAGTTGTCATTCCACAAGATTCATGATTAGCACATCCATCTTGCTTTTTTCTAAATGCTAAATATTGAACCAAATTTTCTCTATGTAACTGTAACTTTTAGCAAGCCCAACATAAAATTCATGTCAGGTGGTGATCATTAGTACTTAGGGCTTCTTAGAATTACTTAATTAAATTTCTAGTTGATATTTATTACTGTTACTGTTTCAGAGTTTTGTGCCAATTATCTCACCATTTATATTTGCCACATGTTGAAAAGGCTCCTTTGTCCATGCAATTCACCAGGCAAGAATATGGGTTTGGGGATCTTCTTGACCCAGGGATCGAACCTGGGTCTCCTACATTGTAGGCAGATTCTGTACCATCTGAGCCACCACGGAAGCCCTATTTGTTATCAGTGAGAAACAAGTGTATTTAAATGTTTGATGTTATGATAAGATGTGCTTATCATTTTGTAATTGAAGGTGGAAATAGCACTAGTTTAGGGGTCGGAAAGCTTTGGAATATTAGGGAAGTTTTCAGGTCTTTTCTAATCTGTAGAAAAGGATTGAAGATCCTATCCTTATATAACAAGTTTGAGAGTAATGAGGTAATGTTTTTAAAAACAATTTTAAAAAGTGAAATGTCCTATACTATTGTGAGGTTTGATTATTATAAATATTTGGGAACTAGCATGGTATATCAACTCAGATGCTTTCATCTGCAAGTAATAGAAACCCCAGTTCCAAGTGGCTTTAGGATAAGGAGATTTGTCATCTTTAATTAACAAGAAGCCCAGGAGTATGGCAGCTACAGGGTTGGCCAACTCGGCAGTTCAGTGGCATGATTATGGATTCTGGCACTTTCCTTTTATAAAATCTTCCCACCTCTAGCATGCCATCTAGCTCGCCTCATGGTCAACTATCTCTCTGGGAGTTTGATGCTGTCTTATTCTGTGATGTCTACTAGAACAAGATACCACAAACAGCAATTTAAAAAAACAAAATTTCTTTCCCATAGTTCCAAAGGCTGGGAAGTCCAAGGTTAAGATGCCAACAGATTGTGTGTCTGGTGAGAATCCTCTTGTGGGTTGCAGACTGTTGGTATCTTCTTGTATCTTCACATGGTGGTAGAAGCAGGGCATCTCTTTCAGCCACCCTTATGAAGATCCTAATCCCCCTTGAGAGGTCTGCCCTCATGGTCTTATCGCCTCCCAAAAGGCCTGCTTCCAAACACAATCACATGCAAATATAAATCAGCATACATAATTTGTAAAGTTTAAAAAAAAAATAAAATTAAAAAAAAATAAATCAGCATACGGATTTTGGGGGAGGAGAGCAAACCTTCAGTCCATAATAGATGCCTGATACAGCAGTGTCCTCATGTCTCTTTTTAAGGCCTAAAAAGCTATTCCCTAAAATCTTAATCTCATCCTCCAGTAGAATTCTCTTTATGTATTTCCGTTTTTGCAAACCTTTGGCCAGAAGCATTGGAGGGAATGATTGGCTTTGACTAACCCGTCCTCATCTCCACTCCGGCACAGACTGGGGATAGGGATCAACCTTGATTCTGTCTAACATTACTGAGAAGGGGACAAGACAGGGGTCCTGACTCTTATGTGGTGGCATTCAGCAGTTTCTGATAAAAATGGCCTCAGATATGAGTAGTTCTAATATATGTTATACTTTAAGCAAAACAAAACCCCACCTAAAATGGCTTAATTGGCAAAAGAATTTTATTGGCTCAATAATTAAAAAGATGAGGTGTAGACTGTTATCAATGGCAACCCACTCCAGTACTCTTGCCTGGAGAATCCCATGGACGGAGGAGCCTGGTGGGCTACAGTCCACAGGGTCGCAAAGAGTCGGACACCACTGAACGAATCCTTAGTAGTAGTAGTAGACTGTTATCAGGTGTATTTATATGCAGAAGCTCAGGATGTCATCATGGTTTCAGCCTCATCTCTCTATGAGTCTGTGAACTTTCCTCAGTTTTGAAGGTCAGCGTCATCTTTGTCATCAGGCTTTCTTCATAGCAGTGTTGTTTTCTAGTTGCATATTTTAATACCACACCATCTAGAAGAAGAGAGGGCTTCCTTGCCTTCTGGTCACCATGGAACAGAGAGGGAGTTAAGATTCTGGAAACTCTAATAAAAGTCTCCTCATGGCTCATTGACTCTAATTAGGGTTTGGACTCATTTTTTGACCAAAAGTTGTGATGAGGGAATGGAATATGGTGATTAGTCTAAGTCATCAAACATCTACCCCTCGAGTGCAGGCAGAATCTGCCACATCTTAACCTCAGGATGGTTGGAATTTAGACATTGGATGGTGTGGAAGATGGCATTGGATGGCTCCTCAGTGAAAATGGATGATGTGAAGGCAGCCATCAAATGATCAATATGTAGTTAAGTTACAGGGAGGGCACTTGGGACATAGCGATTGAAATGGCCTGTCTGTTGGTTACTGACAGTACCTGAATGCAAGACTTTTAACTTCTAAGATGCTCCTTCGAGTAAATCACAATTTCTCCTTTTACTCTTCAGTATTATCTCTTCTTATAGTTTATTTTTTTATTACAGTTTTTGTTAACATTTCTTTGGCAGTTACTTCCAACATTTGAATATTGTATATATTTTCCTAAAGCTGAGTTTAACTGCAAATTGAGTTTTTGAGGTTTAAGCATTATTTCAAATTACCTCATGCAGAATGTACTCTGTGACATTCACACAATTTGTTGTATTTTAGGAAATGTAGTAAATTTAAGTCCTCAGTAGGGTGGGAGAGATTGATTAACTCTTCCTATTGTAATAAACCCTTTCAAGACTCCTCAGTATTATAAAACAGAAGACGTATATTTTATTATCTTATATTCATAGGCACCTTTATGAATTAAGCTAAAGTTAATACTTTTGAATTAACCCTTTGTATATTAGTTTGTGAAAATATCATAATTTACAATCTGTTTGACATTTATTCTACATTGTAGCTATGAGGTGTATTCTATCACTTGACAGCTTGATTCGCAGAGGAAGACATTACGTGTGAAAGAAATCTCAATTTCTTCATTTAGTCTTAACTATTTGCTTAGAAAAACACGTGTAAATAGCCAACTAGGATTTGGTTCAGATCACCAGTTCTGTCATTTGCAATTAAGTTTTTAGTGGGTGTAGGAGACAATCTACCAGACTGAACAGTGTGTTGTTTTTCATAGTAACAAGGAAAGTGTGATTTTACTATTTAATAGCACTGAGAAATAACAGCTGCATTCTGGACTTAGGATACTTGGAACAAACTTGATGTAGTAAAGAGACTGTGCATCTTTGTCAGGGGAACCTGGATTTTGGTTGGGGTTTGCATCAACATAAATTGAGGTCATGGGCAAGAAGCTCATGTATCAAACGAGATAATGGTAAGGGATTACTAGTTGCCAAATGCTTTGAATAGCATCATTTTTTAAACAAATAAGATCTTTAAAAAACTTTTTATTTTATATTGAAGCATAGTTGGATAACAATGTTGTGTTGGTTTTAGGTATACAGCAAAGTGATTCAGTTATATGTATGCATGTATCTGTTCTTTCACAAATTCTTTTCACATTTAGGTTGTTACAGAATATTGAGCAGAGTTCCCTGTGCTGTACAGTAAGTCCTTGTTGGTTACCTATTTTAAATATAGCAGTGTGTACATGACATTCTGAAACTTTCTAACTGTCCTTTCCTCACACTCTTCCCCTGGGAACCAAAAATCTCTTATATGGATGCCATTGCATAAACAGGTAAAAGCAGAATATTCCAGTTGAATGAGTTGAAGGCTAAAAGCTTACCAGCATGGTTTCACTCTCTGCCTCTTTCCTCTGCCACTGAAGAACTTTAGCAAAACTCCAGAACTCCAAAGAAGGTGTTTTGTAAAACACTGAAATAGATGAATGAGTTATTTAAAAAATAGTCATTGAGCTGCTACTTGCTGGGAGCAAAAAAATAGTGGGATAATAGGCCAAAGCAAAGTCACTGATATCCTGAAGTTTATATTCTAGTAGAGAGAAAGAGAGGAAAAGACAAGTAAATAACATAACTTGGAAGATGGGTTAATGATAAGAACATGAGTTGGGTACCACGATAGCCCTTGGCAGGCCTGTGGATCTCACTACTCAGTGAGGGTGAGCATGAAAGTGTTACTGAGGAGGTGACTTTTTACACTGGGTCTAAAAGACCTCAAGGGAGGAGTAAGGTTGGATTATTTCAGGAAGAAAAAGGCCAGTATGAATGAGCGGGTAGCTAGTGGAGCTAAAATTTGCAATAACATACTCAGGGACTAGGTTTGCTGGAGGCTTTATGCCATGTTCAAGTTTGGACTCTGTCATAAAAACAAATGAGAAGGCACTTGAGCATTTCAAGCAGAGAATTATGATTCTATCTGCATGAACTGGTTCTGTTAGCTGTTGATGAAGAATGGAAACAGAGAGGGTTTTCCAAGGATCCAATCAGGAAACAGAGATGACAGTATAGATGCAAAGAAGTAGGAAAGCTAGATACATGTTATGGATAAATTAACCAAGGCTTGCTCATGGAGTAAATACATTAGCTGAGGGGAATGGAGGAATCAAGGATGAAGCCTAGTTTTATTGGAGCTACTAGATTTTATTGAACTAACTGGGGTTGAGGAAGAAAAAGGCTGGGGTGGTAGAGAGGTTGGTTTTAGACATACAAGTGGAGATGTCAAGTAGGCAATTTGATATTAATATATAAATCAGGGGAAAGGTCACAGTGATATAAAGTTGGGAGTCATTGACATACAGATGATATTTAAGAGATGGAATGGGCTGAGATCACCTAGGGAGAGAGAGTGGAGATGGAGAAGATAGGGCAAAAAAACTGAGACCGAGACACTCCAACCTTCAGACCTCTCCAGGCAACTCTCTCAGGTCTCTCTTAGTTCCGAAAGTCCTAATCATACTAAAAAAATGTAGCATCTTCTTTACTGTAAGGCTCTTTTAACCCGAAACTTGCTGTTAACGGTCTCAAACTTTGCTTCTCTGTCCTTCAGTTCTTTCTGTCCTCCCTCTGTTTTCTTTTAATATTTACTTGGCTGCACCGGATCTTAGCTGGAGCGCTCAGGATCTTCAGTCTTAGTTGCTCCCTGTGGGATCTAGTTCCCTGACCAGGGATCGAACCCTGGCCCCCTCCATTAAGAGTTCAGAATCTTAGCCATTGAACTGCCAGGGATATTTCCCGTCTTCCTTCTTAATTGGGAATGTGTGAAAGGTACTGCTTAGCATGACCCCACAGATCTACTTGTCATGCACACTGTGGTTGTTAGATGGTGTTTCCTCTGGTTAGGATCATGTGGGCAGGTAGTACTTACTTATGGAACAAAATAGCTTGCAGCTGCCAGATGTTGGGAGTTTCTAAGACTGTTGGACTTGAAGCCCATGGAGAATTAGCCATCATCCAGGACTCAGCTTGCATACTGGCTGAGCTTGAATGGCAGCCTAACCCTTCATATCATACAGGTTTGGGTTTTGAAGTAAGAAAGGATGGTAACTTCTGAAGTGTCCGTCCTTAGAAAGGTGCCTCTATTTCTTGTGCCTGTTGAGAGGTCCAGAGGTAAGTATTTTATCTTCCATTAGGGAAGTTGGCAGCCCACTGAGCAAAAATGAATTTTTACCCTTGAATGCCACATGGGAGGGCTGACCCATAACCTATGGATATGGTTGTCATTTAGTCATTAAGTTATGTCTGACTCTTTGTGAGCCATGGGCTGTAGCCCACCAGGCTCCTCTGTCCATGGGATTTCCCAGGCAAGAATACTGGAGTGGGTTGCCATTTCCTTCTCCAGGAGATCTTCCTGATCCAGGGATCCAACTTGCGTCTTCTGCATTGGCAGGTGGATTCTTTACCACTGAGCCACCAGAAAAGCCCAAGGGTATGGTGTGTGTATGTTAGTCAGTCATGTCCAACTCTTTGTGACCCCATGAACTGTAGCCTTCCAGGTTCCTCTGTCCATTGGAATTCTCCAGGCAAGAATACTGGAATGGGTTGCCATTCCATTTTTCCAGGGGATCTTCCTGATCCAGGGATCAAACCCAGGTCTCCTGCATTGCAGGCAGATTCTTTACCATTTGAACTACGTGGCAATTTGTTGTCTAGGAGACATTGTATTCTCTAATGATTCCTACTCTTGGCTTTCTAGTTCAGGTAAAAGCAATTTCCTCAGCATAAAACATTGGAAATAGAAATCACCTAATGCTGAAACTTGCAAAATCTAAAGATTGTAAATGTGGTAACAGTTCTCAAAATGTCAAATTAGAAATGAATTTGGAGTATGTCTGCCATTTTATAGATAGCACATATATTCAACACCCTTACCCATCTCCAATGGGCAATCTAAAGGCATTTCAAAAGTAAAGTTAACAAGTTTAAAACTGGATCTCTGATTACTATCACTTTCCCCAATAATCTGTTCCATCTTCAGAGTTCTTTGTCATAATAAATGGCACCACTATTCACTGAACTCCTAATGCTGAAAACAGAGAAGCGATTTTTTTTGTTTCTTCTCTCTTTCTTACACAGCATATTCAGTCAATTCAATTCAAATCTGAGGTTTCTACCTTTAAGATATCCCAAATGTGGTATTATCATGTCTCTTACATGGCTTTCACTCACAGCTACCGTTTTATTTCCCCTGTACTAGTCATCTATTGTGTACTGTCTTGGCTAGTTATTACCCCAGTAGTGCTATGCAGCATACCATTCTCAAAATGAAGTGTATTAAAACAGCAAACAGTTTTGCTCATGACTATAGGTTGTTAGGTCAGCATTTAGGACCTGGCATCGCTAGTAGGTAATTGACAGTAATGCTGCCTGTTGGTTTCACTTTTTGCCAGTCCCCTGGATTTTTATACCTCACTACTTCTTGGATCTGCATTTGGTTTGGATTTGATATTTTCCAATTCCTGGGCCATAGAGATTAGTTCAGGGATGGCTGTACATACCATATAATAAATGTTAGGCCTGGTGGGTGGTGAAGCAGAAGAGGGCTTTTCCTCTAGACAGTGGGGGCAGTATAGCATGTGCCTGGAAGTTGTGTTCATTTAGCTGATGCATGAGGGGTGAGCCCGGAGCTGCTGGGTGACCCTTCAGGAGTCTGAAGATGAAACTGATCCTGGAAAGCAGAAGGGAGAAACAGAGAAAGAGCTGTTTCCTGGAGAAACATTTCAAAGCTTGCCTGAAACCAACATTGCTTCTGGAGTCTGTGGTTACAGGAGCCATGCATTTATTTATAAAGGTCAGTTTGCATCAGGTTTTCTCTCCCTTGAAACTTAAAAAGTTCTGACTGCTAGAAGATCTTAGATCATAGCACCATTTGCATAGGAGGGAAGGCCCTCACTGCCCTGCAGATAAAGTGGCTTCAGAGTAGAAGGGAGCAAATTGTTCATTAAGTGCCTGGTGTTCTGAGGAACATTGCATATATCACCTCATTTACTTGTCAGACAGTCCTCGGAGGTAAGAATTATGCTGCCTAGATTTAAGGCAGTGGAAGTTGAGGTTCAGGAACACTGGGGGATTTCCTAAACTTGAATCTCTCATTTGGCTTCTGTCTTGTGTGAGCTGACAGAGAAAGGTGCATGTGGGAATGGTGATGCAATTCATAATGCTGGCATTGATAGCCTTTGACTAATCATGCCTCACGTTGTGCTCATTTTTGTCCCCATATTTCCCATTGATTTCTCATTTTAACATGTCTGAACTTCAGTTTATCTGCTGCCATATTATTATGGGTGCCTATAACTGTTCTGACAGGAATGCAGGCACACTGCTCGATCCATAATGTCCAAGCATAAAAGTATCCACTTTCTGGATGAAGATGGAGGGGGAAGCATATATTTAACAGCTCAAATCAATAAGACATTTGCCCAAAGGAGCAGATTGATTTTATTTACACCTGCGGCAATGGGCTCTCTGCATCTCTCCTCCTTGGGGCTCGTACTGTTCATGGCATTGACAGTGACAAGATTGCAAAGATCAATGAGAATGGAAACCACATTTAAGCGATGGTCGGCTGCAGCTGGAGATTTAGCTGTCTGTAATCGACTTACAGGCAGAACAGTTGAATTTTCGCCGAGTACGCAACTCTACTTTCCTTAAAAAGCATTTCTTGCCAAGTAGAAGATTTTTGTGTTCACCATGATGTTCTGGAAAGAGGCCTTTAAAGAAGGCATTCTCCAAAGGTAGCTGAGACAGGCCTTGATTTGCTCTTTGGAAGTTTTAACACTCAACTGCAGCAGGCTCAGTTGTTTTATGGTTCTGCACGGTAAGTTCAAGTTCAAAGTCTTGACTCTTTTAAATGACCTTGACAAGTCATTTTTCTCCTTGAGAGCTAAGTGTGCTTTCAGACTTTGGGTGGTCAAATCAATCTGTAGGTTCCTTAAAATTAAAAAATAGTAATTGGCCTTTCCTGTATTCTGCAATTGACAAATGATAACCCCAAGCTCAATGGTTGGTTTTTCTCTTCCCCTATTGTTAGTCTTTAAAACTTTATAATTCTCTCCATAGCAACTGCTTTCTCTAACAGTTTGATCCACATTCAGTAAATGTAGCCCCTCAAAAACCCTAGATTGCTATGTGACTGTCCCCAAGTCTATTTTTGCTAGGGCTTCCCTAGTCATCCCTGAGTAGTTCTTAGGCCAGAAATGGCAAACAGACTCTGTGTCATATGCCAACTGTGAATAAGCAAGAGTGGCTGCCTGGAATCCTGGGTTGAGGCTTGTAGGCCAGGCTGTATCTGGGTTCAGTTGGAGAGAATTCTGTTATTGGTCTTCAGTGTCTTCCTGGCTGTCACACAGCAGGAGTGATGGCGTCACCCTTTCCAAGTGTCTGAGATGGAGTATCTATGGCTGCATATTTGTATTTGTGGGTTAGGCAAGGGCTCAGGAAGGAACAAAGCACTTTTCATCCTGTTTCAGGCAGTTCTTTACTTCAAAGTGGCAGCTGTCACATTGGCCAGATGTTCCGAAGGCCATGAAGCTGGAGAGTATCTTCTGGATCTAGACGGACCTGTGTGTGCCTCAAGCTGAGGGGACCTTAGAAGGGTGCCCAGACTGAGACCTGGGACAGGACTTCACAGAGTGTGCTCACTGAAGACTACACTGGTGTTTGAACTTCAACCTCTGTAGTCAGTTTCACTTAGGTGAAAGTAACCTGTCCGCTTGTCCTTGGAGATTTAAAGGCAATCTGAGCTATGCTGGATAAGGTCCTTTTTACATGGATCTTACCATGTAAAATAATTATAATCTCTAGCTAAACTTATCAGAATTCATTTTAGCCCAGATTATAAACTGTTGATCCTCTTTAACCACAGCTATTGTTTTTACTAGGGATATTTTTTGAATACTACCTCATGGTGAATAGTTGAAACACCATTTATCAGATCAGCTCTTGTTAAGCTTCCATTTATGGGACCTAATATAGTAGATCGCAGTCTTAGAATAATTTGACTAAGCCAAATTAGGCCCCCAGATTGCCTATTTATTTGCAATTCAGCAATCATATTCATATTTCATAGAATATTCTGTCATCTCTTGTCCATATCCATTATTTTTTATGTGCATTTCAGTAACATATACCAAATTGTTCAGTATCACATCATATTAACCTTCTATTTTTATTTCAATATTTTTAGTTGTCCCTGTTGAGAGAGTGATGGACCTTGGGTTTCATATGCTTCTTTATGCTCCTCCAACATTTAGCATAGTGCCATATACAGCAAAACATGTTAAGATGTGTAAAATATAATATTCTCATTTTAGTGAAATAATGACTTCTTTTGCTAGTCTAGCAAGAGACTAAGTAATAGATCCAGTAAAAGAGACTTCAGCATCTGCACTGATACATTTGAAGGAAACTATAGATCTGGAGAAGGCAATGGCACCCCACTCCAGTACTCTTGCCTGGAAAACCCCATGGATGGAGGAGCCTGGTAGGCTATAGTCCATGGCATCACTAAGAGTCAGACACGACTGAGCGACTTCCCTTTCACTTTTCACTTTCATGCATTGGAGAAGGAAGTGGCAACCCACTCCAGTGTTCTTGCCTGGAGAATCCCAGGGACGGGGGAGCCTGGTGGGCTTCTGTCTATGGGGTTGCATAGAGTTGGACACGACTGAAGCGACTTAGCAGCAGCAGCATAGATCCGATGTGTGAATTAATCCATTTGCTGCTTTGTTCCACTGAAACTTTATGATTGATGTGGACTTAGGTTTTTCTCTTTTTTTCATAGATGGTTAAGTTAGCCAGAGGAGGAATTTACAAGTCAATGAAGAACTTGGTAGAAAGGATGAACCTATTAACAACAACTTCATAGAATAATTTTTTCTTTTTTGTGTATTTAATCCTTCTTCATATATTTAAACCACTTTATATCATCAAATATCTCTTGGGGATGTATAATACAGGTTGCCTTGAAAAAAAAAGGTATTATCATGTAGGAATTATACAAAGGTCCTCATTTGTCTAAAAATATCTACTAATCAAATTTATGGAAGTACCTATCATTTTAGAGGTCATATTTGTGCTACATGTATACTGTAGCCTTCATATGAGTAAAATCTGTGGTGTATATAATAACTTATTTTAGAGAAATGAAGAAGCAAAAGCTTATCTTGAGCAACATTCCAGAATGTTCATGTAACATTGAAGAAATTGCTATGTGCAGTCCCACGATCCGAAAGGCAGGCGTTATTACTGCTCCACACCCAAACTCCCTCTTCTCAATTTGATGTTGTATGGGAAGAGAGATAATTTTCTTTATGGTTTGAATTAGGCAAACGATTTGTAATGCATTGCATCTGGCCCTCTCAATAAAAATGGACCAAAAAATATTTTGCATTCCATTGTAAATTAAACTACAAATTCTGTTATTCCAGATGTTTGTCTCCTGACTGGGGATTATTTTCTGGGAAAGAATATTAATTTCTGAATGTCAGTCTGGAGGTTCTCAGTGTTGTCAGTTGTGGTGTCTTATTTCCCTTACATTCAGAGTAAAAATACAGAGTCCCAAAAGCATGTTACATGGCCATAAGGAAAAGACCAGAATTGACTGATTGAGGTGTCTAAACTTTTTACAGCAGGGATTCATTACTTTGATTATAAAAGCCTTTTTATTCTTAGTGAGTCTTCTATTAAAACACAAATACTCAGGGAAAGTTAAAATTTAAAAGCACAAACTCATAGTGAGAAGTGGGAGGTGGATTATTCAATACTTGATTATACTCCCAAGGAGAGTGGGCCATGGGAAGGGGATGCAGGCTAAGGGAGCAGAGACTTGAACCTAATCAGGAATAGTCAGATAAGAGGAGAGGTTCTTAAACTTGACTGATTAGAACCACTTGGGAAAACTTAGTTGGAATAATTGGATGGAATTATAAATTCTTGTGGGCCTTGAAGAAATGTGATCATGGTTTTTAAGTAATCATTGAAAAAAAGTTTAGAATGTTGGTATGTGGGATCAAAGTATTGCTTTTAATAAAACAAGATGACTATGTTACCTTAAGACAGGTAGTTATTCTTCCCTAAAATTCACTTTTAGTTAGACAATAAGGTTTTGGCTTAGATAATGAAATAAGCAATATTTTTTCTTTTCTCTTTTGAATCTCTGACAAGCAAATATAAGATATATGTATTTATCTTGATATATTTTTCTTTATCAGTGGTAGGAAATAATTATCCTAGTGAATTATATATTATGATTGGTTGTCATATAATCATTTTGACATGAGAAAAGTTAGAATAACTAAAGACTTTTTTGCATTAAAAATTAGAAAAATTTCCCTTATGTCTGTTACATTTAGTACTATTTGGTGCTATGAAACTTAACTAGAAGGAAAATAAAGAATTGAAGAATTTATGTTCTTTATTTTCATAGTAGTTTCAAACTATTATGAGAGACCAGAGAGAGTGGTGAGTTTCAAGTCTAGGTTGTCTTTATGAACAGGGAATCTTCCAGTTCAGAGCTGTGGTTTGTTCCACTGTGTAAAACATAGGTCTCCTGAAATAACATTCCTTTAATCATTTACTCCTACATTCTTTAACCCCACATGACCATTCCTATTGGAACATAGTCACTGGGGACTGGGACCTGACCTGAAGTCAGTTTCTTAGCAGTGAACCCACTAAATATAAGGGTGCTCACTGATATCCATTTCTCTTTTTGTGCTGGTTTGAAGGCACAAGATAATTGTTTTAATGTACTGTGGGAAGTTGACTTTCTAGTGAACTAGTAGTTGCTAGAACACCCTGGTGGGAGATAATCTCTGATCCGATGACTCTGTCTAAGATTCTCTAAGTAAAGATACAGATTCTGGAGACAAAACTCTGCAAATAGAGTGAGATTAAATGCTTATGTCACACAACTGGCTTTATGTGTTTCCAATGTAGAATGACTGATTTTATAGTTTGAGAGGAAAGAGGCTTACCATTTCCTGTATTTGTCATCTACAAATTGCTTTCAGCCCCAGGAAATCATTCTCTTCTCACAAGGACAGTGCAGTGTACAAAGAACGTGTATGACTCTGTTCCTTCCACAAAGAGAAACAAAGGATTAGAATAGGTTAAGTGAGAGATTGTAGATCTCACTCAAGGGGTAGGGAGAATACCTCTCCTTACCATGGCCCTTAAGACCCGACCATGGAGCTGGGGGCCAGGAGAAGCAGGACAGAGGAAGTCTCCATGCATTTGCGATGGGATCCTGGGAGGGAGAGTCTATAGACTGCCTCATGACACGTAAGTGAGGTGGCTCTGGAGAGGCCGTCTCCCGAGTGTGGCAGAGACTGCTGTGTTCTTACACCCACAGCAGAGGTGAAAGCCATATTAGTGTCATGGGTCCTGCCTTAGTTAAGAGCAGTGCGATCATATGGCCAAGGGAGAGAGTCGAACACTCAGTTGGGAGAGGAAATGGAGGTTGGTCCAAGCCTTTGTGTGTGTCTGTGCACAGAAGAGCCCAGGTTAGGTCCCCTTGACCAAAACCAGACCCCTGCCAAGCCAAGAGAAGGAAGCAATATGGCTACCCACCACCGTGCTAGATTTGAGAGGAACAGAGGACTCTGCCAGGGGAAGCCGCCTCTTCTCTTCACAAAAAGGTTTTAGAAGCCATTGCCCTCATCTAGCCCTGTACCTCAGACACGCCCAGCGGTGCTGATGAGGGGGCCGAATCTAGAACACTTGAAAAAGATGAAATAACATTATTTTAAAGGATTGTTTTTTTTTTTTTTTTTTAAAGAATGGGCCAAAATATATTTTAAATTGAATAGCTTTCCTGAACTCAATTTTCTAACTAGCCAGCAGGGGCTCAGTAAGAAAAGTAGATTGTTCATTCACAAATTAAGGGACCTATATAAATTGTGGTGTGAGTAGGTTTGGGACCCCCTTATACTTACATATACAGAGGAATTATCCACTGAAAGCTACTCGTAATATACATGGCTGTTACTTCAAAATAACTTGTTCCCAGAGCATGTATTTTAGACTTGTGTTATTTGCAGCTCAAGCCTGCAAATGTTTAGAATTACTGTAGCTTTTATTTTACAGTGTTCAAGAGTAACTGGGTTAAAAAAAAAAAAAAGAACTCAGGAAAAGTGCTTACTTTATTAGTCACTTAAATGGGGAGTACTGCCATAAAGAAAAGAAGGGAAATGAAAATTTTAGCCTGAGGCACTTAAGGCAAGGCTAGTTAGAGGTTGTTTACCTAGGGAATTCTATTTCCTCCACCTACATGTGAATTGTGGGGAGGGAGAGTGGAAAAATAAAAAAACTCCCACCACTACTTCTGGACTCCCGTAAGCAGTTGACATTTCTAAATGTTCCGTGGTCATGAAAACTTAAAAAAAACCATTCTGGTACTCGAATGATCTTTGAGTTTATACAGCATTTGATCCAGAGGCAAGGGCATCTGATAATACAACACAACTATTTCGTAAAGTCTCTGGGTCAGAAGTTTGATTACACTATTGTTTCCACTGAAGTTGTAAGTTCTGCAAATTGCCTCTTTTTTTTTTTTTTTTTTCCCCCACATTTGGAAGCTTCTCATTGTTAATATGGTAAATATTTAATTGCCCACAGCTGGAAGTTCCCTTCAGTAATTGAGATTCTTTTCTGCGTTGATATTGTTGACGATCCTGTGTGAGATTCTGTAACAGCCCTCATTTAACTCTTCTGAGTACTTGGAAAATGATCACTTTGGAGACAGGAACAAGATCATATGAGATACTTTTTTTTTTCCTTTTGGCACTGGAGCAGGTTCCCATTGTTAAAAGTAGGAATGATTAAAATATTTTAAAATCATTCTCACTTGTTTGGGAATTAAAATTCCTCCTAGATTCAAGCTTGAAGACTTTGATCTCAGTCTGAAATTTTTTTCTTCTGCTTTTATGAAAGTGACTTCCCCCATTTTTGATTTTGAGAAGCAAAAAAATACTATCCGTGTGCTGGAGACTTTCCAATTTCTGTCCCATTTGAAAAGTATGTTAGCTTTCTTTTAAGACAGATTTATGAAATTACTGCTACTTTATCTATTGTTATTTCACCCATTTTAAAACAAATTCCTTAAAACCATTTTCTGAATTTGCCTTTGGCTTACTTTAATGTAAAGCTTTTAGCCTCAGTAAAACCCATTGAATTGTAAATGACAGTCCTCTACAGAGATTTGCTCACCATCACCACATGGAATGGGTTGAAAGGCATGATTATAATTTACATTATCACACTACTCAACAAACATACATTAATTTCTTCTCCCAAAAAGAGAGATGAGGTTTCCCTCTAGAGTATGAGACCTTAACTCAGATATTAACATATACATTTTACATTTTTAACTTTTCCACTTAAAACTTTGTGATGGCTTCTTATGTGGATGATTGAATGCAATTTCAGTAAGTACTATCTAATTGTTTCATATCCACAGGATCTCTGGGGGTTTCCTTCCATATTCCACTGTGTATTTTTGTGTATGTGTATATGTGTAAAACATTCCCCAAACTTTTGTCTGTACAAAGAACCCTTCCCTTAGGACCTGTGTGTTACTGGCTGTTCAGTGTACCTGTGTCACATTTATTACATAGCTCTGTGAAATCGTGTTCATTAACTAGATAGTCTTTGCTCAGGAAGGACTTGAGAAGGATAAAACTGCAGGGAACCAAGCAAGTTGAATGTACACCTTCAACAAGTCACTGGAAGAATTTGTTGGTTTCCCTATGTGAGATATCACCCATGTATTTTTCAATAATAATAACGTCTAATATTTACTGAGAAATTGTTGGTCTAAGTGCTTTGCATAATCATCTTACATTGTCCTCACCATGTCCTTATGCAGTAGGTACAGCTATTTACCAGAGGAACAGAAAATTGGAGTTACTACTTTGCCCAAGTTCCTATAGCCAGTAAGCGCCAAGGTAGTATGAATCCAGCCATTCTAACTCAAGAGCTTGAGTGCATGAAATTCTCTGCTGTTCTTGTCTAGATGAGGCCTTCATGGTTTGAAGTGCTCGATGGTGGCTGTGTGTGTCAGGTCTCAAAACGAGCGTTACTTGAAGTAATTCCAGACTAATGAATTAAATTGGATTTGATCTGACAGTTTTCTCTCTAATTTGCTTGCACTTAATAATTCCTTTTGATGCATCACTTTTTCCTTATTGTTTGTTGTTTAGTTACTTCATTCATGTCCGACTCTTTGCGACCCCATGAACTGTAGCCCGTCTGTCCATGGAATTCTTCAGGCAGGAAAACTTGAGTGGGTTGCTAGTCCCTTCTCCAGAGAATCTTACCAACCCAGGGATTGAACCTGTGTCTCTTGCCTTGGTAGGTGGATTCTTTACCACTGAGCCCCCAGGGGAGCCCCATTTAAAAAAATAATAGAATGCTATAAAAATGCTCACAACAATTTAAAAATGCTACATTCAACACAGTAAACAAAACATTTAAGAAGCATTTAAAAATTTAAAAAAAAAGCAAACTCAATAACTTCTAGAAAGTCCCAGATACGGAGACACCTGGAATTCACAGTTTTGATGGGGCTTCTGCGACTTCTTCCATGGTTAAGACCTCTTCCTTGTCACCTTTTCCAGTTTTGTGTATAAACTTCTCCCAGAGGATCTCGTGGTTGATTTGATGGTTATCCTTCAATTTATCTTTGATCTATGGAACTGACGGGAATAATGTGTGCATCCTGAGCAATGGAACTCAATGGGCTGGCTCCAGGCAGTGCAGTGGACTTTATGGTTGTCCACTGTTCTTATTTTCATTTTGCTTTGGTCCCCGGTTTCAGAAAGTTGTATCTATTCCTTGAGTTATGAAACACCACAATCAGTTGATTTCTACCGCTTTCAGTATCACGGCATCTCTGGCTATCTTATTAAATATATGCATTGGTATTACATATCTCACTTAGACCATAAGATTACTCCTAATATGGTCTCTATTTCCCTCATTCACCTATTCATTCATTCATCCACCAAACATTTATTGAGCTGACACTGGATCCCTGGCCTTAGTTTATCCTTCATTTATTTGATAACATCTGGTTTCTCAGAACAGTTGGGGCTAAGGAACTTGGAGGGGAAAACCCCCAGAGATTGTGAGTACTCTGAGAAGAAGAAAGGGAAGAACATTACAGGACCACTGGAGGTGGAGAGATGGGAGCCACAGGATGACTCTGGCAAGCAGGACCTGAACAGGAGATGGTGGGCACATGCATCCTTATCTATTTATGTGATAAGATATAATCCTACCTTTGAAACTAATAGTTAAGTGATGAGTCTTTGCAGCTCTCTGTAGTCCAGCAACATGCCCATTAGGGGTGCTCAATTAACATTCACTTCTAAAATGAATGAATCATGTAGGGCACACTGAGAATATATAAATAAGAATGTAAATCAAATAAGCTGCAAAGACCTTCTGGTTGATATGTAAGAAGGAGATTCTGGTTACACTAAATGAATCTTCTTCAGAGCCAGTTAGCTCTGCTATGGGGCTGATGAATCCTTGGTGTAAGTTGAGCCTTCTCTTCTCCTTGGGAACAGTGTGGTGGGGAAGACCTGTTTCAGCTCAGGTTTTCTCTGTTCACTCATCTTGATGCTGGTTTATCATCCAACCCACTCCAGATAATAGAGGCTCTGGCTGTGTCTGGATTACTATGTTTTAGGTCTTGAGAGTGCCTTATATATTGTTTTTGAGTATGTTTATTTTTATTTAATTTATTTTATTTTATAGCTTCATTCCCATGGTGGCAAATTGGAAATCTGCCCAAGTATATAATATGCTTTATTCAATGGTCTAAAAATCACTTTAAAATGTTTCCCTTTAAAAAACTTAAAAAATAATACAATTGGGCCAATAGAAGGAACATTAATACATTTCTTAAAAGTATGTAATGGCTTTCAATTTATCCATGAAATGTGACGCAAATTCTGACATCGGGGAATTTAACATTGTATGTTGACCCATGTTACAGTGCTCCATCTCCTGAGCAGTTCAGGCCATAGAGTGATTCTGAGAGCAGCTGGAGGTGAGTGGATAGCTAGGCTCCAGAGCTTGACTTCATGGGATGACACATGAACTGTTTGTTTCTGCCCAACCAGAGCTTGGGAAGGCAATCCTCCCCCGTCTTCAGTATGTAGGGTGGCCTGGACAACTGTCATGTGGACACTCAGGAGAGGAGAGAGACGAGCCCTGTGTCATGGTTTCAGATCTGTTTAAGGGCAACATGAGAGGTAGACTGTAAATATTGTAAAATACTTCAAAGGGTTCTCTCCAGGCATATCAAGGGCTTAGCATCAGGGGAAAGGATTGTGACAGATGCCCTCCAAGTTACCTTGCTGAGTGGCTTTGTAGACTCAAGCTGCTGTTTGGTGTGGCTTCCAGCTGACCTTTCATTAAAGCCATGCCTTGGGCTGACCCCCAGCCCCTGGCCTCTGCTCCAGTGCCCTTCTCTGCATAGGCAAACGGCCAGGACCACAGACGGTTGTGTGATGAGCTGGATGCCCCTGGGGTGCAAGAGGTGCCCTCCTCCTGTCTTCACAGGCTCTGTCAGACAGGGCAATACCCTGCCTTTTGAGAGCCATTAGTGTGACCAGATGTGCCCTTGGAGAGCCTGGGCCTCTCAGAACCACTCAGAAATAGCAACCAGCAACAAGGGCTCATTATGTCTCCAATGTTTAAGTGTTTTCAAATGGAAACAACATAGGACACAGCTGAATTGCTGTAGCCTCTGCCATAGTCGTCTGCCCATTTCTTGTCCCTGGGTTTGCTCGGCCCGCCTGAGAGCTGCACAGTATGATGGAATTTTATGACTGCATTTACTCAACCTTTGCTGTTCAAAGTTACGTTAGGGGCATGTAGTTCATGCAGAACCAAAATTTAAGTAATGGTTGATTAGTGGAAAAATGAGCCTTGACTGTTAAGGAATCCCTTCTATGTAAATGAATCCTCATGTTAGTAACAAAAGGGAATTTCTTATTCTGCAAAGCTAGATACATTGGACAAGGTTTTGCTAGTCTACATAACACACCTTCAGGGTTTGTTGGTAGCAAGCATTTTACTCTTAAAAGCAGCAGCATCTTGGTATTCGGTATTTTAGGGAAATGGCATTTATGAAGATGCTCTAGGCACTTTTGCAGGATGCCAGTGGTGCTCCCATACATCTCGCTCAGCATCAGCATCCTCCACTCAGATGGGAATTGATTGCTGCTGGACAAATTACTGCAGCGCTTTGGGACAGTCAGAGCACCAGGCCCTGGGCAATTTATAACGGGAACAGGGCTGTGCCTTTTGCAGTTCACTGTGAAAAGGAAGACCGAATGGAGAGTGACACTGGAAGTGGTAGATGAATCAACCCATCAGCATCTTCCTCTGCCAGATCCCCTCTGAATTCCTCCCCTCACCAGGCAAAGGGGCCCACTTAGGATGCTTATTCTTCCCTGATCCAGAAGGACATGACCTTCCAGGGGTCAGGGGTCAGGCTCATGACACTCCCCACCCCCAAGCTTTGAGCATTGTCCTAAATTTTTCTGACAGGAAAAACATCCAGAGATAGTGCATGCAACCAGCATATACATTTCACTATAAATTCTGGTTTGTTTTTATTCCTAAGAGTCATGGTAAAAGCAGCCAAGCTTTTCACCTGCCCCTTTTTTGAACTGACCAATAAGCGACTCTAAGCAAGTCAGGGGATCCCAAAGGCTTCTGTTTTACAACTTGTTAATTGGGGGGAGTTGCGTTTAGAAGCAACTAACACTAATATCCCATTCAGCTCTAAGACTGTAATCCTCAGAGGCTTTCTCTTTCTGCCTGCATGAGTCTTTCCCTTCTCTGAATTCTCACTATCTTACTTTTTGTGCTTTATAGTATAGGAGAGCAACATGGCTTCACCTGGGAACTTGTGAGAAATCAAAATTCTTGGGCCCTGTACTGAATAAAACTCTGCAGTGGACCATCTCTGCTGATTCTGATACACACTGAAATTTGAGAACTCCTGGTCTAGGGCTCTGATTATTTATCTACTTTTAGCATATTTTTGGGAGGAGTGAAGCCTCATACAACTTACTTTTCCTATAGTTCAGAAAATGAATGCTGAAAAACACTGTTTATTGTGTCTGCATGATACTGAATCAACTGTTATCCTGTGATATACACCTAAATTCCAGCAGTGACTTTTACCAAGAGCTCTGTACCACAGGGTAAGAGAAATTAAACAGTTCTTGCCTTGCTCACAAACTGCTTTTCCTTTCATTCCTTCTCTCTTAATTGACCTCTTCCTTCTGCAAAAAATATTCTCTCATTTTGCCTTTTGCTTCCAATGATTTCTTCTTTCAGTGGACTATGTTGCATTTTATGGAGCTGGGAGACAAAGAGATTGATGTTTTCTTTAAATATATCACGAGGCTGAGCTTCCTTCCAGCAGGGAAACAAACAAACAAATAAGCAATGTTTATTATAGTATTTGAGGCCATGATTTAAGACCTGTTTACATGGCTAATTATTAAAGCATGATCAATGCACTTTTTTGAAGACATGAGGAAAAGTGCATTTTTTAGCCTACCTTCTGTTTCTACTGGTTTGTGTTTCCAACAGATGGCAGGACCATCTGGGAAGCAAGCCAGTTAGGCGCACTGATGGGCCCTGTACTTACATAGCAACAGCTCCTGGTCATTTCCATGAGTCAAGAGAGCGGATGAGAGAGGTATTAATGCTGAGCTTAGACATAAATCCTGAGCTGTCTCCCTGAGCGAGACCGGAAGTAAAGGGATCATAGATTTGATAGAACTGGGAAGGATTGCTAACTTCCTTGCATTTTAGACATGATTAGTGTTGGGAAGAATTCATATGTGTAGGTGTGTTTTTAGTGATACAGAGGTTATCTCTTTTGTTGAAAGGACAACAGCCAGAGGTAATTAAGCATGTCATTCCCTGCTGGCAACTGCTGGGTTGCCGTGCTGTTTTTATGCCCATTTAGCTGTTTTCCGCAGTAAAATACTCTAGAATCAACAAGGACATATATGTGACAGGCAAAACATCCACTTCTTGCAATTAGTATCTCATAAAACTATGAATGGCAATATCTGAGAATGCAGTTAGCTTTATAGAGCATGCAAAATTTATTCATGGGTAGATCTGCAAGGAGACTTGGGTAAATACTGCAAAACAGTCACACGACACTGAATAACTTTGCAATTCTGATGACATTTCTTGGAGCCGGTATGCAACACGATGAAGGAAGGTTCACATTTTGTGAAATGAGTTGAAGGCTGCAGGATAAAAAGAGGAAAACACATTTTCCTTTAAAAACTAGAATACATTCGACTTGAAAATCAGTGGCAGAGATGGCCTTTCCAAAGGAATACTAGAGAGGGTATCATTCTTAGCTTCAAATACCCACACAGAAATGTCCTGAATACACCTTGGAAATTGTAAATAAAACAGGATAAACATTTAAAGGAATATCAAAGACCATTTCACTAAAAGTAAGGTACAATAGAAAACAAAAGCTTTCAGGGAATGTTTACCCTTTTGGGTTTGTAGTACCAGTCAGCAGTTGTCAGGGCCCAACCATTCTTCTCTAGAGTCTGCGCCTTGATTTGAGGAGCTATTCCACTATCCCCGGTGGCTCATATGGTAAAGTGTCTGTCTACAATGCGGGAGACCCGGGTTCGATCCCTGGGTTGGGATGATCTCCTGCAGAAGGAAATGGCAACCCACTCCAGTATTCTTCCCTGGAAAATCCCATGGACGGAGGAACCTGGTAGGCTACAGTCCATGGGGTCACAAAGAGTCGGACATGACTGAGCGACATTTACTTTACTTTCCACTATCCCAAGAAAGACAGGAAAAAATTTTATCTTTATTTTTGGGTCCCCATGGTCAAATCTATAAGGACTGAATAAGTATTGAGTGTTTCCTGACTTAATAAGTCCATACGGAGTCTCTGGTTCTCAGACTCGAACTTGGCTTGTTATCAAACCCAACTCTTTCTTTAACACCTGTCAGTGCCCCCCTGCTCATCTTAGGCCCCTTGCCCAGACTCTGACCTCCTGTTAGCTTGGCTCCCTCTCACTTGACTCATATACCGGGGGCCCGCAAGAGAAGTGGAGGTGGGAAGGAAGGAAGAAACATCTGAGAAAGGCTCTGTCTACAAGAAAAATTGCATGATAGTAGACTAATCACCGGAGAAGGCAATGGCAACCCATTCCAGTACTCTTGCCTGGAAAATCCCATGGACGGAGGGGCCTGGTGGGCTGCAGTCCATGGAGTCGCTAGGAGTCGGACACGACTGAGCAACTTCACTTTCACTTTTCACTTTCATACATTGGAGAAGGAAATGGCAACCCACTCCAGTGTTCTTGCCTGGAGAATCCCAGGGACGGGGAAGCCTGGTGGGCTGCCGTCTATGGGGTCGAACAGAGTTGGACACGACTGAAGCGACTTAGCAGCAGCAGCAGCAGACTAATCACATCATTTCCCTCTTTCTCCTGTGAAGAATTCTTAGGGAGGAGTGAAAACATCCATTCTGCTTATTTGAATCTTCTGTATAGTAGATCTTTTGCAGTCAGGTTGGTCTTTGCCATTCAGAAAAGGCAATAATAAAGTGAATAGTGTAGAATGTGAAGGCCAGATAGGACAATGGACTTCTTGGTGTTATTTTGGGGAATATGGCACCTGGATTATCCCCAGATTTCTTCCTTCTACTACTTGTTAAACCTACAATTCTACAGTTGGTATATATATATTTTTCATTAAATGGAGAAAAATAACTGCACATATTCCTGGGAGAACTTTTAAATTAACCATCCTACAGTATATCATTCTCAGGGTTATACAAGATTAGAATATGTGATCATCATTCACATTGCTATGAATCAGTTTACTATTTCTAGATACTTTAGGCATCTTGCCATAGAATTTTTGCCACAAACATCTTCACCACAGACATTTTCACTGCATAACTAATTGGCTGTGAGGTGATTTTGCTACAAAAGATACACAACTTGGTTGACAGTTTGGTTTCAATTGATTGAAGCACATTAGTGTTTCTTTTAGTTATGGATGTTATTGATGGCTTTATTGAGCTGACAGATGACAGTGGTTTGCCCCCAAAGTTTAATTTTTATTGAGGTTCAGTTAATGATGTACAATATTATGTAAGTTTTAGGTGTACAACATAGTGATTCACATTTTTAAAAGTTATATTCCATTTATAGCTATTAAAAAATATTGGCTGTATTTCTTGTGTTGTACAGCATATCCTTGTAGCTTATTTATTTTATACATAGTAGATTGTATCTCTTCATCTCCTACCTCTGTTTTGCCCCTCCCTTTTCCCTCTCCCTACTGGTAACCACTGGTTTGTTCTCTATATCTTGAGTCTCTTTATTTTTTGCTAATTTACTAGTTTGTTTTAATTTTTAGATTCCACATATAAATGACATTGCATGGTATTTGTCTTTCTCTTACTTCAAGCAGCATAATACTCTGAGTTCATCCATGTTGTTACAAAAAGCAGATTTTGATTCCTTTTTATGACTGAGTAGAATTCCATTATATATACACACCACAGTTTCTTTATCCATTCTTCTTGTTGAGGGACACTCAGGTTGCTTCAATATCTTGGCAGTTCTAAATAATGCTATGAACATTGGAGTGCATATATCTTTTAATATTAGTCTTCTTGTTTTTTATATGCTTTTTGGATAAATGACCAGAGTGAAATTTCTAAGTCATATGGTAGGTTTCTTGTTTGTTTGTTTTGAGTAATATCCATACCATTTTCCACAGTGGCTTTACCAATTTACACCCCACTAACAGAGTGACTTTTGCTTTCAACAGTGTATGAGGTCGCATCCACACCAACTTTTGTTATGTGTAATTACTTTGATGATAGCCATTCTGAAAGATGTGAGGTGATAGCTCATTGTAGTTCTAATTTGTGTTTCTCTTGATTAGTGATATAGAGCATTTTTTCACATGCTTATTGGCCATCTGCATGTCCTCTTTGAAAAAATGTCTATGCATGTCTTCTGCCCATTTTTCTTGGTTGTTTGTTTTTTATTTTGAGCTATATGAGCTGTTTATATATTTTGGATATCAACCCCTCATCAGTTCTATCATTGCAAATATTTTCTCCCATTCAGTAGGTTGTCTTCTGTTATTGATGATGGTTTCCACTGGTGTACAAAGCTTTTAAGCTTAATTAGTTAGATCCTATTTGTTTTGCTTTCATTTCCTTTGCCTTAGGAGGCAAAAAAAAAAAAAAAAAAAAAATCTGTGGTTTTATGTTAAAGAGCATTCTGTCTATGTTTTCTTCTGGGAGTTTTATGGTTTCCAGTCTTAGATTTGGATCTTTAATCCATTTTGAATTTATTTATGTAAATGGTGTTAGAGAATATTCTAATTTCATTTAAGACAGTTTTCCTAGCATTATTTATTGCAGTGACTATCTGTCCTCTATTGTATATTCTTTTAAAAATAATTATTTATTTTAATTGGAGGCTAACTACTATACAATATTGTGGTGGTGTTTGCCATACATTGACATGAATCAGCCACAGCTGTAACATGTGTCCCCCAGTCCCAAACCTCCCTCCTACCTACCTCCCCATCCCATCCCTTTAGGCTGTCCCAGTGCATTGGCTTTGAGTGCCCTGTTTGATTCATCAGACAGACTGGTCATCTATTTGCATATGGTAATATACATGTTTCAATGTTATTCTCTCAAATCATCCCACCCTCACCTTCTCTAACAGAGTCCAAAAGTCTGTTCTTTACATCTGTGTCTCTTTTGCTGTCTCGCATATAGGGTTGTTGTTACCATCTTTCTGAATTCTGTATGTATGCCTTAATATACTGTATTGGTGATTTTCTTTCTGACTTACTTCGCTCTGTATAATAGGCTCCAGTTTCATCCACCTCATTAGAACGGATTCAAATGTGTTCTTTTTAATAGCTGAGTAATATTCTGTTGTGTATATGTACCACAGCTTTCTTATCCATTCGTCTGCCTACTGACATCTATGTGGCTTCCATGTCCTAGCTATTGTAAACAGTGTTGCAATAAACATTGGGGTACATGTGTCTCTTTCAGTTCTGGTTTCCTTGGTGTGTATGCCCAGCAGTTCTATTTCCAGCTTTTTAAGGAATCTCCACGCTGTTCTCCATAGTGGCTGTACTAGTTTGTGTTCCCACCAACAGTGTAAGAGGGTTCCCTTTTCTCCACACCCTCTCCAGCATTTATTGTTTGTAGACTTTTTGATAGCAGCCATTCTGACTGGCATGAGATGGTACCTCATTGTGGTTTTGATTTGCATTTCTCTGATAAAGAGTGATGTTGAGCATCTTTTCATGTTTTTGTTAGCCATCTGTATGTCTTCTTTGGAGAAATGTCTGTTTAGTTCTTTGGCCCATTTTGTGATTGGGTCATTTATTTTTTCTGGTATTGAGCTGCCTGACCTGCTTGTGTATTTTTGAGATTAATTCTTGGTCAGTTGCTTCATTTTCTAATATTTTCTCCCATTCTGAAGGCTTTCTTTTCACCTTGCTTATACTTTCCTTCATTGTGCAAAAGCTTTTAAGTTTAATAAGGTTCCATTTGTTTTTGCTTTTATTTCCATTACTCTGGGAGGCAGGTCATAGAGGATTTTGTGATTTATGTCAGAGAGTGTTCTGCCTATGTTTTCCTCTAGGTGTTTTATAGTTACTGGTCTTACTTTTTAGATCTTTAATCCATTTTGAGTTTATTTTTGTGTATGGTGTTAGAAAGTGTCCTAGTTTCATTCTTTTATAGGTGATTGACCAGTTTTCCCTGCACCACTTGTTAAAGAGATTGTCTTTTCTCCATTGTATATTTTTGCCTACTTTGTCAAAGATAAGTTGTCCATAGGTGTGTGGATTTATCTCTGGGCTTTGTTTTGTTCCATTGATCTATATCTCTGTCTTTGTGCCAGTACCATACTGTCTTGATGACTGTAGCTTTGTATATAGTCTGAAGTCATGCAGGTTGATTCCTTCAGTTCCATTCTTCTTTCTCAAGATTGCTTTGGCTATTCGAGGTTTTTTGTGTTTCCATATAAATTGTGAAATTATTTGTTCTAGTTCTGTGAAAGATACCATTGGTAGCTTGATAGGGATTGCATTGGATCTATAGATTGCTTTGGGTACTATACTCATTTTCACTATATTGATTCTTCTTCTGATATGTGAACATGGTCTATTTCTTCATCTATGTGTGTTATCTTTAATTTCTTTCCTCAGTGTTATATAGTTTTCAATATATAGGTCTTTTGTTTCTTTAGGTAAATCTATTCCTAAGTATTTTATTCTTTTCATTGCAATAGTGAATGGGATTGTTTCCTTAATTTCTGTTTTCTCATTGTTAGTGTATAGGAATGCACAGGATTTCTGTGTATTAATTTTATATCCTGCAACTTTATTATATTCTTTAATTAGCTCTAGTAATTTTCTGGTGGTATCTTTAGGGTTTTCTACGTAGAAGATCATGTCATCTGTGAACAGTGAGAATTTTACTTCTTCTTTTCCAATCTGTATTCCTTTTATTTCTTTTTCTTCTCTGATTGCTTGGGCTAACAAAACTATGTTGAATAGTAGTGGTGAGAGAGGACACCCTTGTCTTGTTCCTGAATTTAGGGGGAATGCTTTTGATTTTTCACCATTGAAGATAATGTTTGCTGTGGATTTATCATATATGGCTTTTATTATATTGAGGTATGTTTCTTCTATGCCTGCTTTCTGGAGAGTTTTGATCATAAATGGGTGTTGAATTTTGTCAAAGACTTTCCCTGCATCTATTGAGATAATCATATGGTTTTTATCTTTCAGTTTGTTAATGTGGTGTATCACATTGATTGATTTGTGAATACTGAAGAATCCTTGCATCCCTGGGATAAAGCCCACTTGATCATGGTGTATAATCTTTTTTAATATGTTGTTAGATTCTGTTTGCTAGAATTTTGTTGAGGATTTTTACATCTATGTTCATCAGTGATATTGGCCTGTAGTTTTCTTTTTTTGTGGCATCTTTGTCTGGTTTTGGTATTAGGTGGCCTCATAGAATGAACTTGGGAGTTTACCTTCCTCTGCAATTTTCTGGAAGAGTTTGAGTAAAATAGGTATTAGCTTGTCTCTACAGAGAAGGCAATGGCACCCCGCTCCAGTACTCTTGCCAGGAAAATCCCATGGATGGAGGAGCCTGGTGGGCTACGATCCATGGGGTCGCTAAGAGTTGGACACAACTGAGCGACTTCACTTTCACTTTTCACTTTCATGCATTGGAGAAGGAAATGGCAACCCACTCCAGTGTTCTTGCCTGGAGAATCCCAGGGATGGGGTAGCCTGGTAGGCTGCCATCTATGGGGTCGCACAGAATCAGACACGACTGAAGCAACTTAGCAGCAGCAGCAGCTTGTCTCTAAATTTTTGGTAGAATTCACCTGTGAAGCCATCTGGTCCTGGGCTTTTTTTTTGTTGGAAGATTTTTGATTACAGTTTCTATTTCTATGCTTGTGTTGGGTCTGTTAAGGTTTTCTATTTTTTCCTGGTTCAGTTTTGGAAGGTTATACTTTTCTAAGAATTTATCCATTTCTTCCAAGTTGTCCGCTTTATTGGCATATAATTGCTGATAGTAGTCGCTTATTGTATTTCTGTGTTTTCTGTGGTGATTTCTGCATTTTCATTTCTAGTTTTGTTGATTTGATTCTTCTCCCTGTTTTTCTTGGTGAATCTGGCTAATGGTTTGTCTATTTTAGTTATCTTCTCCAAGAACCAGCTTTTAGTTTTGTTGATTTTTGCTATATTCTTTTTTTCTTTTTCATTTATTTATGCTCTGATTTTTATAATTTCTTTCCTTCTACTAACTTTGGGGTTCTTCATTTCTTCTTTTTCTAGATACTTTAGGTGTAAACTTAGGTTATTTATTTGATTTTCTCTCATTTCTTGAGGTAAGCTTGTAGTCCTATGAATCTTCCTCTTAGCACTGATTTTACTGAATCCCAAAGGTTTGGGTTGTTGTATTTTCATTTTTATTTGTTTTTATGCATGTTTGGTTTCCTTTTTAATTTCTTCCTTGATTTGTTGCTTATTCAGAAGTGTGTTGTTTAGCCTCCACGTTTGTGTTTTTAGTAGTTTTTTTTTTTTTCCCTATAGTTGATATCTAACTGCATTGATATCAGAAAAGATGCTTGAGATGATTTCAATTTTTTTGAACTTGCCAAGGCTAGATTTATGTCCCAGGATGTGATCTATCCTGGTGAATGTTCTATGTGCACTTGAGGAAAAGGTGAAATTCATTGTTTTGGGGAGAAATGTCCTATAGTTAGGTCTAACTGGTCCTTTGTATCATTTAAAGCTTGTGTTTCCTTGCTAGTTTTCTGTTCGGTTGATCAATCCATAGGTGTGAATGGGGTATTAAAGTGTCCCACTATTATTGTGTTACCATTAATTTCCCATTTCATAATTGTTAGCATTTGCCTTACATATTGAGGTGCTCCTATGTTGGGTGGATATATATTTATAATTGTTATATCATCATCTTGGATTGATCCTTTGTATCATTATGTAGTGTCCTTCTTTTATCTTTTCACTGCCTTTATTTCAAAGTCTATTTTATCTGATATGAGTGTTGCTACTCCTGTTTTCTTTTGGTCTCCATTTGCATGAACTATCTTTTTCCAGCCCTTCACTTTCAGTCTATATGTGTCCCTTGGTTTGAGGCGGGTCTCTTGTAGACAGCATATATAGGGGTCTTGTTTTTGTATCCATTCAGCCAGTCTTTGTCTTTTGGTTGGGGCATTCAACCCATTTACATTTAAGGTACTCATTGATAAGTATGATCCTGCTGCCATTTACTTTGTTGTTTTGGGTTCATGTTTATAAACCTTTTCTGTGTTTCCTGTCTAGAAAAGATCCTTTGGCATTTGTTGAATAGCTGGTTTGGTGCTGCTCTGCTGAGTTCTCTCAGCTTTTATTGTCTGTAAAGCTTTTGATTTCTCCTTCATGCTTGAATGAGATCCTTGCTGGGTACAGTAACCTGGGTTGTAGGTTTTTCTTCTTCATCACTTTAAGTATGTCCTGCCCTTCCTTTCTGGCCTGAAGAGTTTCTAGGGAAAGATCAGCTGTTACCCTCATGGGGATCCCCTTGTGTGTTATTTGTTGACTTTCCCTTGTGGCTTTTAATATTTGCTCTTTGGTAGTTTGATTAATATGTGTCTTAGGGTGTTTTTCCTTGGTTTATCCTGTTTGGGACTCTCTGCATTTCATGGACTTGGGTGGCAATTTCTCCATATTAGGGAAGTTTTCAACTATTATCTCCTCAAGTATTTTCTCATTTCTTTTGTCATCTTCTTGTGGGACACACATGATTCAAATGTTGGGGCATTTAACATTATCCCAGGGGTCTCTGAGGTTGTCCTCATTTCTTTTAAATTTTTTTTCCCTCTCTGCTTCATTTATTTCCCCCATCCTATCTTCCACCTCACTTATCCTCTCTTCTGCCTCAGTTATTCTACTGTTGGTTCCCTCCAGAGTGGTTTTGATGTCAGTTATTGAATTACTCATTATTGATTGACTTTATTATTATTATTTAGTTTCTTGTTAAACATTTCTTGCATCTTCTCAATCATTTTCTCTGGTCTATCTCTAGCTCCATTTTGTTTTCAAGATTTTGTATCATCTTTACTATCATCATTCTAAATTCTTTTTCAGGTAGACTCCCTATCTCTTCCTCTTTTGTCTGGTTTGGTGGGCATTTATCATGTTCCTTTACCTGCTGAATATTTCTCTGCCTTTTCATTTTGTTTAGATTGCTGTGTTTGGGGTGCCCTTTCTGTAGGCTGGAAGTTTGTGTTTCCTCTTTATTGTGGAGCCTGATCCCTGTGGGTGGGGTTTAAGTAGTGGCTTGTTAAGGTTTCCTGGTTAGGGGAGCTTGTGTCTGTGTTCTGGTTGGTGGATTGGATCTCTTCTCTCTGGTGTGCAATGAAGGATCCAGTAGTGAGTTTTGGGGTGTCTATGGGTTTGACATGGCTTTGGGAAGCCTGTTTTTTAATGCTCCGGGCTGTATTCCTGCTTTGCTGGAGAATTAGCATGGTATATCTTACACTGGCGCTTGTTGGCTCTTGGGTAGAGCTTGGTTTCAGTGTAGATATGGAAGCTTTTGTGTGAGTTCTTGTCTATTACTGTTCCCTGGAATCAGGAGGTCTCTGATGTTCTCAAGTTTTGGAGTTAAACCTCCTGCCTCTGGCTTTCAGTCTTTCTTTTACAGTAGCCTCAAGACTTCTCCATCCATACAGTACAGATAATAGAACATCTAGGTTAATGGTGAAGCAATTCTCCACAGTGAGGGACACTCAGAGAGGTTCACAGAGTTACATAGAGAAGAGAAGAGGGAGGAGGGAGATAGATGTGACCAGGAGGAGAAGAGGGAGAGTCAAAAGGGGAGAGAGCAATCTAGCCAGTAACCAGTTCCCTAAGTGTTCTCCACGGCCTAGAACACCCAGATAGTTTAACAGAGTTACATAGAGAAGAAAAGGGGGAGGAAGGAGATCGGGTTGACCTGGGGGAGAAAACAGGAGAGTCAAAAGGGGAGACAGCAATCAAGCCAGTAATCACATCCCTAAGTGAAAATGGATACTGAAGGTTAGATTCTTAAAGGTACAAAATTGATAACAAATACATAAAAGCAAAGATTAAAAATCTGGAATAGAGGTTAGACTCTTAAAAATACAATATAAAAAATACAAAACAAAGTCAATCACAAAAATTAAAAAAAATGTATATATGAAATTTGCTTTAAAAATAGGGCCTTTTTTTTGCAAGGTGATAGATTATAAAAATGAAAATTAAAGGAGTAATAACTTAAATTTGAAAAAAAATTAAAAGGTAAAAATAGTAAAAAAAAAAAAATATATATATATATATATATAGCTGTTGTGGGTAGTGTGGGGTCAGTTCAGTTTCAAATAGTTCTTTGTTCCAGCTTTTACTTGTTCTCAAGGTCTATAAGCCCCCTCCAATGCTTAGTCAATGTTAACTACAGGGTTTTAATCTGTTGCACTGTCACTTCCAGAGCAGTTCCCTCTTCTTTGTTTATACTTCCTCTGTTTGCAAATCTCTTCAGTGTCTAATTTCTACCCTGACACAAGCAGGCGAAGGTGTTCACTTATTTAGGCTCACTTGTTCAGTTGTGTTGTGGATGGGGAGAAACAATGCAAACAAATATCATTGGCATGTGTGGGGAGTGCTCGCCGTGTATGGACCACTTCTGGGTTTGCCACAGCTCAAGGTGGCATGTGCTTCCTGGGTCTACACTGCTCAGGCTCCAGAGTGCTTTGCAATGGTACTGTCTGAAGTGGGCCCTGCCTTTCGTGCACTTCCAAGGACTAAGCTGCTCAGGTTCTTGGGTATTCTGCAAGGGCACTGACTTGGTTGGGCATGTGTTTTGTGCCCCTCCCTGGTGTGAGCAGCTCAGGAGACTACGTGCTTGGCGAGTGCATTGTCCCAGGTGGGGTGTGTGTCTTAATCACCTCCCTGGTCCCAGCCACTCAGTTTCCCAGGTGTGCTGTAAGAGCACCCTCTCAGGTGTGACGTGTGTCTCCTCTGGGGAGCTGATCTCAGGCTGCGACCCTCCTGGCCGATGTTAACCATCCAGAATTCCAGGAAGTCGTGGTTAGCAACTGGGAGCCTGCTCACAGTTTGGTGGAGGATGCTGTCTCTGGGGCCGAGATTGCAGCAGCCCCTTGCTTTCTGGCTCTGGCTATCTCATGCCTGCCTCTCTGCCTCAGGGTCCCTTTGGTATTCACTCAGGCCTTTGTTCTGTGAGCGGGCCAGGCTGTGTGTTAGAGCTTCTTGCAGGAAAGTTCTCTCTCTCTTTTTTTCTTCTGGCGATCCCACAGTTTGGGATGTTATCTCATGTTTGCTCCCTCAGGTTGTCCTCAGGGCATTCAGGCCTTGTCCTTACTCTAAGCACTGATGATGCAGCCCATGCCTCGCTGCCCAGCCCCAGCTTGCTGGTGACAGATGGGAGCGTCTGGGCTACTTCTCCACTGACAGTTGTGGTTAGGTGCGTATTCTGTGGTTTTTCTTTTTTTTTCTCCTGATTATGTTGCCCTCTGAGATTCCAAAACTCCCCACAGATCAGCCTGTGAAAGGGTTTCCTACTGTGTGGAAACTTCTCTTCCTTCATGACTCCTCCCTCCCTAGGGATGGGTCTTCCTCCCTAGCTATTTTGTCACTCTCTTTGTCTTTTATATTTTGTCCTACCTTCTTTCGAAGAGAATGGGCTTCCTTTCTGGGTGCCTGGTGTCCTCTGCCAGTGTTCAGAAGTTGTTTTGTGGAAGTTGCTCATCATTCAAATGATTTTTTGATGAATTTGTGGGGGAGAAAGTGGTCTCCCCATCCTATTCCTCTGCTATCTTGGGACCACCCTCCCCTCTATTGTGTATTCTTGTCTCCTTCGTCATAAGTTAATTGATCATAAGCATATAGGTTTCCTTCTGGGTTCTTCATTCTGTTCCACTAATCTTTGTGTCTAGTTTGTGCAATTATGCTTGGATTACTGTAGCTCTGTAGTAGAGTTTGAAGTCAAGGGGCATAATACCTCCAGCTCTGATCTTATTTCTCAAGATTCTCTATTTAGGGTCTTTTTTGTTTCTATGTGGGTTTTCCTGGTGGCTCAAATGGTGAAGAATCTGCCTGCAATGCAGGAAACGCAGGTTCAATCCCTGGGTCGAGAAGATCCCCTGGAGAAGAGGATGGCAACCCACTTCAATATTCTTGCCTGGAAAATATCATGGACAGAGGAGCCTGGTGGGCTAAAGTCCAGGGGATTGCAAGGAGCTGGACATGACTGACTCACTTTTTTTTTTTTTTTTTCTGTACAGATTTTTAAATTATTTGTTCTAGTTTTGTGAGGAATTCTGGCATTTTGGTAGGGATTGTATTGAATCTGTAGATTCCCTTGGGTAATATAGGCATTTTACAAATATTCTTCCAATTAAGGAACATGGTATATCTTTCCTTCTGTGTGTAATCTTCATTTTCTTTTGTCAGTGTCTTAGTTTTCTGAGTGCTCATCTTTTATCCCTTAAGGTAGGCTTATTCTTAGATTTTCTACTCTTTTGTTGTGATTGTAAATGGGGATATTTTCTTAATTTCTTTTTTCAGGTATTTAATTGTTAATGTATAAAAATGCAATGGGTTTCTGTAATATTACGTTTGTATCTTGCAAACTTACAGAATTAATTGAGCCCTAGTGGTTTTATTGTGCCATCCTTAGGATTTTCTATGTATAGTATTATGTCTGGAGAAGGTGATGGCACCCCACTCCAGTACTCTTGCCTGGAAAATCCCATGGACGGACGGCCTGGTGGGCTGCAGTCCATGGGGTCACTAGGAGTCGGACACGACTGAGCGACTTCACTTTCACTTTTCACTTTCATGCATTGGAGAAGGAAATGGTGGGCTGCCGTCTATGGGGTCACACAGAGTCGGACACAACTGAAGCAACTTAGCAGCAGCAGTATTATGCCATCTGCAGACAGTGACAGTTTTACTTCATTTTGAAATTTGGATTCCTTTTATTTATTTTTCTTGTCTGATTGCTGTGGCTAAAACGTCCAAAACTATATTGAAATAAAGTGCAAGGAGTGGGCATCTTGTCCTGTTCCTAATTTTAAAGGAAATGCTTTCAAATTTTCGCTGACTATGATGTTAACTTTGGATTTGTCATAGGTGGCCTTTTTTTATATTAACGTATGTTCCCTTCATGTCCACCTCTTTTTGCATTATTTTTATCCTATATGGATACAGACTTGTCAAAAGCTTTTTCTATGTCTACTGAGTGGTCTGTGTGATTGTCATTCTTCAATTTCTTAATGTGGAGTATCATATTGATTGATTTTCAGATATTGAGCCATCCTTATATCTCTGGGATAAATCCCACTTGATCATGGTGTATGATCTATTTGATGAATTGTTATATATAGTTTCCTAATATTTTGTTAAGAATTTCTGCATCTATGTTTATCAATGATATTGGCCTGTAACTTCCTTTTTTTGATACTTTATCTGATTTTGGTATCAGGGTGGTGCTAGTCTTGTAAAATGAGCTCAGAAGTGTTCTTTCTTCTGCAATTATTTGGAATAGTTAGAGAAGAATAGGTGTTAGCTCTTTAAATATTTGGTAGAATTCAGCTGTGAGGACATCTGGTTCTGGACTTCTAAAAAATTTTTTTTGGTTGGAATTGCTTTTTTATTACTCATTCAGTTTAGTTACTTGTAATTAGTCTGTTTATATTTTTATTACTTCCTGGTTCAGTCCTGGGAATTCCTTGGAATTTCTTTATTTCTTCTAGGTTGTCCGTTTTATTGGCATATAGTTATTCACAGTAGTCTCCTGTGATCTTTTGTATTTCTGTGGGATTGGTTGTAACTTCTCCATTTTCATTTCTGATTTTTACTGATTTGAGCTCTCTTCTTTATCTTGATAAGTATGGCTTAAGATTTACCAATTTTTGTTTATCTTTTCATAGAACCACGTTGTAGTTTCATTGATCTTTTCTAATTTTTTTTCAGTAAGAGTTTCTTATTTTGAAACACACTACATTGGAAGAGAAAGGAGCAGAGTTGAACCCACATTTCCTATAGAACTTTGGGGTGTCTATCAATGGTCATGTGATATAAACAATGATGCAAAACTCTTACAGCACAGTGCAAACTTCAGTTACAGTTATGCATCCAATTATTTGGAAATTGACACCTCTTTAATAAAGGAAGAAATTTTATCAAAAAAGAAAAATAGTGATGCTGAATGAGGGGAGGAAGCAGCAAGCATAAAAAAGAAAGAATATAATACCATATCCCTTTTTTATATCTTAGAACAAAATTGCCCATTTAGTTATATGCATAAATGCTTATGGCAAAGGGCAAAGATGTCTGTGGCAAAGATGCTTATGGTGAAAAAACCAGATCTTTGATCAAGAGAGGTAAGAAAGGAGAGTCTTGTGCAAGACCAAATCTTACAGAGAAAAAGGCAAGCTTTGCTGTGTATCTAAGTTAATGCCTACACTGTCTAATAATGCGTCTCACCAGCTCAGCCATGTCCTTCAATTGCCAAGGTACTGGGCGTGTGAGAATAGCATGTTTACATCCTGTTACATACACCAGGGTTTGCCTCTACTCTCTAGTAATCTCTTCACTGAACGTCAGAGACAAGAACATTACTGCTTAATTCTGGATGAATGAATCTAGCCCATGTTTCACATTTCATAGGTGCTCTTTAAAAAAAAAAAAAAGGAACAACAACAACAAAAATTGCCATGCTACCAAAAACAGGTGAAACTCCTTGAAATCAATTCAGTTTAAGTCAAGTGATTTCATTATCTGACTGGGCCATCTCTAAAATTAAACTGCAAAACCCATCTGCCACCTTTGGGGAGTGAAATCCATGCTGATTCTTCATTTATTTTTTTCCTTTAGAGATCCAGTCTTTCAATGCTAAGGATATTTTATTTCTGAGTATTTGTTATCCTAGAGTTGTCTTTCTCATAACTAGTCTCATCCGCAAGGAATTTGCTTGTGCAGTGAACTGACGATTGCTGTGAGTGGAGTCCTCAGTCTGAGTTCTTCGTTCACTTCAGTAACCACCATGTGAGAGGTTATCACTGTCTTCCTGAAATGGATGAGACTGATGGCAGTGGTCAGACATGTAGATTACTGTGTAAACTGCTTAGCTGACCTTTGAACCATGACACCACATCCATATTTGATAATTTGGATCCTGTTGCCTTCCTTCCATTTCATTTGCTTTATTTTTATTAGTCAATCCAGTTGGAGATTGGGATATATTTTTTGAGAACTTTCTCGAGAATGTGCTAGAATTCTTACCACAGGATAAAGATGCCAACACAATGAAACCATCAGGATAAATGCCCCAGTATGGAAAAAACATTTTCAGAATTAAGATTAGTAACATAGGGAAATAAAAAAATATTAAACTCAAGAAAATATCAGTGAAACAAAGGGACTTGGGAGGCTCTGTGTTGCTCTGTAAAAATAGGCTTTCACTTTGAATAGCATTCCTGAGAGAGGAAATCACCTTACCTTCTCTGCGCAGCACGTGCTTTTAGAGAGTACATTATTTTGTTTATTAGAATCACAGAATTTTAAATGTGGAAGGTAATTTAGTATTATTTGACCCAATCTTCATTTTAGGACAGCGTCTTGGCTTTGGGTTCCCCCTGAAAGCAGAGCCTGAGGCTAAAGCTTGGGTATTCCTGCTTTACTATTGGGTATAAGAGGAACAGGGCAGGAGGGAAATGTGAAGATACCTTATTGGGCTGGCTACAGCAAAGTGCCACTGGGTGGTCCAATCTGTAGGATGCTTCTCCAAAAAGCCACACAAACTATGGTTCCTGACAGTCCATTTTGGAGAAATTGGGAGTTCAGAGAATTGAGAAATGAGCAAGATGTATTTATTTTAGAGTATAACTATTGTTTCCTCTTTCTTTCTTTATTGGCTCTCCCCCCATCACCTGTAGATATTCTTGCTGGTCCCCTTTTGTTTTAACAGTTTCATATATATTCAAAGCTTTCTGTCTCATGCTGCCATCCTGGTTCAGAATTACATTACCTCTTACCTAGACAGTCTATGAACTAACTTCTAACCACTTCCCCCCTACCTGAATCCACCCCACATGCTATGTTGGATGAATCTCCCACTCATCTTTTACTTATTAAATTCTATGGTTCCTCAATGTCTGCTGTTTTATGAGTAAGTCCAAATGCCTTTGCCTTGGTGTATTAAAATGCTTTGACTTGCAAAATATACAAAATCCAATTTAAATGGATTAAGCAATATAAGGATTTATTATATCTCAAATATTAAGTAATTCAGATATAGATTCCAATCTTTTTTCCTAAGCAGTTCTTTTGGCTCCATATTCTTCCTCTTGTTTGCTTCATCTAAAGGTTGATGATAAGACAGCTGTATATATACATTGAAAATAGAGGGACCATTTCTGAAGCTTAAGAACAAAGTGACATTTGCTAGCAGGCCCATAAGCAGACAACTCTTTCATCTGATGGGCCGTGTGCTTCTTCTAAACTGACTCCTAATTAAGGGAGGATAGGGTTACTATCGGAGAAGACAATGGCACCCCATTCCAGTACTCTTGCCTAGAGAATCCCAGGGACAGAGGAGCCTGGTGGGCTGCCATCTATGGGGTCACACAGAGTCAGATACGACTGAAGCGACTTAGCAGCAGCAGCAGCAGCAGGGTTACTATGTGGAGAAGGCAATGGCACCCCACTCCAGTACTCTTGCCTGGAAAATCCCATGGATTGAGGAGCCTGGTGGGCTGAAGTCCATGGGGTTGCTAAGAGTTGGACATGACTGAGCGACTTCACTTTCTCTTTTCACTTTCATGCATTGGAGAAGGAAATTGCAACCACTCCAGTGTTCTTGCCTGGAGAACCCCAGGGATGGGGGAGCCTGGTGGGCTTCCATCTATAGGGTCGCACAGAGTCCGACATGACTGAAGCAACTTAGCAGCAGCAGGGTTAATAATCTTGGGGTTGGGGATAGGATTAATATCACTGAATCATGCGGATGAGGAAAGGTAGCTCAACAGTATCTGCTTCATACATTCCAGATCCTCCATGTGTCATGTCTAATCAACTTTGAGCTTATTTCTCACTACTTAACATTTCACCCATATTGTATGATAGCCATGTCTGACTCCTTATGGTCCAGCCTTCCCTGCATTCTTACCCTATGGAATACCTTTTCCTCATTGCTGCCTACTAAAATCAGATCCTAAGTCTATCTGCAAAGTAACATTTTTGTTACATTGCAGTTTATCTGTTCTAAATCTGTTCTAAATCACATTAATCTCCAGTTACTGCCACAGTATAATACATGATTAAGCATCCTCACCTCTTCCATTTATTAGACAACATCCCACTGCGTATTTGTGTTTTTCAAGATTGGAGTTGAAACAGCATGAAGCAATGTTAGAAGATGATTTTGTATCATATTTGAGAAACTCTTAACTACTCTCTTTTACGGTGGTAAAATTCCTATGTGCATGTAAAATTCAGTAAGAGTGTTTGGTTATTGGCTTATTTTATTTCTGGAAAAAGATAGGTAGATTAATTGTCTAAATTCCCCTGGGTGTGTAATAGTTATTGAGCAAGTCATTTAACTTCTCTGGCTCATTTTTCTCATCTATAAACTAAGAATAAAACTAATAACTATGCTTTACGGATGTTGAAAGAATTTAAATGGTTACTCTAGACCTTTCTGTGATGACGAAATTGCTCTATATTTTAGCCATTAGCTACATGCAGTTATTGAACACTTAAAATGTGGCCAATCTATCTGTGTAACTGAATTCATATTTTAATTTAATTTAATTGTGTTTAGATAGTTTTTAATATGTATCGCTAGTGGCTACCTTATCTGACTTCAGGTTTACAGCAGTACTTGACATGTGATAAATAATCAATAAGTACTAAGTATTTCCAGCTTCTTCTCTGGAAAAAAATGTGCCACACACATGGTTCTTAGCAATGCAGATACATTTTATTTTTATTTTTTAAGAAAAAATAAAAATACTTTTATTTTTAAAGAAAACAAAATGTATCTAGTAAAGTTGTTCATAATCGTTTTCTATTTTGTTGTGTGCATGTTTGATCATTTAGTGAATTTATTACCTTATCCAGTAAAGAAAAATATCTAGAAAATGTTCTGAGTTTATCTATGTTTTAGGTTTGGCTGCACCGGGTCTTCACTGTTGTATGTAGGCTTTCTCTAGTTGCAATGAGCAGGTCTACTCTTCCTTGTAGTGCTGGGCTTCTCATGCGGTGACTTTTCTTGTTGTGGAGCACTGCTTCTAGTCACACCAGCTTCAGTACTTGTGACTCATGGGCTCCAGAGAGCAAGCTCAGTTGTTGTGTTGCTTGGGCTCAGCTGCCTTGCAGCATGGGCGTGCGGAATCCCCCCAGACATGGGGTTGAATGCTTGTTCCCTGCATTGGCAGGCATGCTCCCAAACACTGGACCACCAGGGAAGCCCTGCTTACTTATTTATTTTTAATTTGGGGAAATTTTTCTAAGTTTCGGCTCAATACTTCAAATGAAAATTAAAGAGAAGGCAAATAAGACCTCTGTCCATGGAAATTCTCCAGGCAAGAATACTGGAGTGGGTAGCTGTTCCCTTCTCCAGGGGCTTTTTCCAACCCAGGGTTCGAACCCAGGTCTCCCTCATTGCAAGAAAATTCTTTACTAGCTGAGCCACCAGGGAAGCCCATTAAAACTTAGATATAGTTAACAAACTGGTCAAACTGCAAACACCCAGTGTTGGCAGACATCTGAAAAAATAGGCACCCAATGCCATGCTGATGCATTAGGATTTTCTTTTCCGTTTGCTTGGGAAGCTCTTCCCACAGTATCTTCATGCCTTGATTCATTACTCCCTTCAGGTCTCTGCTTTGATGTCACTTATAAAAATCTTTGACCATCTGTATCATAACTATCCTGGATAAAATTGTGCCTTCCCACCACTCTACCTCTGCCTATCATTCTCCTCACCTCTAAATCATTTCACTTTTCTTTATAATATGCATCGTTTCTTAATATGGTATTTATTTTCCTGTTTATCATCTGCTTCCATTCACCAGTATGAAAGTTCCCTGAAAGCAGGAGTTTTGTTCAAAGTGTTTATTCAAGTGGAAAGTGGGAAGTCATCCAAATGTTATCAGACTCTCATATATTAACACAATGAATGCAGTGATATGAAACCAAACTAAGGTGTTAAAGGTTATTAGTGGTTTAACGATATAAGTGATTCCTTCTCTACTGCCTCCACACACATACACAGACATACTTACCTTGTCTATGTTTCTTTCTCTTTAAGATGCACTTTTTATTGACTTTGGGAAAAATTCCAAAAATACACATTCATTATAAAAAGTCAAAACATACCATAAATAATACATAAAATTTATTCTGTCATTCTTTTGTTTATGAAAATCAAATGTTGTTAAGGATTTTCACATCTATAATCTTTAGGGATATTGTCATTTTCTGTTCTTGAAGTGTCCTTGTTTGGTTTTGGTTCAAGAGAGCATTTGTAGAAATAGAGTTCCTGTATTTGAACTCATTTGAATGTAGAAATAGAAGTAGATACAGTTAGAATAAAAGCTCTAGGGTGGGAGCATACGTGGTATATTTAAGGGACAGCAAGTTGACCAGTGTGCCTAGATCAGAGTGATCCAGGACAGTAGTGAGAGAAGATGTGTGAAAGGTTACAGGGGACCAGTTTGTGCTGGATTTTGTAAGCCTCAGGAGGGACTTTGGCTTTGACTTCAAGTTAACTGGGAGGCCATTGCAGTCAACTGAATTAAACAAGGAGCTATTTCAACTCAGAGACAAAAGAAGTTGAAGTGGTAATTCTTAAATAGGGTAAGCTTCTGAGGTTAACCTATATATAATATATATAATGCAATATACAGATGTATCTGTCTTTAAGAAAATCAATGATACCAAATGCTTGAATCACATTAATATAAACCTTTACCCTAATTCCCCTGTGCATAACTAATTTAAGAACACTTAGTTAATCTGCAGGGCTTCTAATAGTTTTGTATACCTGGCTACAATAGTTAAGAAATTTTGATAATTTAGCCTCATTTGGTTATCTTAATCTGTCACTAGGTAACAGTAGTAAACTATTTTTTTTTCTTTCAGTTCAGTTCTGTTCAGTTCAGTCGCTCAGTCGTGTCCGACTCTTTGCGACCTCATGAATCGCAGCACGCCAGGCCTCCCTGTCCATCACCAACTCCCGGAGTTCACTCAGACTCACGTCCATCGAGTCAGTGATGCCATCCAGCCGTCTCATCCTGTCGTCCCCTTTTCCTCCTGCCCCCAATCCCTCCCAGCATCAGAGTCTTTTCCAATGAGTTTTTCCTTTAGCAGTAGTAAACTCCTAAAGAACAAAAAAAGTAAAAAAAAAATTTAATTTATATATATCTCTCAGACATTGAAAATTTTCAAGTGTGTCCCACAAAAACAAATATATATTATATACACAGAGAACCAATCACAGGGATTCAAGTGTATATAACTGAGACATTAGTTTCATACAACTACTTATGTTTGTCTATTCTACTATTTTTACTTTAATTATTGATTATTAAAATTAAATTTAAAATAGTAGAATTATTTATGTGCCTTTCAGCCTTAACATCTTTTTTTCTTTTTCTTTTTATTCCTTCTTGGAGGGATACCTTGCTGGTTACTGGAGAAACCCCTGACCTCCTTGTGATTTCACCTTTAAATTCAGCTTTAAGAACATCTAGGGATACATTTATAATTAAATGCAAAGGACTGATATCACTTGAATTGTGTAGTATTTTCCAGGACACTCTCCAGAAAAAGAGTGCACATTGCCTGGAAAAAGATCAGACAGAGATTCTAGGCAGAGGCTAATTGGTGAGTACTGCACTGGTTAGGAAGTCTTTGCAGGAGAGGTCGGAGGTCACACCCTGTAGGCAGGAGAAGCAGGTGCCACAGGCCAGCTGAACTGGACTTCAGCTTACAAAGACTTTGTCACTGTCTCTGCTTTTCAGGAGGTGCAAGGTCAGTAACCTCAGTTCTGAGATAATGCAGAGAATATGAGGCAGTCCTAGCATCCAGGGGAAGAGGAATTCTTAGGAAAATAAGAGCCAGCTCCCCCTACCTGAACACATACCCTGTAGTTACACAGCTGCACAGGCACTGGTGTCCCTGGTTCCAATTTTTCTGGCAGTTCTCAGAGTCTAGGGCAAATTCCAGAGTCAGAACATTTATTTTTAATCTTCAAACTTCACAATTACTAATTAAGTAGTAAGTTCTGCTCTGACCAAATTACATTTCCCCCTATGCCAACTGTAATAAACTCCCCAAAAGAATATAGAGCATTTTTGTTTGCTTGAAGAAAACTGGAAATAAAAATGTGCAGGGGAGCCGCTTAAACATAGCAATGTGGGTCAATACCAAAACAGAGAAAGATGCTAACAAAGACCAACTGATGATTTGTAAGTTTAAGCACAGACAATTGCCTCCTAAAATTCCTATGGAATCCACTTCAGATACAGTTAGCTGTGTGACTTTGCTTGTTATTCTAGCTCTCTGAACCTCAATTTGCTCATCTGAAAACAAAACAGAAACAAAACAATAGGTATTTGGATTATGGCTATGCAAGTTACTGTCTAGCTTCATTTCTCTAAGGTTTTGTTACTGAACTTGATCTTGTATAATGTTGACATTTGTGAGGTTCTCTTTTTCTCTTTCTGATTAATCCAACTGGGTAAAATCCAGGTAGTAAAATATCTCAGAGAATGAAGAAACCCATCCTGTTTGCATTATGCCTGACTAATAACTGTATATCTGATGTAGTCCACAAGTTGGGATTTATTAGATCAAGTTGGCTCCTCTGTGAAACTGTTTAGCTATCAGTTTCCCAGATTCATCTGGACCATAGTGTGTTGTCAGGAACACTGTGAAATGATTTTAGGAGAACCAAGAAAGTCACAGGGAGGACAAAATGAGTAGTTTTATTCCTGATCTAAGTGCTTGAAGGGCTCAAACAGAACCTTGTGTGCACCAGGACCCAGGAGAAAGGAGCAGTGACCCCACAAGAGACTGACCCAGATTTGCCCGGGAGTGTCCAGGAGTATCCAGGGGAGGCGTGGGTTGGTGGTGGCCTGCTGCAGGGTTGGGGGCACTGAGTGTAGTAGTACATCCATGGGACCTTTTGAAGGAGGTCCCCATTATCTTCATTACCTCCACCATAGTCTGGCCCCAGGTAAATAACAGAGAGGGAACACAGCTCCACCCATCAACAGAAAATTGGATTAAAGATTTATTGAGCATGGCCCTGCCCATCAGAAAAAGACCCAGTTTCCCCGTCAGTCAGTCTCTCCCATCAGGAAGCTTTCATAAGCCTCTTATCCTTCTCCATCAGAGGGCAGATAGACTGAAAACCACAATCACAGAAAACTAACCAATCTGATCACATGGACCACAGCCTTGTCTAACTCAATGGAACTATTAGCCATGCCTTGTAGGGCCACCCAAGATGACAGGTCTTGGTAGAGAGTTCTAACAAAATGAGGTCCACTGGAGAAGGGAATGGCAAACCACTTCAGTATTCTTGCCTTGAGAACCTCAGGAAGTGTATGAAAAGGCAAAAAGATAGGGATGAAGGGTGAACTGAAGGATGAACTTCCCAGGTCAGTAGGTGCCCAATATGCTACTGGAGATCAGTGGAGAAATAACTCAGGAAAGAATGAAGAGATGGAGCCAAAGCAAAAACAACACCCAGTTGTGGATGTGACTGGTAATAGAAGCAAAGTCCAGTGCTGTGAAGAGCAATATTGCATAAAAACCTAGAATGTTAGGTTCATGAATCAAGGCAAATTGGATGTGATCAAACAGGAGATGGCAAGAGTGAACATCGACATTTTAGGAATCAGCTAACTAAAATGGACTGGAATGGGTGAATTAAACTCAATGACCATTATATCTACTACTGTGGGCAAGAATCCCTCAGAAGAAATGTAGTAACCATCATAGTCAACAAAAGAGTCTAAAATGGAGTACTTGGATGCAATGTCAAAAACTCAGAATGATCTCTGTTTGTTACCAAGTCAAACCATTCAATATCATGATAATCCAAGTCTATGCCCAACAAATAATGGTGAAGAAGCTGAATTTGAATGGTTCTATGAAGACCTACAAGACCTTCTGGAACTAACACCCAAAATATATGTCCTTTTCATTATAGGGGACTAGAATGCAAAAGCAGTAAGTCAAGAAACACCTCAAGTAACAGGCAAATTTGGCCTTGGAGTACAGAATGAAGCAAGGCAAAGGCTAATAGAGTTTTGCCAAGAGAACACACTGGTCATAGCAAACACTCTCTTCCAGCAACACAAGAGAAGACTCTACACATGGACACCACCAGATGGTCAATACTGAAATCAGATTGATTACATTTTTTGCAGCCAAAGATGGAGAAGCTCTATACAGGTAGCAAAAGCAAGACTAGGAGCTGACTGTGGCTCAGATCATGAACTCCTTATTGCCAAATTCAGACTTAAATTGAAGAACGTAGGGAAAACCACTAGACCATTTAGGTATGACCTAAATCAAATCCCCTATGATTATACAGCAGGAATGAGAAATAGACTCAAGATATTAGATCTGATAGAGTGCCTAAAGAACTATGGACAGAGGTTCATGATATTGTACATGAGACAGGGACCAAGACAATCCCTAAGGAAAAAGAAATGCAATAAAGCAAAATGGCTATCTGAGGAGGTCTTACAAATAGCCATGTAAAGAAGAGAAATGAAAAGCAAATTAGAAAAGGAAAGATATACCATTTGAACGCAGAGTTTCAGAGAATAGCAAGGAAAGATAAGAAAGCCTTCCTCAGTGATCAGTGCAAAGAAATAGAGGAAAACAATAAAACGGGAAAGACTAGAGATCTCTTTAAGAAAATTAGAGATACCAAGGGAACATTTCATGCAAAGATGGGCTCAATAAAGGACATAAATGGTATGCACCTAACAGAAGCAGAAGATATTAAGAAGAGGTGGCAAAATACACAGAAGAACTGTATAAAAAGATCTTCACAACCCAGATAATCACAATGGTATGATCACTCACCTAGAACCAGACATCCTGGAACGTGAAGTCAAGTGGGCCATAGGAAGCATCACTATGAACAAAACTAGTGGAGGTGATGGAATTCCAGTTGAGCTGTTTCAAATCATAAAAGTTGATGCTGTGAAAGTGCTGCATTCAAAATGCCAGCAAATTTGGAAAACTCAGCAGTGGCCACAGGACTGGAAAAGGTCAGTTTTCATTCAAATCCCAAAGAAAGGCAATGCCAAAGAATGCTCAAACTACCATACAGTTGCACTAATCTCACATGCTAGCAGAGTAATGCTCAAAATTCTCCAAGCCAGGCTTCAACAATATGTGAACCATGTACTTCCAGATGTTCAAGCTGGTATTAGAAAAGGCAGAGGAACCAGAGATCAAATTTCCAACATATGTTGGATTATCAAAAAAGCAAGAGAGTTCCAGTAAAATATCTATTTCTGCTTTATTGACTATGCCAAAGCCTTTGACTGTGTGGATCACCACAAACTGTGAAAAATTCTTAAAGAGATGGGAATACCAAGCCATGTGACCTGACTCTTGTGAAATCCGTATACAGATCAGGAAGCAATGGTTAGAAATGGACATGGAACAGTAGACTGGTTCCAAATCTAGAAAGGAGTACTTCAAGACTGTATATTGTCACCACGCTTATTTAACTTATATGCAAAGTACATCATGAGAAACGCTGGGCTGGAGGAAGCACAAGCTGGAATCAAGGTTGCTGGGAGAAATATCAGTAACCTCACATATGCAGATGACACCACCCTTATGGAAGAAAGTGAAGAAGAACTAAAGAGCCTCTTGATGAAGGTGAAACATAAGAGTGAAAAAGATGGCTTAAAGCTCAACATTCAGAAAACTAAGATCATGGCATCTGGTCCAATCACTTCATGGCATATAGATGGGGAAACAGTGTCAGACTTTATTTTTGGGGGCTCCAAAATCACTGCAGATGGTGACTGCAGCCATGCAATTAAAAGACACTTGCTCCTTGGAAGAAAATTTATGACCAACCCAGACAGTATATTAAAAAGCAGAGATATTACTTTGCCCACAAAGGTCCGTCTAGTCAAAGCTATGGTTTTTGCAGTAATCATTTTTGGATGTGAGAGTTGGACTATAAAGAAAGCTGTGTGCTGAAGAATTGATGCTTTTGAACTGTGATGATGGAGAAGACTCTTGAGAGTCCCTTGGACTGCAAGGAGATCCAACCAGTCCATCCTAAATGAAATCAGTCCTGAATATTCATCGGAAGGACTAATGCTGAAGTTGAAACTCCAATACTTTGGCATCTTGATGTGAAGAACTGACTCATTGGAAAAGACCCTGATGCTGAAAAAGGTTGAAGGCGGTGGGAGAAGTGGACGACAGATGATGAGATGCTTGGATGGCATCACTGACTCAATGGACATGAGTTTGAGTAAACTCCGGGTGTTGCTGATGGACACAGAGGCCTTGTGTGCTGTAGTCCCTGGAGTCACAGAGTCGGACATGACTGAGCGACTGAAGTGAACTGAAGTGTTCACATGAAGTGTCAACTTTATTACTTGAGTAAATTTGATACTTGATAAATTTATGTTTGAGTATAGAATACATTTTTTAAGAATAATTATTTTGAGGAACTTGGAGGCTGAGGTGACAAACAAATTGAGTAATTAGGAATGCTTATTCCAAAGGCATAAATTTTTTCATAGTTTCAACTTTTCCTTCCCATTATATACCTGATCATTATTAATAACATTTTCCTTTTTGAAAAAGATTAAGAAAGGGTCAAAAAGTTGCTTCAACATAGAAAATTTTCTACTTAAAGGAATCAAAACTTAAAATCTGCTTGAGGATCTATGAAAGTGAAAGTGTTAGTTGCTCAGTCGTGTCCGACTCTGCAACACCATGGACTGTAGCCTTCGGGGCTCCTCTGTCCATGGAATTCCCCAGGCAAGAATGGAGTGTGCTGCCATTTCCTCTTGGGGGAACTTCCCGACCCAGGGATGGAACCTGGGTCTCCTACATTATAGGCAGATTCTTTACCATCTAAGCCACCAGGGAAGCCCCTGAAGCTCTAAAGTCAGAGTATATTTTCTTCAACTATACAAATAGCCTTCTAAATATTTTATCTTCTTTCTTGTTGGTAAGTTGCCAAGTCATGTCCAACTTTTTGCAATCCCATGGACTATAGCATGCCAGGATTCCCTGTCCCTCACCATCTCCCAGAGTTTGCCCAAGTTCATGTCCATTGAATCGGTGATGTCACCCATCTCATCCTCTGGTGCCCTCTTCTTCTGCCTTCAATCTTACCCAGCATCAGGGTCTTTTCCAATGAGTTGGCTCTTCATATCAGGTGGCCCTAGTATTGGAGCTTCAGCTTCAGTATCAGTCCTTCCAATGCTTATTCAGGGTTGATTTCTTTTAAGATTAATTGGTTTGATCTTGCTTTCCATGGGACTCTCAAGAGTCTTCTCCAGCACCATAGTTTGAAAGCATCAATTCTTTGGCACTCAGCCTTCTTTATGGTCTAGCTCTCATATCCATACATGACTACTGGAAAGACCATAGCTTTGACAATACTTGATTTATTTTATTTCTCAATATACTGGTTGTTGCCATTTGTGGCAGACTGTTGACTATGTTCTTGTGCTTATTTCTCTGTTCTTAGTGACAGCATTTTTCTGAGCAAGTCAGCCCAGCTGTAGACTTTGCAAGACAAGGCCTCTTTCCTTGCAGGTACAGAGGCCTAACGACTATTTTCCTTAGATGTTTTCTTATTAACAGTTTCTAATTTGACTTTCTTGTGGTGAGTGACTATGCTCCGTATCATTCTAATTCTTTTTAGCATATTGTTTTAAAACAATTAATGCATATTATTTTCTAACACACCAGATAGATTCACAGTTGCCAATAAATGTGCAAATTTATAAGTTTTATTTCTTCTTGAAGAATTGTCCCTTTCATCATTGTAAAACATCCTTCTTTATCTTTGTTTTAACTACTTTTCTAAGGTCTGTGTTATAGTAACCAGTTTATAGTTCTTAGGCTTACTGTTTGTATCATATATCTTTTCTTTTTAAATCAGTTTGTCAGTCTTCATACTTAAAGGGTGCTTCTTGTAGGTGGCATACAATCAGATCTTTTTTTTTTTAAATTTTCCATTTTTGGGGAATAGTTTGAGAAGTATTAATACAAATCATTTAACTATTTACTAGAATTTACTAGTGACACTTCAACTGATTATTGGTCTGTTCAGATTTTCTACTTTTTCCTGGTTCAGTCTTGGTACATTACATTTCTAGGAATATATCCATTTCCACTGTGTTATCTAATGTATTGGCATGTAATTGTTCATGACAGTTTCTATCACCCTATGTATTTCTTCAACATCAGTTATAATGTCTCCTCTCCTATCTGATTTTGAATCTTCTGTCTTTTTTTTCTTTGTTAGTCTAGCTAAATGGTTCTCAGTCTTGTTTTTCTTTTAAAAAAAAATCAAATAGCTCTTAATTTTGTTAATCATTTCTTTGTTTTTCTGGTTTCTATTTCATTTGTTTCTGCTCTTACCTTTATTATTGCCTTCTGTCTGCTAACTTTGGACTTAATTTGTCCTTTTTTCTACTTCATCTTTTTCATTGTAAAGTTAGGTTCTTTGAGATCTAATTTCTTAATATGCATTTATTACTATAAACTTCCCTCTCAGTTAATTTTGTAGTATCCCATAGGTTTTGGTATGTTGTATTTCTCTTTATATTTGTTTAAAGATATTTTTAAATTTCCCCTTTGATTGCTTGACCTACTGGTTGTTCAAAAGAGTGTTGTTTAGTTCCTACAAATTTGTAGATTCAAATCTTATTTTTTCATTCTTGTTGGTAGTATCTGCCTTTTAACTGGGGTTTACACAAGTAACATTTGCTGTTATTATAATAGGATTTGTATCCATTACTTCATTAACTAATTTGCTTTGCACTACTTTTTCTGTCTCTCCCTTCTACTTTCATTTAGATTTTTTCCAATAATTTTTGTTTTTCAGTTAAAAATATCTATTAGCTTTTGGATATAGTGTTTTGTTTTCATAGTTGCTCTAATAATTATAATATACACAGGTAAATTATTACAGTCTACTTAGGGTTAAATTGGTATCAGTTCATATAAAATATAGAAACTTCACCACAGTGCAAGTAACTTTATCACCACCCTTTGTATTGCCATATATATTACATCTAAGTATATTACCCCCTCTTGTGCCCAACTATCAAGCCTTTACTTTATTTCATCTTCCATCTCTTTCCCAAGATAACTTTTTCCAATTGTTTACTGTACATAATTTCATCCTATCTCACTCTATATAGCATGTGTATATACATCTATATTTTTATACATGAATGTCATGTGGCTAGAGTCAGCCAGGGGAGACTATTATGTGATGTGATCAGAGAGGTGACAGGGAACTAGACTGTGGAGGGCTTTGTAGGCCATTTTAAAGATTTGAGCATTTAGTCTGAGAGAAATGATTTGCCAAGTTTTCAGGAGAGTAACAAAATGTGACTTACATTTTAAAAAGTTGCTGTATTAAGAATAGGATGAAATAGGTCAAGGGTAGAAGCAAGGAAGCCAGAAAGGAGGCTATTGCAAAAACAAAATAAGAAGACTTGGTAGCGTAGATCAGGAGGTGGTGTCTACTGATTGGATTCCTGATTTATTTTGAGAGTAATGGCAATACTATCTCTAGACAGATTGGATGTGTGACATGAGAGGAGTCAAGGATGACTCCAAGATTTTTGGCCTCAGCAACTCAAAGTTCAGAGGTGTCATTCAGTGAGATGAGAAGAAAGTAGATGGGAGAAGTTTGAGGTAATGGAAAATGAGTTCACTTTTAGAGATGTCACGTCATCAGTTTTATGTATCAATGTAATTCACCAAAGGTTCTGGACAGAAAATAAAAATTTGGAAATTACTTCATGTAGATGAATGAAATATCCTAAGGGGCAAGTATGTACAGAAAAGAGAGGAAAGAAAATGACTAAGTCCCAGGGTATGCCAACAATAAAAGATCTAGAAGAAAAGGAGGAGAGCAAGGAGTTTTAAAGAAACAATTATCTAAATAGAAGTTAATAGAAGAATGTGTAGTGTCCTGAAGCCAACTGAACAAAACACAAGAAGAAAGAAATATTAATGATTTGTGTTAAATGTTACTGGCAGATCAAATAAAAAGAGAATTAAGACTAGACCTTTGGATTTAGCATCTAGGCATGATTGATGTCCTTGACAAAAGTAATTTTGGTGGAAAGATTTTGATAGCAAAAGTCTCATTGGTGTAGGAAGGAAAAACTGGAAAATGAAAGAATGAGGGGAACTAAAGGCAAGGCATAAGCAAATTTGCTTAGAAAAAGAATAAAGAAATGTTGATAGTTCAAGGTTAAGTCGGGTGAAGAGATTTTTTTTTTAATTTTTTAATTATTATTATTATTTTTTACTTTACAATATTGTATTGGTTTTGCCATACATCAACATGCATCTGCCACGGGTGTACATGTGTTCCCCATCCTGAAACCCCTCCTACCTCCCTCCCCATACCATCCCTCTGGGTCATCCCAGTGCACCAGCCCCAAGCTTCCTGTATCCTCCATTGAACCTGGACTGGCGATTCGTTTCTTATATGGTATTATACATGTTTTAATGCCATTCTCCCAAATTATCACCCCCCTCCCTCTCCCACAGAGTCCAAAAGACTGTTCTATACATCTGTGTCTCTTTTGCTGTCTCGTATATAGGGTTATTGTTACCATCTTTCTAAATTCCATATATATGTATTAGTATACTGTATTGGTGTTTTTCTTTCTGGCTTACTTCACTCTGTATAAATAGGCTCCAGTTTCATCCACCTCATGAGAACTGATTCAAATGTATTCTTTTTAATGGCTGAGTAATACTCCATTGTGTATATATACCACTGCTTTCTTATCCATTCATCTGCTGATGGACATCTAGGTTGCTTCCATGTCCTGGCTATTATAAACAGTGCTGTGATGAACATTGGGGTACATGTGTGTCTTTCAATTCTGGTTTCCTCAGTGTGTATGCCCAGCAGTGGGATTGCTGGGTCGTATGGCAGTTCTATTTCCAGTTTTTTAAGGAATCTCCACACTGTTCTCCAAAGTGGCTGTACTAGTTTGCATTCCCACCAACAGTGTAAAAGGGTTCCCTTTTCTCCACACCCTCTCCAGCATTTATTGCTTGTAGACTTGGATTGCAGCCATTCTGACTGGCGTGAAATGGTACCTCATTGTGGTTTTGATTTACATTTCTCTGATAATGAGTGATGTTGAGCATCTTTTCATGTGTTTGTTAGCCATCTGTATGTCTTCTTTGGAGAAATGTCTATTTAGTTCTTTGGCCCATTTTTTGATTGGGTCATTTATTTTTCTGGAATTGAGCTGTAGGAGTTGCTTGTATATTTTTGAGATTAGTTGTTTGTCAGTTGCTTCATTTGCTATTATTTTCTCCCATTCTGAAGGCTGTCTTTTCACTTTGCTTATAGTTTCTTTTGTTGTGCATAAGCTTGTAAGTTTAATTCGATCCCATTTGTTTATTTTTGCCTTTATTTCCAATATTCTGGGAGGTGGGTCATAGAGGATCCTGCTGTGATGTATGTCGGAGAGTGTTTTGCCTATGTTCTCCTCTAAGAGTTTTATAGTTTCTGGTCTTATGTTTAGATCTTTAATCCATTTTGAGTTTATTTTTGTGTATGGTGTTAGAAAGTGTTCCAGTTTCATTCTTTTACAGGTGGCTGACCAGTTTTCCCAGCACCACTTGTTAAAGAGATTATCTTTTCTCCATTGTATATTCTTGCCTCCTTTGTCAAAGATAAGGTGTCCATAGGTGCATGGGTTTATCTCTGGGCTTTCTATTTTGTTCCATCGATCTATATTTCTGTCTTTGTGCCAGTACCATACTGTCTTGATGACTGTGGCTTTGTAGGTGTAAGATGTAAAAGATAAGCATATTTGTATCTGATAGGATTGATCAACTAGAGAAGAAAATTCTGATCATAAAAAGAGGCATACTCATTTGAACAATATTCTTAAGTATGTAGGAGTGAATGGGATTAAGAACCTAGAAACTGGTTTAAGTTGAGAAAATAGATTGATTCTTTTTCTGAAAGGTTAGAGAGCAAAAGTCCTGGGAATAGATGCTGATAGTAAGTAGATGTGGTTAATGAGTCTGAAAATTGTCTTCTATCTTTTTAAAAATATTTTTTTATTGCAGTACAGTAGATTTGCAATATTGTGTTAGTTTCTGCTGTACAGAAAAGTGAGTCAGTTATACATGCCCATATATCCACTCCTTTTTAGATTTTATTTCCATATACATCATTACAGAGTATTGAGTAGAGCTCCCTGTGCTATACAGTAGGTCCTTATTAGTTATCCATTTTACATTAATATATAGTAGTGTATATATATCAATCTCCCAGTTTATCCTTCTCTCTTCTTTTGCCCTTCATAACCACAAGTTTTCTACATCTGTGACTATTTCTGTTTTGTAAATAGGTTAATTTGTACTATTTCTTTAGATTCCACATGGTAACAATATCATAGGATATTTGTCTTTCTTTGTCTGACTTCCCTCAGACAAGGGATAATCTCTGGGCCCATCCATGTTGCTACAAATGCTATTAATTCATTCTTTTTTATGGCTGCGTAATATTCCATTGCATATATGTACCTTATCTTTATCCATTCCTCCACTGATCAACATTTAGGTTGTTTCCATGGCCTGGGTTTGGAAAATAGTGCTGCAGTGAAAGTTGAGCTGCATGTATCTTTTTGAATTATGGTTTTCTCCAGATATAAGCTCAGGAGTGGGATTGCTACGTCATATGGTAATTCTGTTTTTAGTTTTTTAAGGACCCTCCATACTGCTCTCTAGAGTGGCTGTACCAATTTACATTCCCGCCCACAGTGTAGGAGGGTTACCTTATCCCCATAACCCTCTCCCACATGCTTCAGTTTTCCTGGCAAAGAAGGAAGATCGTCATCTGTGAATGCAGATCGAGGGAGAGGATTTGAAGTTTTGAAGAGTGAAAAATTATGAAACAGTTACTGAGAAGCATGAAAAAATTGATGGTTTCTGGAATTGTTTTCTTTTTTTCCGAATGTCAGGAAATTTCAGTAATGTGTGTTTTAATGTGGGCTTTTAAATTCATCCTGTTAGGCACTTGATGAGCCCTTTTAATTTGAAGACCTGATTTTTTCTTATACTTCAGGCAAGGTAAATACCACAAACCAGCATATGGAACTTCAAGAAGAATCCTAATGAAAAATAGTATTGCAGTGGTAGTTTGGTGATAAGATAGATTCTTACATGCTAGATCAAGAAGGTAGATAATGACAAAATACTAAACATTTTAAGCTGAAGAGTCATGTACTTACTGGCATATTTAAGAAAATGTATCTTGCGTGCTGCTAGTCCTTTATATGCAATTGACTTACGTTAATTCAACGTCATGCTAAGTACTATAAAGCCAGGTATGTATGAAAGAAAGTGAAAGTGTTAGTCACTCAGTCTTGTCCAACTCTTTTGATCTCCTAGCCCTACAGGCTCCTCTGTCTATGGAATTCTCTAGGCAAGGATACTGAAGTGGGTAGCCATTCTTTTCTCCAGGGGATCTTCCTGACCCAGTGATCGAACTTGGGTCTTCCACATTGCAGGAAGATTCTTTACTGTCTGAGCCACCCAGGAAGCCCCCAGGCATGTATAATAAATAGTAAGTGGCTTGAGTATTCATTACACTTACCTCCTGCTCTCCAGTAACTGTTCACAGACCTTGATCCTCAGCCTTCTTGCTTATGTTTTCTGCTTCTGGATTCCTAGATTTAGGAATTATTAGCTTAGTGTTTTGCTTCCAGCTTGCCTTTCCTTAATTATATCTCTCCTATTTTGGTTTACTGCTTCCCTCCCTGGTCATTTGCTCTCTGTGCCTATCTACCAGCTACCATAGCTCCTGAAACTTATTTGTAAAATAAATTTATATACCTTGTTTATAAATAAATTTCTTATAAAATAAGTCACAGGGAGATTGTATAGGCTAGACCCTTTGGTAGTAGTCTAAAAATGAGTTAGAGAGGAAGACTGGAAGTTACAAGGATATTCCATAGCTATTTCAGGTGATAAATAAGGTAAGGAGTGAGGAGATTCTGTGGAAAGCATAGGAATTAGTTTTAAACAGTAGTGTTGTGACAAACTTTACTAAAAATGCACTTCTCAGTAATGCTTCTGATCACTTTACATTTAATTAAGAGTAGAAACTAAATAGAATGAAATTGCTTATAAAGTTAGTAATGACTTGTGGTGAAATGAAAATAACCCACACAGATGGAAAGCTGTGTCCATACTGTCTCTACTGTGTCTTTAGCTGGGCCTGGGATGTGATGCCAGGCTATTACTATTCAACTGTTCAACATAATCATGCCAATGACACACACACTTTGGAGAATCTTCCCAATTTTTATTTCCTTTTTCTTGAAGATGATCTGATTTCCTCTTCACAGTGGAAAGTCACAGGTACATGGGCACAGCAGGCATCTGGGCACAGTAGTTAGAATGAAAACTATATTTATCTTCAATAATGAATGTTAGCTTGATAGTCTGTTTCTCAGCTCCCAGGCATCAGTTCAAATGGGATTTGCTTAATAAGGAATTCATCATAGAGATAATTTATGGTAGAGAAATGTACTGCAGAATTTGAGGTATAGATACTAGGACTTTTCTTCTAAGTCTCCAAAGACTCAGGAGATTTTGAGAGTGCTCTGTGCTGACATGAAAACTGTCTTATAAAAATGAAGATAGTGATAAGACAGGACTTACTTTTGTGTTAAAATAATTTCTATATGAAAGAACAACCTTTCAATGTCTATACAAAGCTGAAATGCTTATGTGAGTGAGTGAATTTAGCTTCACTGTCTAGGGTTTTGATGTCCTCAAACCCATTCACTGCCTTCACATTGAGGGTTCTGCCCAGATGTATTAGTATAACATTCTTGTCAGTTTGGATTCTTGCTTGCTTAGTCATGTCCTACTCTGCGACTCCGTGGACTGTAGCCCACCAGGCTCCTCTGTCCATGGAATTTTTTAGGCAAGAATACTGGAGTTGGTTGCCATTTCCTACTCTAGGGAATCTTCCCAGCCTAGGAATCAAATCCACGTCTCCTGGGTGTCCTGCCTTGCAGGGGGATTCTTTACCAGCTGAGCCATTGGGGAAGCCCCACTCTAAATTTTGAAGGGAAGTAGGAGATTATTGGGGGCTTCCCTGGTAGCTCAGCTGATAAAGAATCTGCCTGCAATGCAGAAGACCCCAGTTTGACTCCTGGGTTGGGAAGATCCCCTGGAGAAGGGATAGATTACCCACTCCAGTATTCATGGGCTTCTCTTGTAGCTCAGCTGATAAAGAATCTGCCTGCAATGCAGGAGACTCCAGTTTGACTCCTGGGTTGGGAAGATTCCCTAGAGAAGGGCATGGCACCCAACTCCAGTATTTTTGCCTGGGGAATTCCCATGGACAGAGGAGCCTGGCAGGCTGCAGTCCATGGGGTTGCAAAGGGTCAGACACGACTGAGTGACTAAACACAGCGCAGCAAGGAGATTATTGGATCAAGTTATTCAGATATTGCCTGAAAATTCATTTTATTTTATGTAGGTATAGACTAGTATATTTGCACATAGAACTTATTTTTAATCACTAATTTCTCTGGAAGTGGAAAAAGTTTGCATTGCATTATAGATGCCATTCAGAGAAATGTCTAGAAGGCAGAACTTAACTCAATTTTAATTTGTTTTCTTTCTTTTATTACCATTTCTTCCTTTTTTAAATCCACATATATCCACAAAGTTGGACACATGCCAGTTTTTTTGAGACAATTTTATGACAATCCAAATCAAAAATGTCTGTTTTCCAGAGAAAATTCTGTGGCAACAATCTCATACATTTTCATTCAATTTATTCTTTGAATGTCAGGAAGAAAACTGACTGAGCAATTATGGCAGTGATATTTCACTGGCTAAACTTGTTATTTTGGAAACAGGATTATGATTTAAACAGAATCGAACACGTTGACCTCTGTGTCCATGCCCTGGAGTCCTTGTGAACATTTCAGCTTATCTTTCCTCTAGCTGGAAGGAGAATGGTGTCTCCTGACTCAGACAGCTGAGTCCAAGGGCCTCCTCTCACATTGACAATTTTTGTTAATCAAATTAATGTATGGTCCATAGCCTCAAAGAAAAAACTTTTCATTTGGAAGTAATTACTAAACCATGCTAAAAATGGGTCATAAATTCTATAATTCTGTAGTATTAAATAAAACAGTAACAAAGCGTCCCATAGAAGGCAGAGAGACCCCTGAGGGACCCAAAGCACATGTGATATGGAGGATTCTTTGAGCTAAAGAAAAGCAATAAGAAAAAGGGGAAAGACAAATGGAGGACTTTAAGCCAAAGAGGATGTAACTGCCATTTCCTTTTCAACATCTTCAGCCCTATCTTGGAGACCATTTCCAGCTTTGATTTTTATTGGTATCTTGCCATATTAGCCTGACCGTGACTATTTAGGGTATATGTGAATATGTATGCATGCATGCTAAATCCCTTCAGTTGTGTCTGACTCTTTGGTGACCCCATAGACTGTAACCCACCAGGCTCCTATGTCCATGGGATTTTCCTGGGAAGAATACTGGAGCGGGTTGCCATGCCATCCCCCAGGAGATCTTCCTGACACAGGGATTGAATATGTGTCTCTTATATCTCCTGTATTGGTAGGCGGGTTCTTTACCACTAGCACCATCTGGAAAGCTCCATGAATGTGTATGATGACAAAAAACCAAGAAAGCTTGCATTTTCCTTGTCTATATTATATCTATATATTCTAAATGTAGGTATCTTTTAAAATTATTTACTTATTTATTTTGACCATGCTAGGTGGCAAGTGGGATCTTAGTTCCCAGCCAGGGATTGAACCTGTGCCCTCTGCAGTGGAAATGGGAAGTCTCAACCACTGGACCGCCAGGGCAGTCCCGTATCTATAAGCTATCTATATGGAGCTTCTATCATATGTCACACAAATCTCCGAGTGAGTTTGTGTATGTTATCTTATTAATTTCATCTGTATCTCCATTATCAAATAAAGAACCTAAGGCTACCTATTTGGAGATTCTAAAAAATACTGTGATAAGAAATTCAGCATGATTCTTTTCAGGCAGTAGCAGGGACAGTTGTTGGAAGGCTTAAAAACTCACGGTGGTCATTTAGGAAGAGAAAAACAGACACATAAATTAGTCACCGCCTCCCAAATGAAGTGTCTGTAGGACAGGGGAGGAACACGACAGACTTTCTGTAGCCTGGAAAATTTAGCATTCGGCTTTATGAATTATTTTTTCCTGATCCTACAGTCCCACGGGTGCTCAGCTGACCATATAACTGAATTTCACTGTTCATTTTTTTAAAATTTATCTCAGCAAGAAGACTCATTCAAAACTTCAAGAACAAAACCCAGAATATAAATATTATTTGTTGAAATAGCGCTTTTAAATGTCTTCCAGTGTTTCTGTCTCAGTTAACCCTTCTTAATCCTCTCTCCAACCTCTTCACCCTCTTGAGCTGCCCTGTGCACACAGTGAGTTCTTATTTCTGATAAAAGGCTAAATGTTATATGCGAAGAGATGTGGAGATGGGCTTCAGGCCATTTTCTTTCTCATTGCCTTCATTCATAAGAGGAACAACTGATAGCATTTTGCTTCTAGTCCTGTGAATTGTTTAAGCATGCCTTTGAAAGAAGGTGGTGGTCCATGCTATTTAGGTCTCGAATGAAATGTCATCGGGTTAACAGACAGACTGTCTTTAACCAATCTCCCCCTCTTTCACTCACCAGTATTTTTCACTAGCAATCCACAGAACCAACACTCACAGCCATCCTTGATTTCCATTCTTTGTCTGTTTCAACATTTAATAGCCTTTGCATTAATGATAAAAGGCCGGCCTCAGATAACATGTGTGATTTATTATTAAAATGATGTATGTAAGTTAAAAGTTTTTTTTTTTTTTTTTTTTTTATATGCGGTACTTGATTTTAAAAAGACAGTATCCATGACTATACCTTAAGACATAATGATGGGCAAAAATACACTCCTGCTGTACCCACAGGCCTGGAAATTTTGAACAGTTGGATTTGTTTGTACAGAATGTTCCATGTTGTGTCTTTGAATCGAACACAATCTCCAAAAGTTATTAAGAGCTTCACCTGTTCCTAATGCTGAAGACAGTTGGGAGCTGAAAGGACTGGCAGTTCTAATGTCTTTGCCAGGTTTGAAAAAGCAATTCAATCGTGCCTGAGCCCCCTTTATGAATGTGAAGTTCCCCATTGCTTTTGAAGAGCAGCTTGTTGCCTCTGAATCTTTGAACAGTCACCAAAGAAGACATTGCACAAGGAGGATGCATGTGCGTGGCAATAGCTGCGCACGGTCCAAGATGAACGGTTCTTTCTCCTTTCTGCTCATCCCTTGTGATTAGAAAGAAATTTGTTAGGTATGTCTAGGAAGCTAATTACATCATCATGAGGAATATCCCAGTGGGGAAGTCTTTCTTTTCAGATCAAAAGGATGGCCAGCAGCTACTGTGTTCAATCCGGTAATCTGTGGGAAATAGTGCCAGGGATGGGGTAACAGCTCTGCTCCTTCAGAACATCTGCTCACAGAAAATGCTGGGAAATTAACCATGTATTGAGAGGCAGCTGCAAAGCAGGCACTCAACAGGAATCAGGGGAAAGCTCATCAGGTCAGAGGAGATAAAACAGGAAAGAAGTGAATGAGATAGGGAGGCTCAGTACAGTAAGAGGATTCTTAGTACAATAAGAGAACATGGCATTGAGAGCCAGGAGTCCTGGGTTTATGTATCAGCTCTGATTCTTACAGACCAGTTTTCTCCTGCAGTCTCCTTTTTTTCCTTCCTAAAATGGAGACTGACACTGTTACCTCACCGGCTTGTTAGTGAGGATTAAATACGGTTAAATATATACAAGGTACCAGATTATCTTTTCGAGAATGAGACCAAATCTCATTGTTGAAGTTTCAGCTGGCAGTCCCTCATTTTTCTTAGACTGATAACATATGCCATGCCATTGAAGGCCCATTCTCTTTAGGATGGAATCTCTACATGGACATACTCTAAAAACAGTATTCTCAATCCAGCACTGAAGGCTGTGAACTCTAAATAACATGCTATTAAAATATCAGTGAGTAAACAATGACATTAAAGAAGAAGCAAAGGCTATGAACCATCAGCGCTCAATCACTTAATGTCAGTGATGATGAAGAGAGACATTAATGATCCCAAGAATATGTACTCAGGAATCCAGATTAAATTAAATCCTAAAATAAAAATGTGTATGACCTGAAAATGGTGAGTCATAGAACTTTCTATGACCTGGGAGAGAGAATATAGATCATCTGGTTCAATATCCACAATTCACAAAAGGAAGAATAAGGTGAGACAGCCTAGAGACTTCAGTTACAAGTGTGGTAGAGATGGCTGGTTGTAAATCAAAGACGTCCAGCTCCCTTCCACAAGGTGGAGTGACTACCAGAAAATGAGTGCACAGCAAAAGATGTTTGTCCCCTAGTTAGCAAAGTGGGGCCATTTGGCCAGTTCTCACCAGTGCAATGTGAGTGGAAATTATGTCAGTCATTGGAGAGACAAGAGGTTAAGAAGCTGGTATGTCTGTATTCCTGCCCTTTCCTGTTGATTGGGTTTCAGTGCCAGATAGCTTTGGAAGCCAGATTTGAAGATGGTGGCACTGATTTTGGATTTTTGGATGACTGTGTGAAGTAAGCCTTTCAATCTCTCTACCCTGCCCCTTCTTGTCCAAAAGCTGATCTTTCTTAGCTTAGATAGGTATTTCTTTCTGAGTTAAGGTAGGGCTTCTTTGTTAGAGCAATAAGCTTTAGCTTAATGATGTAGAACTCAGTCCCAGAGTTTTGTTTATAGTATGTGTTCAGTCGCTCAGTCGTGTCTGACTCTTTGCAACCCCATGGAGTGTAGTCTGCTAAGCTCCTCTGTGAAATTCTCCAGGCAAGAATGCTAGAGTGGGTTGCCATTTCCTACTCCAAGGAATCTTCCCAACCCAGGGATCAAATCTGCAGTTTTTGAGTCTCCTTCATTGGCAGCGGTTCTTTACCCATTACAGTACCTGGGAAGCCCTTGTTTACAAAGACTTGCCTCTATAATGGGCTGCTTTTCCCCGCTCTTTAAGAGCCAATAAAAGCATGCCATTGGTACATGCAAGCTGCACCTTATTTTTAGACATATTTTTAGAGGTAAATACTTCAAGAAGAGATAAATACTTCAAGAAAGATATTAAGAAAAGTAACAGCATCAGGATAAATAGTAAATTTCTTGTGAGCTCTCAAATAATTAGGTTAATACTTGAGCCTCACTCTGTGCTCTTTCTTCTCCTATAAGAACCAAGGTTTAGAGGAAACTTTTACAAGTATTATGGTATGTATTTGGAGAAGGCAATGGCACCCCACTCCAGTCCTCTTGCCTGGAAAATCCCATGGATGGAGGAGCCTGGTAGGCTGCAGTCCATGGGGTTGCTAAGAGTCAGGCATGACTGAGCGACTTCACTTTCACTTTTCACTTTCATGCATTGGAGAAGGAAATGGCAACGCTGGAGAACCCTCTTCTTACCTGGAGAATCTTAGGGACGGGGGTAGCCTGGTGGGCTGTCGTCCATGGGGTCGCAGAGTCGGACACTACTGAAGTGACTTAGCAGTAGCATGGTATGTATTTGCATTTCTTTGGCATGGTTGTTATTGCCATCTATTTATGTATCCACCATAGACAGAATGAAAAGGCAGAGCCAAAGGAAAATTTTAATGTAACCTAATGGCTAAGCACATTTGAGCATTCTTTGGCATTGCCTTTCTTTGGGATTGGAATGAAAACTGACCTTTTCCAGTCCTGTGGCCACTGCTGAGTTTTCCAAATTTGCTGGCATATTGAGTGCAGCACTTTCACAGCATCATCTTTCAGGATTTGGAATAGCTCAACTGGAATTCCATCACCTCCACTAGCTTTGTTCATAGTGATGCTTTCTAAGGCCCACATGACTTCACATTCCAGAATGTCTGGCTCTAGGTCAGTGATCATACCATTGTGATTATCTGGGTCATGAAGATCTTTTTTGTACAGGTGTTCTGTGTATTCTTGCCATCTCTTCTTAATATCTTCTGCTTATGTTAGATCCATACCATTTCTGTCCTTTATCGAGCTCATCTTTGCATGAAATGTTCCCTTGGTATCTCTAATTTTCTTGAAGAGATCCCTAGTCTTTCCCATTCTGTTGTTTTCCTCTATTTCTTTGCATTGATCACTGAAGAAGATCGCTTTCTTATCTCTTCTGGCTATTCTTTGGAACTCTGCATTCAGATGTTTATATCTTTCCTTTTCTCCTTTGCTTTTTGTTTCTCTTCTTTTCACAGCTATTTGTAAGACAGCCATTTTGCTTTTTTGCATTTCTTTTCTATGGGAATGGTCTTGATCCCTGTCTCCTGTACAATGCCACGAACCTCATTCCTTAGTTCATCAGGCACTCTATCTATCAGATCTAGGCCCTTAAATCTATTTCTCACTTTCACTGTATAATCATAAGGGATTTGATTTAGGTCATACCTGAATGGTCTAGTGGTTTTCCCTACTTTCTTCAATTTCAGTCTGAACTTGGCAATAAGGAGTTCATGGTCTGAGCCACTGTCAGCTCCTGGTCTTGTTTTTGCTGACTGTGTAGAGCTTCTCCATCTCTGGCTGCAAAGAATATAATCAATCTGATTGCAGTGTTGACCATCTGGTGATGTCCATGTATAGAGCCTTCTCTTGTGTTGTTGGAAGAGGGTGTTTGTTATGACCAGTGCATTTTCTTGGCAAAACTCTATTAGTCTTTGCCCTGCTTCATTCCGTATTCCAAGGCCAAATTTGCCTGTTACTCCAGGTGTTTCTTGACTTCCTACTTTTGCATTCCAGTCCCCTATAATGAAAAGGACATCTTTTTTGGGTGTTAGTTCTAAAAGGTCTTGTAGGTCTTCATAGAACCTTTCAACTTCAGCTTCTTCAGTGTTACTGGTTGGGGCATAGACTTGGATTACTGTGATATTGAGTGGTTTGCCTTGGAAACGAACAGAGATCATTCTGTCGTTTTTGAGATTGCATCCAAGTACTGCATTTCGGACTCTCTTGTTGACCATGATGGCCACTCCATTTCTTCTGAGGGATTCCTGCCCGCAGTAGTAGATATAATGGTCATCTGAGTTAAATTCACCCGTTCCAGTCCATTTCAGTTCGCTGATTCCTAGAATGTCAACATTCACTCTTGCCATGTCTTGTTTGACCACTTCCAATTTGCCTTGATTCATGGACCTGACATTCCAGGTTCCTATGCAATATTGCTCTTTACAGCATCAGACCTTGCTTCTACCACCAGTCACATCCACAGCTGGGTATTGTTTTTGCTTTGGCTCCATCCCTTCATTCTTTCTGGAGTTATTTCTCCATTGATCTCCAGTAGCATATTGGGCACCTACTGACCTGGGGAGTTTCTCTTTCAGTATCCTATCATTTTGCCTTTTCATATTGTTCATTGGGTTCTCCTCTCACATGCTAGTAAAGTAATGCTCAAAATTCTCCAAGCCAGGCTTCAGCAATATGTGAACCATGAAATTCCTGATGTTCAATCTAGTTTTAGAAAAGGCAGAGGAACCAGAGATCAAATTGCCAACATCCACTGGATCATAGAAAAAGCAAGAGAATTTCAGAAAAACATCTATTTTTGCTTTATTGACTATGCCAAAGCCTTTGACTGTGCGGATCACAATAAACTGTGGAAAATTCTGAAAGAGATGGGAATACCAGACCACCTGATCTGCCTCTTGAGAAAATTGTATGCAGGTCAGGAAGCAACAGTTAGAACTGGACAGGGAACAACAGACTGGTTCCAAATAGGAAAAGGAGTATGTCAAGGCTGTATATTGTCACCCTGTTTATTTAACTTATATGCAGAGTACATCATGAGAAATGCTGGACTGGAAGAAACACAAACTGGAATCAAGATTGCCGGGAGAAATATCAATAACCTCAGTATGCAGATGACACCACCCTTATGGCAGAAAGTGAGGAGGAACTCAAAGGCCTCTTGATGAAGGTGAAAGTGGAGAGTGAAAAAGTTGGCTTAAAGCTCAACACTCAGAAAACGAAGATCATGGCATCCGGTCCCACCACTTCCTGGAAAATAGATGGGGAAACAGTGGAAACAGTGACAGACTTTATTTTTCTGGGCTCCAAAATCACTGCAGATGGTGACTGCAGCCATGAAATTAAAAGATGCTTATTCCTTGGAAGGAAAGTTATGACCAACCTAGATAGCATATTCAAAAGCAGAGACATTCCTTTGCCAACAAAGGTTCGTCTAGTCAAGGCTATGGTTTTTCCTGTGGTCATGTATGGATGTGAGAGTTGGACTGTGAAGAAGGCTGAGAGCTGAAGAATCGATGCTTTTGAACTGTGGTATTGGAGAAGACTCTTGAGAGTCCCTTGGACTGCAAGGAGATCCAACCAGTCCATTCTGAAGGAGATCAGCCCTGGGATTTCTTTGGAAGGAATGATGCTAAAGCTGAAACTCCAGTACTTTGGCCACCTCATGCAAAGAGTTGACTCATTGGAAAGTCTCTGATGCTGGGAGGGATTGGGGGCAGGAGGAGAAGGGGACGACAGAGGATGAGATGGCTGGATGGCCTCACTGACTCGATGGACGTGTGTCTGAGTGAACTCCGGGAGTTGGTGATGGACAGGGAGGCCTGGTGTGCTGCGATTCATGGGGTCGCAAAGAGTCGGACATGACTGAGCGACTGATCTTCTGATCTGAAGCACATAAACTTAAGGACTCTGGAACCTAGATGGTCTGGGGCTAAATCCTGGTGATAACACCAGCTCTGTGACCTTGGGAGTAGCACATATCTGTTCTGTGGCCTCAAGTTCCTTATCTGGAAAATGAGACTGTGATGGTCCATATTTTATAAAATTATTAGAAGGATGATATAAAGTAATACGTGTAAATTATCCAACATAGAAGCATACTCAATAGATATCCTTCTGGGGTGGAAAATGAGAGAATGTAAAGTCATCTAATATTAAAAAATAATTAGAATTTCTAAAGAGAACATATGAGCCTTTTAGACGGTTATTTGATGAGCTTCCCTGGTGGTGCAGATAGTAAAGATTCTTCCTGCAATGCAGGAGAAACGAATCTGATCTCTGGGTTTGGAAAATCCCTTGGAGAAATGAATGGCTACCCACTCCAGTGTACTTGCTTGGAGAATTCCACGGTGAGAGGAGCTGGATGGGCTATAGTCCATGGGGTTGCAAAGAGTCAGATATGACTGAGTGACTAACATAACACATTACATAGTAATAGTATTTGTGTTCTTTGAATATTAGGGAAATGAAGTGCTTTCCTTAAGTTACAATGAAATTAATAGGGCAGTCAATCATTTGCCATTAGCATGTTGAAAGATGTAACTGAATTTAGTAGATATTTTGCCACTTGCACCTTTCTCCATCATTTCCCATAAGAATTAAATAAGTAACCTGTAATGCTTTATTACATATTCACCCCCTTTTCCCCCCCCATTTAGTACGTATCTGTTAGGTGTGGATTGCTGTTGTTAATTGTGTCCAACTCTGTGACCCCCATGAACGCACACCCGGCTTCCCTGTCCTTGACCGTCTCCTGGAACTTGCTCAAACTGATGTCTACTGAGTCAGTGATGCCATCCAGCCATCTTGTCCTCTGTCATCCCCTTCTCCCTCTACCTGCAATCGTTCCCAGAATCAGGGCTTTTTCTTATGGGTAGACTCTTTGCATCAGGTGGCCAAAGTATTGGAGTTTCAGCAACAGTCCTTCTAATGAATATTCAGGATTGATTTCTTTCAGGCTTGATCTTCTTGCAGTCCAAGGCACTCTCAAGAGTCTTCTCCAACACCACAGTTCAAAAGCATCAATTCTTTGATGCTCAGCTTTCTTTATGGTCCCACTCTCACATCCATACATGACCACAAGAAAAATCATAGCCTTGACTAGACGGACTTTTGTTGGCAAAGTAATGTCTCTACTTTTGAATATGCTGTCTAGGTTGGTCACAGCTTTTCTTCCAGGGAGCAAATGTCTTTTAATTTCATGGCTACAGTCACCACCTGAAGTGATTTTGGAGCCTAAAAAAATAAATTTTTTCACTGTTTCCGTTGTTTCCCCATCTGTTTGCCATGAAGTGATGGGACTGAATGCCGTGATCTTTTTTTTTTTGAATGTTGAGCTTTAAGCCAGCTTTTTCCAGGTGTGGATTAGGTATCACATATTCAGTTAAGGAAAAGAGGTGTTATTTAAGGACTGTTCATGGGTTTTGCCATCATGCAGCACCAAGTCTAATGACAGATCATAGGCAAGGGCACATTTTTCTAATCCATTGTGCTGCTCCACAGGAATGTACAGAGCTGTATGGAAATAGAAGAAAATGACAAATGGTTTTATTGCTAAAATGCCTTTTCCTTCTTTTAGAATAATTGATCTTAAATCTAAACTTTTCTCCAATTAAATTTCAAGGTCAGGATAAAGGGATTATTATCGCCTCTAAAATTAATAATGTTTACAGCAGGAAACAGAATCTGGATTTTCTGACTATCAAGATTTATTACCTAAGATAAAATATTGGTTTAGGCTTTACTCGAGTCAATATTTACCCAGTGCAGCTCTATTGCATGGCTGTCATCACAGAAATGTCTGCTTTTTTAACCTTATGTTAACAAACAGCTGTGAGCAAAACTGGAATTCTGTCTTTGGAAATAGTCAAAGGATAGCAAGTAGGCTCCATTTGGTGCAGAACTGAGGAGTTCATCCAGGAATCTTTGTAAAGCTCATGTTTCCTGCACTCCAAAGGGAGCTGTGCGAATCACAGCCCAGAGCTCTGTGTGACTTGGTGGACTGCCTTCTCCTGACCTGTTCTCACTGAGGTGCACTGTCTCTGCCAGGCACAGAACAAGGTCCTCAGGATGAGCCCAGATGAGTGCAGCCAAAAAGGTCCATGACCAGAAGACATTGGAGGCAGAGCAGGAAGGATTTCCTGAGGATGTATTTTTTTCCTTCATACACTAGTCTATTTGCTGCCTAGAGTCTGTGCTTAATAGCGCTGGGATCATGGATGTGTTTGGAGAATGATTTGCTAGCAATACAGTTTTATGTTTTATTCTAATAACTGTTTATTATACAAGAAATATGGGCTCACTGTGGAAAAGATAAACTATAGATGAACAAAAACAATAACAAAAATTCCCCAATCCCTACCACAAGTGGTTCTAGGCTTTTTCTATGCACATATGTGTTAATTGCATTGTTTTGCAACTCTTGTTATTAGGACCATTGAAGAAAGACTTAGAACTAGCATGTTCATGTCCCTAGTATATTTGATGTTCTCTGATACCTTCAATAAGCTGAGCGCCAAAGAATTGATGCTTTTGAACTCTGGTGTTGGAGAAGACTCTTGAGAGTCCCTTGGACTGCAAGGAGAACAAACCAGTCAATCCTAAAGGAAGTCAATCCTAAAGGAAGTTAACCTGAGTACTCATTGGAAGGACTGATGCTTACCCTGCTCTGAAGCTCCAATACTTTTGCCACCTGATATGAAGAACTGAGTCACTGGAAAAGACCCTGATGTTGGGAAAGATTGAAAGCAGGAGGTGAAGGGGACGACAGAGGATGAGATGGTTGGATGGCATTGCCAACTCGATAGACATGAGTTTGAGAAGGCTCTGGGAGTTGGTGATGGACAGGGAAGCCTGGTGTGCTGCAGTCCATGGTTTCACAAAGAGTCAGACACAACTGAGTGACTGAACGGATACCTTCAATATATATAATGTCAAATATGACATGGAATAATCTCATGGGGGAGATTTACACATATATGCCCTCTTATTTGAGTACTATGAAACATTATGGCAGAGTGAAAAGAACTTGAGTTTTAGAAGGAGATTTAACTTTTTGCGCTTAGTGGCTGTGCAACCTTGGCAAATTATATGGGTTAAACCTCATGAAACTGCCAGCATTTGACATTTTCTGACTTACAAAACTGGCACTTTCATATGGTTTAGTCTAATTCCTAAGCTCTTTGAGTATAACTTTTTCAAGTATTAAATGTAGGATAATACTCTCTGGCAGAATTGATGTGTAAATTAATTTAAATTAGATAATATCTATAAATTACTTGGCATATAGGTGATATTGAACAAATGTTGATTGCTTATCCTAAAATCTTCATTTTGTGAAGAAAATGACAACCCACTCCAGTGTTCTTGCTTGGGAAATCCCATGGACTGAGAAGCCTGACAGGCTACATTCCATGGGATCACAAAGAGTTAGACACGACTGAGTGAGCACAAAATCTTTGGGAACACAGAAGATAGTTGGAAGGGTGAGTGAATGTTGGTCTTTCAAGAAATAGATGCCCAGATGGAATAAATACATAGAAGACTTCTTAAGGAAATGCTTCTCAGAGAAGATGGAGGTGGAGTGGGGACAGGCTGGTGAAATCATCAGACCACAGTGGAGGTTTGACTTCAGTGATGGAAAGAAGAAAGGAATGCTGGATGGAAGAGTCTTAGACCATCATGCAATTCTGAGGAAAGTTTGTCAGGGGCATCAGAAGTTGTGGAGCCAAGGTTGCCTCTTAGGAGTCCTGTGTCTCCCAAGAACTTGTCTGCCTGAATCTCCTGCCAAACTTAATTGTTGACTTGGGACTGGAAGATGCCAAGGAAGGTGGGATTGTCAGAAGACAGTCCCTGGGGACTCAGAGAACATTGAGGTACATTCTTATAGCCACTACTTGTGAATATCAGACATTAACCAGGGTAATATAATACTAATTATTCTTGGAAGATTGAAATGAGAATTTGGGGAATAATTAGTCTGTACGTTAAATCTTTCCTGCACCATTGCATTCTTGGTGCATGCAGGATGCACCAATGCATCCTGCATTCTTCCCCAAATCTACCTCCACTTTCCCTTCCTAGTTAAACTTTACTGACTTGACCCTTAACTCTGCTCTTAGTTTTGCCCTGAATCTCTTTTTTTCTGGCCTCTCTTCACACTTAAATGCCTTGAGCTCTATATATGCTCTATAAATCCCTGAGAGTGATGTTAGGTTTTTCATAATCATTGACAAACTATCTCTTCTGCTTTTGTTTTTCGTTCTTCCTCTTGATATTTCAGGAGTCCTGACATGAGATCATTGTTCTTTTGTCTCTGAGTAAGGTACTCTTGCCTGGAAAATCCCACGGATGGAGGAGCCTGGTAGGCTGCAGCCCATGGGGTTGCGAAGAGTCGGACATGACTGAGCAACTTCATTTTCACTTTTCACCTTCATGCATTGGAGAAGGAAATGGCAACCCACTCCAGTGTTCTTGCCTGGAGAATCCCAGGGACGGGGGAGCCTGATGGGCTGCCGTCTACAGGGTCGCACAGAGTCGAACATGACTGAAGTGACTTAGCAGCAAGGGAGTCCCTGAGAAGAAAAACAGAAGAGCTGATTTGGGATAATATCCAGGGATGGAATCATGACTCTTTAATTACTGCCAAAAATATTCTTGCCTATAGCTATGATAATGATGTAATTTTTGAGTATTAATAAGCTGATGAGATGGTATGATGCTTCAAGATGTAGCTGTTGTTTTTTGGGGGTGTCATTACATGAAGACACAGGAGGACCATATAAAAAGTCTTAGAATATTTGAGTATGTGTCCATTATGAAATACTATACTGTCATTTTCTATTTTAACAAAATCACATGGTAATGTCACATAATCAGAGCAAAAGATGATTGACAAACTTGTCATGCACACACATTTTTCTCCCTTCTCTAGAGATTTAATGCATTTCAGCAGTTATTGTAACTGTTAGAATTTATTCTTTGCAAAACCATCAAAGTCAATGAGCTAATATCAAAGTTTATATTAACAACTCAAAATAGTTCCAACCTTTAAATTGTTGACATGGAAACACATCTTTCTTCACCTTATCAGAACTCTGCACATGTGCCTATGTGGACTGGGCCCTGGATTAATCACAAATATACTACTTGATTGTGCCTTCAAGTCAGCAAGTTAAGAAGGGAAACATTACTATTCACATATTCCATGTATCTACAGAAAACAATTAGTCTAATGGTACCACCATGTTGGCTGTTTTTCTGTCCTGTTTTATTAAACTGTACAATCTTCACACAATCTGAATTTTTTCAGCTCTCGCACTGGAGTAATTAACAGATGTTTACTTTGAAGAAGAGATGCAACGCTTATTTTTGTGTTAGTGTTATGTTTGAAAGTTGAAAACATTTTTTTGAATTTAGTTTGCAGTATTAAAAAGAAAATAAGATAAATACAAAACCTGTATTCTGAACAGCTGATTCCTAAACCATGTTAGAGAAAGTTCAGTTAAAAGGTTTGGGTTACTAACCACATAGCATCAGGAGCACAAACATCCTGAACCATTGTGGTTCATTGTGCTTTTTTGAACTGTTAGGCCAGTCATTTGGGAGAAGGTAAAGGTGAATCAGTTAAACTGGGTGGATTGTAGGCTTTTGATGGCCAGAGTGATCCTAATGGCCATATGTCACTCACCTGAATTGCTTCATCAGGGTACTATTTTGGTACAAAACCATATTTGAGAAATAATCTGGTACAAGTCAGTTGTACCAGAGTTTGACTGTTTCCAGATACAATAAAGAAAAGTTGGATACCTTCTGCCAAAGGCAGGCAGATCAGGATGGCTAACCTATCTACATGTATCAAAATCCATTTAAGAGATTTTCTCTTTACTAATGCACCTATATGAGTATGAAATTTAAAACAGCATGGAGAAAACGTCTGGCATACTGCCGAGAGAGATAAACTAATTAATATTGTCCCTTTTGTAGATTTTTAGAAGCTTTGAATATATTAGACTCACTGTGAGTCTAACTCTTAAGAATTTCATCTTTTTTCAAAATAGAATTTGTTTTTCCTTTCTTTGAATTCATAATTTCATCAGTGGATGAGGATCGTGGTGCTGCAATCCAAGTCAATGAACAAAAGGGAAGAGACGATGCTACAAGGCTGATGAGGGTGTGGTCCAGGACAGCCTCTTGAACCTTGGAGTAAAGGGTGTCGGTGTCACAGGGCCTGTCAATTGCATGATTCATTCCTTTGGGTTTCACCCTTTCCCCCTAGGTAAAAAGCTTCCTTATCTATCTTTTGGAAGCATGTAGTTTTAGAGTCATTCATTTATTCATTCACTCATCTATTATTCATTCATTCAACCAATACGTAGTTATAAAGCATTTGCTATATGTCAGGCACTGTGTAAGTTTTGGGAGAGCAACAGTTCCTGCTTTCATGAACCATAGAGGCTAATGGTAAGGACTCTGGGGCTAAGAGAGTGTTGAATCTGTTTCCTCATTCTGTATTGCCCCGATCTTAGAAGACAAGGTCCGTGCGTCCTCGGTGCCTGGTGTAGGGCTGCTGCTGCTGCTAAGTTGCTTCAGTCCTGTCCGACTCTGTGCGACCCCATAAACGGCAGCCCACCAGGCTCCCCCATCCCTGGGATTCTCCAGGCAAGAATACTGGTGTAGGGCTAGGCATCACAAATCTGTCATGACTGGGACATACTTGCAGCACTGCCCTCTGTAGGCATTATTGATTTCATTTGGAGCCTATAAGGATTTATGTAGATGCTTGCTAGCAGTCATAGGACAATCAGTGTTATAGTAGTTGGGACAGATCACACATCCCTTCATCACATTTCATCCACTCCTGCATACATCCATGGAGCTTGTGACTAATCCCGAATGTATTCCTCATAAGCCCTTCTGTGTGGCCCGGAAGAGTCAAATGCAGCCATGTGCTCCCATCAGCATTTTAGCAACTGGAACCAATCTGAGGTGTTGTTACTGTCAACTCTGATAACAGCTCATAGACTTTAATTACATTAAGAATAAATACCCATACAGTTATCTGGACTCCAGTGACATTTGTTAAATCTGTGAGAAGGTGTGTAAATACCCCATCTCAGGCACTTTTTTTTTTCACTGAATCTGTGTGATTAATTTCATAATAATCTCTTCTTTCTTTGTGGTATATTTTAGTTTTGATGTCACAATTGTTGTTGGTCAACTAAAAGATGGTTGTCTGATTTTGGTTTGTGCAGTAGACCTGAAGGAGAAAAAGCAGATGAAGAGGCAGAGCAGAAATCGTTTTGTATCTGATGCAGTTTTAAACCCCTCTGATGATGATTGCTGATAAGTAATATGGGTGACTGTGGTTACATCTGTCCTGTCAGAGATGCATTGCTATGAAAAACATCTGACTGCATGAGTCACTGGTCCTGTTCCCTTGGCTGAGTCACCACCATTTCCCTGGATATACCTGCTTCAAGTTTGTTCCTGCTGCTGCTGCTGCTAAGTCGCTTCAGTCGTGTCCGACTCTGTGTGACCTCATGGACTGCAGCCCACCAGGCTTCTCTGTCCATGGGATTCTCCAGGCAAGAACACTGGAGTGGGTTGCCATTTCCTTCTCCAATGCATGAAAGTGTAAAGTGAAAGTGAAGTCGCTCAGTCGTGTCTGACTCTTAGCGACCCCATGGACTGCAGCCTACCAGGCTCCTCCATCCATGGGATTTTCCGGGCAACAGTACTGGAGTGGGGTGCCAGTGCCTTCTCCCAAGTTGTTCCTAAATGGCTTTAATTCTGAACCAGGAGGAGCAATGTGCATCAGAGAACAGTTTGTCCACCTGGGCAAAGAAGAAAGAGCTCAGGAAAGGAACAACTATACAAGAAAGAGAAGTATATTTAGTGCTTCAGATATTCCTGAGGATATCCACACACATCCAGGTGATAGAACATGATGCCTTGGTGAGCTGAGTGGATGTCCAAGCACAGCTCACCCTTCATACTTTCATGCTCAGGGATTCAGTCTCCTGGCCCCCATCATGGAGTACATACATTTCAGCCAGTCAGACAGGGAAGCTTCAGAGGAGAGCAGCTGACCTTGCTGCAGATACTCCCCATCACTTGGGAGCAACTTAGAGAAACCTAGGAAGTCAAAGAAGGATCAGAACTAATTAAGTCAAATAGCTATAGCTATAGAAAATTAATGAGTGGAGGCTGAGAATGGGTATTGTGGTACCTGGGGCCCAGATACACATGTCCATTTATAGTAGAGTATTGTCCACTATATTGGCAACTAGATTTAGGGTTGTTGATCTGATTTTTCAGCATGGGTTCAAGAATCAATTCAGATTTTTATGTGAATAATCTCTGTTATTAGAGGTTGGCCATAATTTTTAAAAATACACTGTTGTGGCACAAATAAAATAGACAATTGAAATGCTAGGTTGAAAACTTGGGTTTTACAATATTGTGATGATTTCTGCCATCAGTTCAGTTCAATTCAGTCGCTCGGTCATGTGTGACTTTTTGCAACCCCATGAATCGCAGCACGCCAGGCCTCCGTGTCCATCACCAACTCCCGGAGTTCACTCAGACTCACGTCCATCGAGTCAGTGAGGCCATCCAGCCATCTCATCCTCTGTCGTCCCCTTCTCCTCCTGCCCCCAATCCCTCCCAGCATCAGAGTCTTTTCCAATGAGTCAACTCTTCGTATCAGGTGGCCAAAGTACTGGAGTTTCAGCTTTAGCACCATTCCTTCCAAAGAAATCCCAGGGCTGATCTCCTTCATAATGGACTGGTTGGATCTCCTTGCAGTCCAAGGGACTCTCAAGAGTCTTCCCCAACACCACAGTTCAAAAGCATCAATTCTTCGGCTCTCAGCCTTCTTCACAGTCCAACTCTCACATCCATACATGACCACTGGAAAAATCATAGCCTTGACTAGACGAACCTTTGTTGGCAAAGTAATGTCTCTGCTTTTGAATATGCTATCTAGGTTGGTCATAACTTTCCTTCCAAGGAGTAAGCGTCTTTTAATTTCATGGCTGCAGTCACCATCTGCAGTGATTTTGGAGCCCCCAAAAATAAAGTCTGATACTGTTTCCACTGTTTCCCTATCTATTTCCCATGAAGTGGTGGGACTGGATGCCATGATCTTCGTTTTCTGAATGTTGAGCTTTAAGCCAACTTATTCACTCTCCACTTTCACTTTCATCAAGAGGCTTTTTAGTTCCTCTTCACTTTCTGCCATAAGGGTGGTGTCATCTGCATATCTGAAGTTATTGATATTTCTGCCATATACCAACATAAACCAGCCTTGGCTATACACATGTCTCCCTCTTAAACCTCCTTCCCACCTCCCTCCCCATCCCCTTCCCTCCAGGTTGTCACAGAGCAGTGGCTTTTGGTTCCCTGTGTCATACAGCAAATACCCACTGGCCATCTATTTTACATATGGTAATGTATATTTTTTTAATACTTTTCTCTCAAATCATCCCATCTTCTCTCATCCCTACTGTGTCCAAAGTCTGTTCTCTATGTCTGCATGTTCCTTGCCACCCTGTAGATAGGTTCCATCAGTACCATCTTTATTATCCTCCAGGTAAAATAAAATTTTAAAAAAGATTTTAGATATACTTACATTAGTGCCCTTGGCTCGCTGTTTTCTGGGAACATAATATTTGATGAAATCAAGTACCTAGACCTCAGTGATTATCTGAAGGACAAAGACTACTCCTTCCTTTGTCAAAGGGAAAGCCAGACACTGGTGCTAAAGATTCATATTCTACTCAAGATAAACCTTCATTAGATTCCTAAAATAGAATAAAACTTGAAATCTTCTTAATCTTTGAGCAATTGCAGATCACAGAACTCTGATGAAATTGATTGTCTGAATCAGAGCTTGGTAGGTTCCAGGTGACCGCAGACTGCCAACCTTCCGCTGAGATGCAGGTTAACCACCTACCTAGGCGTGACTGCATGTGAGCTTAGTTGCTCAGTCGTGTCCGACTTTTTGCAACCCCATGGACTGTAGCCTGCTAGGCTCCTCTGTCCATGGGGATTCATAAAATCCTTGCATGTGCATCATTTTATTAGTTTCTCATCTACAAGGGGAAACAGTATTTCTCTATTACAATAAGTCAACTGAAACTCACAAAAGTGAATTGATGAAGCAAGTTGACCTGGCTGGTAAGAAATGACTTAGTAAAGCTGAGGGGCTTCTCATCAAATTATCCAGTCTCTTATTGCAGGGCCCATGCTTACGTGGTTCAGTTCTCTTCTGCCAAATCCCTACTAAGTCATGTAAAGGAAAACCATTCAGTGACATAGCTTCAGAGACCCTGACTTATTAAAACATGTGTATTTCTCCTAGTCAAATTACTATTTTTGACAACTGTTGACCATTTGTGTCTACTGGCAGAGTGTAAAATTAAAAATTAGGTGATTAGTAAAAAGCAGAGTTAGTCAATGACAGACCTTAAATTTACTAATATTGCACAGAATATAATATTAAAATCATACTAACATAAAGACTGATATTAATATCATCACTGATCATTTTGGCAAAAAGGCAATTAAATGATCTTCTACTAGAGAAATGTCTTACTTTATATCTTTTAAGTTTCTTCAAGGCTGCAAAGGCATATGAGCATTACTGTTTTCTTCTAGCTGTTTTCAAGCCTTAATGTGTGCATGTATCAGCAAGGAATCTTGTTTAAATATGAATCTGATGAGTATATCTGAGATGGGGCCTGAGAATCTTCATTTCTTTTATATTTTTAAATTTTAAAAATGTAATTTTTATTTTATATTGGAGTATAGTTGATGTTGCAACATTGGGTTAGCTTTAGGTGTACAGCAAAGGATTTCAGTTACGCATATACATATATTCTTTTTCAGATTTTTCCCATATAGGTTATTATAGGATTATTGAATAGAGTTCCCTGTGCTATACAGTAGATCCCTGTTGATTATTTTATGTATAATACTGTGTATATTAATCCCATACTCCTAATTTATCCCTTCCGGCTACTTTTCCCCTTTGGTAACCATAAGTTTGTGAGTTAGACTTTGACTCACAGACTTTGAGTCTTTTCCTATTTTGTAAATAATTTCATTTTGTATACCTTTTTTAGATTCCACATGTAAGTGATATCATATGGCATTTGTTTTTCTTTGAGTACTTCACTTAGTATCATAATCTCTAGGTCCATCCATTTTGCTGCCAATGGCACATTTTATTCTTTTTTATGGATGAATAATATCCCATTGAATATATGTGCCACATCATCTATATCCATTCCTCTGTCAATAGACATTCATTGTCTTCAGTTCAGTTGAGTCAGTCATATCTGACTCTTTGCAACCCCATGGACTGCAGCACACCAGGCTTCCCTGTCTATAACCAAATCCCAGAGCTTGCTCAAACTCATGTCCATAGAGTCAGTGATGTCATCCGACCATCTCTTCCACTGTCATCCCTGTCTTCTCCTGCCTTCAATCTTTCCCAGCATCAGGGTCTTTTCAAATGAGTCAGTTTTTCACATCAGGTGGCCAAAGTATTGGAGTTTCAGCTTCAGCATCAGTCCTTCCAATGAATATTCAGAACTGATTTCCTTTAGGATGGACTGGTTGGATTGCCTTGCTGTCCAAGGGACTCTCAAGAGTCTTGTCCAACACCATAGTTCAAAAGCATCATCAGTTCTTTGGCGCTCAGCTTTCTTCATAGTCCAATTCTCACATCCATACATGACTATTGGAAAAACCATGGATTTGAGTATGTGGACATTTGTCTTGGCTATTGCAAATATATCCATATCTTGACTATGGTAAATAGTGCTGCTGTGAACATTCGGGTACATGTGTCTTTTTGAATTGTGGTTTTCTCTGGATATATGCCCAGGAGTGGGATTGCTGGATCATATGGTAGTTCTTTCATCAAGAGGCTCTTTAGTTCTTTGCTTTCTGCCATAAGGGTGGTATCATCTACATATCTGAGGTTATTGATATTTCTCTTGGCAATCTTGATTCCAGATTGTGCTTCACCCAGCCCGGCATTTCTCATGATGTACTCTGCATGTAAGTTAAATAAGCAGGGTGACAATATATAGGCTTGACGTATTCCTTTCCTGATTTGGAACCAGTCTGTTGTTCCATGTCCAGTTCTAACTGTTGCTTCCTGACCTGCATACAGATTTCTCAGGAGGCAGATCAGGTGGTCTGTTATTCCCATCTCTTTAAGAATTTTCCATAGTTTGTTGTGATCCACACAGCCAAAGGGTTTGGCATAATCAATAAAGTAGAAGTAGGCTTTACTTTTTGGGGGGCTCCAAAATCACTGTAGATGGTGACTGCAGCTGTGAAATTAAAAGACGCTTGCTCCTTGGAAGAAAAGTTACGACCAACCTAGAGAACATATTAAAAAGCAGAGACATTACTTTCCCAACAAATGTCCATCTAGTCAAAGCTATGATTTTTCCAGTAGTCAGGTATGGATGTGAGAGTTGGATTATAAAGAAAGCTGAGTACCAAAGAAGTGATGCATTTGAACTGTGATGTTGGAGAAGACTCTTGAGAGTCCCTTGGACAACAAGGTGATTCAACCAGTCCATCCTAAAGGAAATCAGTTCTGAATATTCATTGGGAGGACTGATGCTGAGGCTGAAACTCCAATACTTATGCCACTTGATGCAAAGAATTGACTCACTGGAAAGACTCTGATGCTGGGAAAGATTGAGGGCAGGAGGAGAAGGGGACGACAGAGGATGAGATGGTTGGATGGCATCACCAGCTCACTGGACATGAGTTTGAGTAAACTCGGGTGTTGGTGATGGACAGGGAGGCCTGGCGTGCTGCATCCATAGGGTAACAATGAGTTGGACACTACTGAGCGACTGTACTGAAATGATGGTAGTGCTAGTTTTAGTTTTCTGAGGAACCTCCATACTATTGTCCATTGTGGATGTACCAATTTACATACCCGTGAACAGCGTAGGAGGGTTCTGTTTTGAAAAGCTTCATTTCTAATAGGCCTCTGGATATTACTGCTGCCACTAGAAGGACCACACCAGAAATGACAGTGTCATAGCTCTCTAGGGTATAATTTTTGAGCTAGTCTCTCTCATTGTTACATGTGGGAATTTATCATTAGTTTTAAGTAAATAGTTGAAATCCTATCGAGAGTTTTTGTTTTGCTTTGTTTTCATGTTTATTATAATTATACATAACTTCAATCAAAATGTTTGTAGCATTTGTACTTATTCACCAAATTAGCTGACAGCTCATCTCTCCATTTCTGTGCGCATTTTAAGTAACGTGTGACCCGTGTTCTCTAATTTCTTACCTTTAAGAGCACTTTTGTTGTTTGGAACTGTTTATTCCCAAACTTTTTTGCCTTACCTTCGCATTTTCTCTCATGGTAAGGAAGTCCTTATTTCATGGTTATGGTTACTTGAAGATTTCTCCGGAATTTGTAGTCATGGTATCTGCTGAGTTTCTTTTCTAGGCCATCAAGATTGAGTTGCAGTTCTGTCTCCTGCTTTATATTCCAAGCCCTTGTTACTTTTCAATCCTTTTTGTATCTTTCTACCAGCTTGCTGTTTCTTCCATAAGTTGGGGGTGGGAGAAGTAAAGAGAATGTTGTGCATAATTGAGACTGTGCTGATTTAGTCTTTGAAAGGACTGTTCCCTGGGGAACTGAGACAGGGTAGAAAATGAGGCTGTAATTGAGCGTATAGAGCCCTGTCTTTTTGCAGCCCCAGCTCTTGAGTACTACCCACACTGATCATCCACATTCCCAGAAAACATGCAGTTGTTTCCTTGAATGTAAAAACATCTTTTTAATATACTGTTTTTCTACTAAGATTCTCTAGGGTCTTAAAATCTGTCTCAGCCTATTTTGAATAAGGAAGTAAACACAAGTTTCAATGCCTGTATGTACTTTACTTGTATATATGTAAAATAAAATCTAGTACAAAGTGTCATATATATTAGTCAAAAGTGAACTAAGTAAGAGATAAACATAAGAACATTTTTGGCAAGCAGTCAGCTTATGTGATTGTGATAGATAATCAACAGGGACATACTGTATAATTAAAACTTACCACTGGAGCATTAAAATCTTGGCAATTTAATTATCCATTACTTTTTAAAATTTCAACACCCCTTTTTAATTCCTGGGAGTCCATTTTTTGTGTGTGATATTTGTTCCAGATTTTTTTTCAGTTTTATTGAAATATGATTGGCATATATCACTGTATGATTTTTAGGTGTACAGCATAAGGGTTTACATCCTGGGAATTCTTTACATATCTTTTACAAATGTGGGCACCGCCCCACCCCCCCTCACCCCGCCCCATCATCTCTGGTTCTTTCATTGTGGTTTCATTTCCTGGAGCTTCCCTGGTGACTCAGATGACAAGGCAGGTTATCTGGAAGGGCAAAGCATGGAAACTCTTAGGCATGAACTGAATGTGTAGTTCACAGGTGAAATTTCTTCTTCAAGGAAGCCTCAGTTCTATTCTTAAAGCTTTTCAACGATTGGATCAGGCCCCACCCAGATGATCTCAAGTAATCTTCCTTACTTAAAGTCAACTTACTATAAACTTAGAATCACATTTACAAAATACCTTCACAGTTGCACCTCGTTGGTGTGTGTTAGTCGCTCAGTCGTGTCCGACTGTTTGGGATCCCATGGACCATAGCCCTCCAGGCTCCTCTGTCCATGGAATTTCCTAGGCAAGAATACTGGAGTGGCAGCTGTTCTCTTCTTAAGGGAACCCCAGAGATTGAACCTGGGTCTCTTTCATTGCAGGCAGATTCTTTACTGTCTGAGTCACCAGGGAAGCCAGAGAAATAGAAACCACAGGGAAAGAACTAGAGATGATTGTGGGGTGGGGGCGGAGGTGGTGGTGGGGGAAATACATTTGTAACAGATGTGCAAAGAACTCCCAGGATGTAAACCTTTATGTTGTACACCTAAAAATCATATAGTGATAAATCCCAGTTATATGTTAATAAAACTGGAAAAAGAAAAAAAAAAGATTTGGGGCAAATATCACAAAAAAATGAACTCCGAGGAATTAAAAAGTGGCATTAAAATTTTAAAAATTAGTGGATAATTAAATTGCCAAGATTTTTAATGCTCCAGTAACAAGTTTTAATTATCCACTAACTTTTTCCTGTGTGTAGAGGGGTTATTTACTACTACTATTCTGTTGTTTAATGTTGAACACTCTAAGATTTTAAATCTGTCAAGCAGAGAAACCTTTAAATATTTAAATTATGCAAATGATTAAAATAGACATTTGAAAAATTCTTAAAACATGCAAACATCAGTTTCAGTCATATTTCAGTCACTTCAAACTTAAAAAAAATCACTAGTGAAATGTCATGTTCTCTTTAGTGTATTAGACATTTTATGCACAACACACAGATATACCCTTAGCTAATGATTACAGGACATAGTGAATATGATGGAACTTCACTCCTGTGATTGAGTTATGTTGTATGACAAAGGTGATGGGCTTTTCAATTGTAATTGTGTCCCAAATCAGTTGCTTTTGAGTTAGTGAAAAAGGAGTTTATCCTAGCTGGGCCAGACTTAATTAGGTGAAAGTCCATAATAGAGGAACTAAACCCTTCCTGAAGACAGACAGATTTTCCTGCTAGAGGTAAATGGCCATATTGTGAGCACTTTCCATTTGTCACAGAACTATGAACAGCCTTGGGACTTAACCATGGCCTCTGCTGATAGCTAGTAAGAAAACGAGGACTTAGCCATAAAGCTATATGGAGAGGAATTCTAGCAAGCCACTGAGGGAGGTTGGGAGTGGATTTTTCCATCAAGCCTTTAAGGAGACCTCAGTTAGTCACACCTGGATTGCAGCCTGGAAAGAACCCTGGGCAGAGAACCCAGTAAAGCCAAGCCTGGACTCTGAACCATAGAAACTGTAGATAATAAAAACATGTGTTTCAAGCCACCAAGCTTGTGGTAATATGTTATACCACAGTGGTAAACTAATATATTCTCATTCATGGTGTTCATGCCAGTCTCATGGGCCCAGTGGGACACCCCCTGTAGGGTAAAGGGCAGGTTGTTAGATCATCTACCTTTTGGACCCCTTGGAGTGTTGTGGTCAGCCTGTGCCATATCTGAGACTGCTGCTCTGACCTATTCTTGAGTGAGTCTCAAAGCTAACAGATTAGAGTAGGGGCTGGATCAAAAGATTTCTGCAGTAGATGCAGGTTGTCCTGCTGTTTAGTTTTTATTACCCAGCAGATATAATGGCTCTGAAGCTCAAAGTATCCACTATGCATAAAAGTGTCATGAGGCATCTCTGGAAAATGTGTATTAGAAAATTCTGTGGCAAGTTCATGCCTTCCACAGAAAAGAAGTACTCTGTGTTGGAAACACTGTTCCTGGTGTGCTTGACCCTAGTAGAGACTGAGGGTCTGACTAGAGGATGCCCATTGTTTGTGCAGCCAGACCTACCCATCATGAGCTGTGTATCATCAGATGCACCAAATCATGCGATCAGGCAAGGCAGTGGCAAGCCACTGTCTGATGAAAATGCCATACGTGGGATCAAGCTGATATAGAATCAGAAGATAATAACAAATCACATAAATAGCTGGGCCAGACCTGCGTGTTCCCCTCTTCTATTGGATCACCCTCTTTATCAGCCCACACTATGGCTTTTTAAGGGTTCCTCTATAACCAACTCATATAGGGGAAAAACTCAGGACTGGTGACAGCCTGGAATGAACCACGGCAGTTCCCATCAAGGCTAGTACTGTAGGAGAGTAGAAATTAAAATCTTCGTATTAGACAGAGATGCAGACAAACAGTTGGTCATTCACTTTGTTTGGAGAGATAATTGACTGAAGTAATCAGCATATGCTGCAGTCCTGGGAAACGGCAAGTTGTTTGTCCAGCTGGTCAAGGAATTCTAGAAAAGCAGCCTGATGTTGGGCTAATTGGATTGGCATGAAAGTGCCTGAATCTCCATGTTTCATGTTAGAGAATACTCTCAAAGAACAAATGTGCAGGATGGCTCATTCTGTGGAAGTCATACATCCCTCTTCATTCACTCTTGTGTCATGATGGGCAAAGAGACAGTGGCCATGATGGCAGGAATGATGGCTGTTCATGTGTTTAACTATGTGGGCTTCCTCGCACCAAGGTTGATTTAGTTATAGCCACTGCTAAGTGTCCTACTGGCCAACAGCAGATGTATATTGAATTCATCTGGCAGCATTTTTTGGGTGGATCAGAGTAGCGTTGCCAGACATAGCAAATAAAATTACAGGATGCCCAGTTAAATTTGAATTTCAGATAAACAATGTTACTTTTTGGTATAAGCATTTTGGGACATACTTCTACCAAAAATCATTCACGTTTATCTGAAATTTAAATTGAGGTGTCATTTTGTCTGGCACACGTTACCCAGAGACCAATCAATTAAACCAGAGATTCCTTTCATTTACAAGTGAAAGGGAGGGCAAAGAATGGCTTTACTGGAATCAGTATCTGTTCTGGATATGAGTTGGATTTTCCTGCAAAGGAGCACATGCAGAATACCTGATTTATCAACAGATGTCCCACACAATATTGTCTGGGATTGATAAACCCATTTTATTGCAGAGGACATATGAGAATAACTAGGGGATATACTGGCCTTATCACCCCTCTGGTATATTTTTCATTCCAATTATTGCATTATTTAGCTCTGTCTTGTTTTTTTATATTTTTAGGTTTTCATTAAAACTCTCATGTCCATCTGTTCTTTCCCACAGTTCAGTTAGCATTCTTATTACTACGCTTTGAACTCTGTATCAGGTACATTAGATTTCATTATTTTTTTCCAGGTTTTTTTATCCTGGTTCTTTTGTTTGAAACATCTCTGTCCTCTTATTTTATCTTTCTCTGTCTCTGTGAAATTAGGTGAAACAGTTACCTCGAAGGCATGTCCTTGAGTGGGAGCATCACTCCCAGTGAATGCCTTTGCTAGGAGAGCTGGACCTGAAGTGAACTTGGGCTGGTCTTCTTCCAGGGCATGCAGGCATTAACCACATTAGTGGGAGGTAGGGCTGGAGTCAGAGGGAGCAGAACCAGAGCTAGTTATATAGGATTTCTCCTGTGCTTAATGTCCATCACTGGCCAGTTGGGAAGTAGGGGGCATGGGGTAGAGCAGAAGCTCTGAGGGAGTTGGGTTTCTCCTGGGTATGATGGAAGTCTCTGCCTTGGTTTAGGACATGGTCAGGTCCTGAGGGCTTGTGTCTACCTTTCTGGGTTAATTTCACTTTTTCCCCAGTGCCTGTGCATGCTCAGTCATGTCTGACTCTTTGCGACCCCATGGACTGTAGCTTGCTAGGCTTCTCTGTCCGTGGGATTCTCCAGGCAAGAACACTGGAGTGGGTTACCATGTATACCTCCAGGGGATCTTACCACCAGGAATCGAACCCGCATCTCTTATGTCTCCTACGTCCGCAGGAGGGTTCTTTACCGCTAGCGCCACCTGGGAAGCCTTTCACCAGTGTGTGGACCTTGATTAAAGGTTGTTACAGTGCCACACCACTGAACTAGCCTCATTCCCTCCCAAGTGTGCACCAGGATGTGTGCTCAGGCAGTGTGCCCTGGAGGGAGCCTCACTCACTCCCGAGAATGCACAAGGACACATGCTCTGGAGGTCGTGGCTTCTACCTCGTAGCTGACCTCTCTCCCTTCTAAGCGTGTGCCCACACGGCAGCCAGAGGCTGGGTGTGAGCCAGCATTCCCTATGCATGTGCACGCTCTTGTTGGCAGTGACGGGCTCTGTCCTTGTGGGGAGCAATGCCAGAGAAAGAGGGGTTGGAACAGAAACCTGGTGTGGGCTGGGGGCTGTGCTGTGGTGGTCCTGGCCAGTGGCCCAGAGCCTCAGACACTTTTAAATCTGATGTCTCCTCTGTGACCTGAAGTGAGAAAGCCTATGTGCTTGCTGCTTAAAAGCAAAGTCTCAGTTTCTTATGGCCCTCAGGTAAGCCCCACTGGTTTTCCAACTAAGGGAGCTCATCTTCTTGGTGTTGGACATGAGGACTGGGTTAACCAATATGTATCTCAAACCCCTCACTCTTCGGGGACAGGGCGGGGGATCCCTGAGCCTGTGATATTCCTTCTTCTCTCCAGTGTCCCCTGCTAGGGGTGTGGATTCCAACCAGATTGTTTCTCATCCAATCCTACCAGACTCCATGTGGATCTTTTTTACAGCCTTGGTTACAGAAGAGTTGTTCTGCTAGTTCCCATTCAATTTCAGCAAGGGTTATTCTCTATGTACTTGTGATTTGATGTGTTCATGAAGGGAGGTAAGCCCAACATCTTCCTAATTTAGCATCTGAATCTCCTCCTCATTATTATTTGAAAAAAGTCTTAACCAACCAAAAACATCAGTTGATTGGTTTAAAAAAAATAAATAGAAGTATTGTCTTTTCAGTTGGAAATACTCTAACAAGGCCTGTTGTTCCAATTCATATTCAACATTGTCTTTTGGTCCTCTCTAGCACAGGAAGAAAAGTGAACTATGATAAGGACTGAATGTCAGGTATTTCTGTGAGGTGGAGTGATTTCAGCAGAATGACAACGGAGGAAGTCAAATTTCAATTGTCTAAGAGTATGGAGTATAAGAGTAGGAAGCCAAAGTGTAGGTGACACTTTTCAGAAATCTGGTTTTAAGAAAGAGAGAAGGTGATGCCTTGAGATGGGCATGAAGTTTAGGGAGACTTAAACATTAAAGGCAGGAAAGACTAAAATCTGTTTAAATGTGGATAAGACAGAGCCAGTAGAACAATGCTGTTTGCTTAGGACTCTGAGAAGGAGGAAAGTAAAGGGCCCCAGGAAGGGGAATACATTGCTTTTCTAATTTTTCAGCAGAATCAAATCTGTTCTATTTCAAAACAACATAAAAATGTTGCTTATTAGGACTTACTAATTTAGACCACATCAGAATTTGAGATTGTTCAGATGGGGACAGAGCTAAAGTTTATCTTGTGACAGGTTTTATTAGTGTGTTTTACCTAGCTTAACCAATGAAATCAATAGTGCAAAGAGAGTTTGAAAGGAATGTTTAGCCCACTGAAGACTTCTTGGAAGAAAAAAAGCAAAGCATTCTCTTTGTGTACCAGCAGTGATGTGCTAATTACAAATTGCTCTTTTAGACTATGGACATTAAATAGGCTGTTTGGTTAATAACAATTGTTAGCTGGAGGCTATAAAGTAATACACCGGCAGTGGGCCAAAAATATTATATAACTCCTTAGTTTAGTTTGGAGAGCTTGACACTTTTCCTTCTCCCAATTATTCCAAACTAATGAGGTTTTACTATAACACAGAGTGAACCCGGAGAACCGTTGCCCAATTTGCTGACCAAGACTTGAAATCTGAAGCTGTGTTTTTCTTGTTCTTTCTTTCTTTTAACCCAAAGCACTTTTCCAGAGTCTAATTCAAGCTGAGCTCCTTTCACTTACACCTGGATAAGTGTTGGTTTTGCTCTGCGTCATTAAGTAGAGGTCGCCTGACAGTGCGATGTCCTTCCAGACTCGGGGCCTCTGGATGCAGAAAAATCCAATTTACTTCTTGCTGCTTTGTCTTGGGCACCTCACAATGTGCTCTAATGACAGCTCAGCAGTTTTAATAGCCCCTTTTAATGGCTAAAAACAGACCCAGTCTGTCCAAACATAGCCTATTCACCAACTCTCATCAAAACAATTCAGTTTTGCTATATGATGATGCAGCAGACCATGGAAACCAGCCACACAGGCTCTATTCAAGTCCCAAGTTGGACCCTGGGGCTACAGCAAGTCAACCCAAGCCATGGTCATATTAAATGCTTTTTTATTTTATTTTTTTAAAACTGTTTCTGAAACAGGGCTTCTGTTTCAGTGGGACAAAGCAGGCTCCATTTGCAAAAGCAACTCAGCACAATTAAAAAAAAAAAAAAAAAAACATTAGAGAGACTTCTTCCTTGAAGGGGTGAGGGGTTTTCCTTTTGATGGTAGTGCATTGTTTATACTTAAACACCTTTGTTTCACAGCTCAGAAAAGAGAATCTGAAGCTCACTTGTGGGTAATGTATTTCATTCTCATACAAGTTCAATATCTCTGTCCTTACTGGAACTTTTTGACTTTTATATCTTTGTCATCAGGTGGTTTACATCTCAAGTTCTTTATACTGTCCTGACCTACAGAGGAATGGCAATAAAGGGAATACCAAATGACACTTAAAATAAGAAATAACTAGTTTCTCCAGGTTCCCTCGGGATGTAATTTTAAAATGTAAATGTATTAATGATCCTTCAATGAAAAAAAGGATTTTTCCCTACAGTCTTCAGTTTCTTTTTTAAAGGTGAATTTCTAGGCATTATTTGACAAATGCACATTTAATGATGCTACCATAAACTGATGGATTCAGCTATTCTTCATATACACAAAAATTAGAAAATTGTTTGCTTGATTCTGATTATTTATCATGGCCAATGTGCAGGGCTAGACTTTCTGTTTCAGAATGAAATGTATGTGTGATTAAAAAAAAATATGTGGCTGTATAGTTGGTGGAACCATATTTCAAATCGTTCCCTGCTCCTTTGTAATTTTGTGTAATGGGAACCAAAGACCTTGAGACCCAGAGGACAGATGTGTGAACTCAGGACCATTCCCCATGTGACTTTCAAGGAAATGATAGAGCAGGGGTTCAAAGTCTTGGGAAAGGTTGTAGAAGAGGTGTGCATCAATTTTTAAGAGTACTATTATCTTAACTGAACCTAATGCTCTTTCTTTGCTTCTGAAAAGACGGGAATGATTGTAGAGGTCAGGAAAAACAGAGTCCTTTCAGTAGGACTAGATAATAAATGAAATCTGGAGGAATCATTAAGCCCCGTTATCAGAAGGGTGTGGAGAGTGGGATGGTTGAGATTAAGCCAGTGCTGGTAAAGGGCCCCAGATTAGCATGGATGCTCAAGAGGGCTGTGTTCAAGGAATAGTCATTGTTGGGCCCTTGATCTTGAGACACATGCTTACGTGATTATGCTTTTCTGTGGGGTCTCCTTGTAGGACCCCTAAGGCTTGTAGGGACAAGCAGTACAAGGCAAAGAACGACTGTGATAGCCAAGAGAGGAGCACAGATCAGTGCTTCCCAGTGAAGCAGAAGGACATTGGCCCAGAGTTTATAACCCTCTGCTTAGTACAGAATGGAATTCCCTACGGCTGCTAATGCTTGTGCTTACATGTCCCGGTAGAGAGAAGGAGCTAGTTCAAGGGTTTGAGATAGAGTAGCAGATGGACACAGCAGTTAGAGCCCAAATCCTTTTATACCATGAGTACACAGAGAGTTCTAGCCTGTGGCACACTCAGTGTCCCCTCAAAACTACAGAGTGAGCCCACCTAATATGGCCTGAACCCCTAGTGTGAGACCCTGACCCATGTCTGGTAACCCAGCTTGAGCACATGTGCCTGATCTACAAATCCAGCAGATTCTGCATTTCTAGATCAGTTCTGCCTTTTCTGGAGTCTGAAGAGGTCTAATGTATGTACATGAACCCACAATTTCATATGCATACTTGAGATGGCCTGCACTAGCTTCAAGGAATAAAGATGCAAGTATTTCCCCCATACCTTGCTGCAGTTATGCACGTATCTAGTTTAGGAAGATCTAGAGGCCAGGGCATTAATGCATTAGTTTATTCTGGGAAGAAGGCAGTGGTGTGGACACAGGATATTCTGCTCTCCCAGGATTCGAGTCAGCTGTCTGGTGTTCTGAGAGACAGGCAGCTCTCAGTCTCTTCAGCATTGTCATCCCTCAGATGATACATGGAGAAGGCAATGGCAACCCACTCCGGTACTCTTGCCTGGAGAATCCCAGGGATGGGGGAGCCTGGTGGGCTGCTGTCTATGGGGTCGCACAGAGTCGGACACGACTGAAGTGACTTAGCAGCAGCAGCAGAAGACAATACATCGAGTTCAGCTAGGGTTGGTCGTAAAGCTCATCATGTATGACTCACCTCTACTTTTTTGTCCCTGGCAGACTCTTTAGTGACTGGGCTATGAAGGAAGCCCCGTTTCACTCTACACTAGATATAAAATCCAAACAAGAGAGTCCCAAGTAGTCCTAATGGGGAGAGAGTGAGTGCAAATGATCTGGAATACATTTTGTATTTTACGCCTTTAATGAAGTAGTTCAGAGCCCTGTCACTCATGTGATTGACTGGCTGCCTTCAATATGCTTTCCAAGGCATTTAAGAAGTGCAGTATTTTCTTTTCTCTGTTGCCTATATTACCGCCACTAAATATTTAATCACTAGGACTACAGTGGCTGCTTCACAGAGATGATGAATAATAAACCCCTGTACACTTGTGAACTCCCTGTTGTTGGCTGATTAGGTTGACTTTGCATGAAGAGATTGAACGTGGATGACTTACTGCTCAGACTGAAAGAGTAAAATGTAACACTGAGAACACTGATGAAACTGAACACGGAAAGGCTGCTTTGCCACTGCTGTGTAATTGTAACAGCGGCTTGAAGAATAATAGTTCTTTTGGTTCACCTAATTTTTTTTAAGTTTTATGCAAGTATCTTTAACTGTGTTCTGAAATTTACCCTTTTTTCCCTGTAGTTTATTCCTGTCCTAATAGATACATTTTTAAAAAATTTTTACTAAAGAAGAAGAAACTACATCATGGAGAAATGAAAGTATTAATCCTTGATTGTACATCAGTAATAGTATAAGGATTAGATTCAGATACTCTGATGTATTTTAAGTGACTCATACACAAATCTAAGTTGCAATCTCACTGTCTTTCTCTCTTTTATAAGACTATGTGGGACCCTAGCAAGGTATTTATCCTCCTAAAATTCTCGTTTTCTCATCAGCACAATGGGGACAATCATGTCTTTCTGAAATACACATTTGTTACCATAGCTATAAATAATACATGTAAATGGCCTAGCCTCATTGCTAACACATAATAGGTATTATATACATGATAATTTCTTTATTGTTATTATTAATATTATTGTGTATATTTAACTGGTGCTTATAATACAATGAGAATATCTGAATATAATCAGTTTCTGACTATATTACTTTGCTTAGGGTTCCCACAACAAAGTATCACAGACTTAGTGTTTTAAACAGATGTTCAGTCGTCTGGTCATGTCTGACTCTTTGTGACCCCATGGACTGCAGCACTCCAGGCCTCTCTATCCTCACCATCTCCTGAAGTTTGTCCATGTTCATGCCCATTGCATCAGTGATGCCATCCAGCCGTCTCATCTTCTGACACCGTGTTCTCCTTCTGCCCTCAATTTTCGCCAGCATCAGGGACTTTTCCAGTGAGTCAACTGTTCACATCAGATGACCAAATATTGGAGTTTCAGGTTCAGCATCAGTCCCTCCAATGAGTATTCTGGGTTTATTTCCTTTAGGATTGACTGGTCTGATCTCATTGCAGTCCAAGGGACTCTCAGAAGTCTTCTCCAGTACCTCAGTTCGAAGGCATCACTTCTTCGGCACTCCGCCTTCTTTATGGTCCAGTTCTCACAACTGTGTGTGACCACTGGGAAGACCATAGCCTTGACTGTGCAGACCTTTGTTGGTAGAGTAATGTTTCTGACATTGCTTTAAATGTTACTTTAAAAATTGCTTTAAACAGATACTTTCTCAGAATTCTAGAGGCTGGAAATTTGAGATAAAGGTGTTGGCAGGTTGCTTCCTTCTGAGGTCTTAGCTCATGCCTTCTGCTCCTTGGTTTGTGAATGGCCATTCATTTGACTTTGACTTCTACCCATTTGTGTCCAGATTTCTTCTTCATTTGACTTTGCTTCTACCCATTTGTGTCCAGATTTCTTCTTAGAAGGACTTTGCTTCTTGAGTATTAGGACCCACCATAATGACTTCATTTTAACTTGCTTATCCTCTTTAAAGATCCTATCTCCAAATATGGTCACTGTCTGAGGTACTTAGGACTTCAATGTAGGAATTTTGATGTTGGGAGGGGAGTGGGGAGAGACAGTGCAGCCCACGATGTTGATTTACAATAATAAGTGACAATCTAGTTTACTTCATTATCTTTGGAGGATATATTTACTATAAGAGAAGAAGGGCAGAGAATATATTTCTGTGGGATATGAAAATGCAGTTGTTGCCTCTTTTTAATGTGTAAAACCATGTCTAATTCCTAAATCGATGCCTTCATGTTGTGGAACAATGAAACCCAAGTATATTTTTAGAGAGAGGTGATCCCTAGAAAGGGCAGTAAGGAAGTGAAAAAAGAGAGAGAACCAATTCAAGGATTATTGATGGGCAGACTCTGCTATGGGCAGCTGGAGCCTGTTCCCACTGGGGCCCTAGGGGCACTTCCTAGACCATGCCCCAGAGATCTCTCACACTAGCTATGGGGAAACTGAATATTTAGACATAAAGTCCTGTCTCATTTGGTAAGCGCTGCTCCTAGGGGCATAAACCACCCTGGGAGTTCTTTTGGCCTGTCTTTTGACTGGGCACACAGAGTAACAAGTGATTGCAGTAATAATAGTGAATAATGGTGAATACAGAGGTGATAGGAGCCAGGCATTGTCTGAGTATTTTTTCAGGATTGACTGTAATTCTGTGGCTTTATGACTGTGCTCTTTCTGGGCTTAGTTTAGTATAACTTGAAAGTTGATCAAAATAGCACATTTTTTATATAGTCATAGTGAAATAGTAAAACCTTCCCAATTGTAAAGTACAATTACCTATATTGTCATGAATGACAGTACAATGTATGAGCCTTATTGGGCTGAAAGTGAAATGAACTGGTTAACCACAGTATAACATAGTCATGAAGCATACCAACTTTGAAACCAAAGCTACCTAGATTCAAATAGACTAGCTACCTAGTCTATTATTAGACAGATAATTATTAGTAGTACAAACTTGAAAAAGACATTCTGAGTTTTCTCTTAAGTAAAGGAGAGCACTGATAGTTAAATTACTGCATTATGTGAGGATAAATGAAGGTCTTGTTATAGTAACTTTCAGATTGTCTTTATAGTAACTTTGAGATTTATGGTAACTTTAATATGATGATTTAATTTATGGTAACTTTTTAGGAACTTTCAGATTTATGGCTTCCCTGCTGGCTCAGATGATAAAAAATCTCTCTGCAATGCAGGAGACCTGGGTTGGATACCTGGGTTGAGAAGATCCCCTGGAGGTGGAAATGGCAACCCACTCCAGTATTCTTGCCTGGAGAAGTTCATGGAGAGAGGAGCCTGGCGGGCTATTGTCCATGGGGTTGCAAAAGAGTCAGACACAACTGAGTGACTAATACTTCACTTCTTCACTTCACTTCAGATTGTCAGTGTTCAATAGACTATCATGAATAATAAGATAGTAAGAGCAAAAAACAAGAGGGATTAGGGGTTTATCTCCAGTTTGTATGTGTAGCCATGATACATGTGATCAGGGACTTATTTTTCTGATTTAGTGTCAGATAACCTATAAAATCTTCAGTAATCCACAAAGTCATGAGTAAAGTCATGTGACTTCTTCCTTTGTTGAAAGCAAACAGTTCAAAATCTGTAGGTATTTGCCTTCTCTACTCAAGAGGTTTTGTGAGGCTCATCCTGTTAGTGAAACTTTTATACTACAGAGTGATATACAAATATAAGCATTTTGCATTTCATATCAGGGGTATGCCAGCTTTTCCCTCTTGTTTCATGTTAAAATCAGGGCTTAGGTATGACACTGAAGTCTTTCTCTTTCTATGACCGTTTGACTTCTTCACCAGAGATGCTGAACACATTACACTCCTCAGTTCAGTTCAGTTTAGTTCAGTCTCTCAGTCCTGTCCAACTCTTTGAGACCTCATGGACTGCAGCACACCAGGCTTCCCTGTCAATCACTAATTCCTGGAGCTTACTCAAACTCATGTCCATCGAGTCACTGATGCCATCCAACCATCTTATCCTCTGTCATCCCCTTCTCTTCCTGCCTTCAATCTTGCCCAGCATCAGGGTCTTTTCCACTGAGTTAATTCTTCACATCAGGTGGCCCAAATATTGGAGTTTCAGCTTCAGCATAAGTCCTTCCAATGAATATTCAGGGCTGATTTCCTTTAGGATGGACTGGTTGGATCTCCTTGCAGTCCAAGGGACTCTCAAGAGTCTTCTCCAACACCACAGTTCAAAAGCAGCAATTCTTCAGTGCTCAGCTTTCTTTAAATTCCAACTCTCCATCCATACTGACTACTGGAAAAACAATAGCTTTGACTAGACAGACTTCTGCTGTCAAAGTAATGTCTCTGCTTTTGAATATGCTGTCTAGGTTAGTCATAGTTTTTCTTCCAAGGAGCAAGCATCTTTTAATTTCATGACTGCAGTCACCATCTGCAGTGATTTTGGAGCCCCCAGAAATAAAGTCTGTCACTGTTTCTGTTGTTTCCCCATCTATTTGCCATGAAGTGATGGGACCAGATGCCATGATCTTAGTTTTCAAAATGTTGAGTTTTAAGCTAACTTTTTCAACTCACCTCTCTCACTTTCATCAAGATGCTCTTTAGTTCTTCTTTGCTTTCTGCCATAAGGGTAGTTTCGTCTACCCTTGACATTTCTCCTGGCAATCTTGATTCCAGCTTGTGCTTCATCCAACCTGGCATTTCTCATGATGTACTCTGCATATAAGTTAAATAAGCAGGCTGACAAGATACAGCTTTGACATACTCCTTTCCTGATTTGGAACCAGTCTGTTGTTCTATGTCCAGTTCTAACTGTTGTTTCTTGACCTGCAGATTTCTCAGGAGGCAGGTCAGGTGGTCTGGTATTCCCATCCCTTGAAGAATTTTCCACAGTTTGTTGTGATCCACAGTCAAAGGCTTGGGCATAGTCAATAAAGCAGAAGTAGATGTTTTTCTGTAACTCTCTCACTTTTTTGATGATACATTGGATGTTGGCAATTTGATCTCTGATTCTTCTGCCTTTTCTAAATCTAGCTTCAACATCTGGAAATTCATAGTTCATGTACTGTTGAAGCCTGGCTTGGAGAATTTTGAGCGTTACTTTGCTAACGTGTGAGATGAGTGCTATTGTGCGGTAGTTTGAGCATTCTTTGGCATTGCCTTTCTTTGGAATTGGAGTGAAAACTGACCTTTTCCAGTCCTGTGGCCGCTGCTGAGTTTTCCAAATTTGCTGGCATATTGAGTGCAGCACTTTAACAGCATCATCTTTTTGAATTTGAAATAGCTCAACTGGCATTACACCCCTAGTTACCCATTTAGAGAACCAAAGCACTGCATTTAAATGTTGGGAGAATGGGTGTTGAAATATGTCCAGGTAGACAATGTATAAGTTCAGAAAGTTTCCCCTGAATCTGATGTGACAAATCTTATATATCAGTCTGGTTCTCTTCATTCATCATTTGTGTTGTCTTCTATTTCTCTGGAATCTTACCCTTGTCTCTCTTCCAGGTGTAGCCATGTGAGATTGGATAAAAACTGCTCTTCTGTAGAAGAGCTGTAGAGTCTTCAGACTCTCAGCAAGTGTTTGTTGTTTGTGAACTGCCCTTGGCATTGCTTTAAACTTCTACTCCAGGCTGCTGCTGTTGCTTTCTTTCTCTCTCTCTCTCTCTTTTTTTTTTTCCCTGAATGTATTTCCTTCTTGCTTGGATGAAGAACATCATTGTTCTTTTTTGGTCTACAGCAAGTCCCCTACATACAAGTGAGTTCTGTTCAGAAAGCATGTTCATTAAGTCCATTTTGTTGGTTAAGTCCTGTTTGTTCATAAGTCCAACAGAGTTAACCTAGGTATCCAGCTAACGCTATTGCCTATATAATACTATCATATAGTATATCGTATATACTTATTAGTATATATATTACTATATGTTAGGCCATATAGTATAGTGCTTATTTAACTTATGTGCAGAGTGCATCATGCAAAATGCCAGGCTGGATGAAGCACAAGCTGGAATCAAGATTGCCAGGAGAATTATCAGTAACCTCATATAAGCAGATGACACCACCCTTATGGCAGAAAGTGAAGAAGAACTAAAGAGCCTTATGAAACTGAAAGAGGAAAGTGAAAAAGTTGACTTAAAACTCAACATTCAGGAAATTAAGACCATGGCATCTGGTCCAATCACTTCATGGCAAATATGGGGAAACAATAAAAACAGTGAGAGACTTCATTTTTGGGGGCTCCAAAATCACTGCAGATGGTGACGACAGTCATGAAATTAAAAGACACTGCTCCTTGGAAATAAAGCTATGACCAACCTAGACAGCATATTAAAAAGCAGAGACGTTACTTTGCCAACAAAGGTCCATCTAGTCAAAGCTATGGTTTTTCCAGTAGTCATGTATGGATGTGAAATTTGGACTATAAAGAAAGCTGAGTGCAAAAGAATTGATGCTTTTGAACTGTGGTGTTGGATAAGACTCTTGAGAGTCCCTTGGACTGTAAGGAGATCCAACCAGTCCATCCTAAAGGAAATCAGTCCTGAATATTCATTGGAAGAACTGATGCTGAAGCTAAAGCTCCAATACTTTGGCCACCTGATGCGAAGAGCCGACTCATTGGAAAAGACCCTGATGCTGGGAAAGAATGAAGGCAGGAGGAGAAGGGGACAAGAGAGGATGAGATGGTTGCATGGCATCACCGACTCAATGAACATGAATTTGAGCAAGTTCTATGAGTTGAGCAGACTCCAAACAGAGGAGCCTGGTATGCTGCAGTCCATGGGGTCGCAAAGAGTCAGACACAACTGAGCAACTGAACTGATACAATACTGTGTATGATAGGTTTATAATACTTTCACACAAATACTACATAAAAAAAACACAAAAATAAAACATTTTTAATTTTACAGTATAGTACCTTGAATAGTACAGTGATACGAGCTACATCATCACTGTTTTTACACGTGGTTCTGGAGATTCTGGGCTTGAAATAATACTGTAGAGTAGTGCACAGTAAAGTACACAAAAGCACAACCACTTGCAGAGGATGCACACAAATGACAATGTACGCAGACCCCTGAACTTACAGGATTGGCTATGCAACACGCATTCGCATCTTTGAGAGTTTGCAGCTTGAAGGTTCATAAGCAGGAGACTTACTGTATTTTATTATACAGTGCCTTTTAAAATTATTACCATCCTGGGGGCTGGTGCACTGGGACGGCCCAGAGGGATGGTATGGGGAGGGAGGAGGGAGGAGGGTTCGGGATGGGGAGCACATGTATACCTGTGGCGGATTCATTTTGATATTTGGCAAAACTAATACAATTATGTAAAGTTTAAAAATAAAATAAAATTAGAGAAAAAAAAAATAATAAAATTATTACCATCCTTTCTGACCCACATCTTTCCACAAAATCCAAACTATCTGTTAGCTCAAGCCCCAAATTAACCTTTCTAAAACAATTTTTTGCATTTGCTAAATGTAAGCTTTAGAAGGTGGGTTCTTATTATATGAGATACACTGGTGAAGGGATACTTCTTCACAATACCAAGGTTTATTATTTGCGTGAGATCATATACTTCATCATGCTTAAATGACTGAGGACGGCCACCTTTTTTCCTTCCCTGGGACATAAATTCCATTCTGTTTCAGTCAGCATCCATTACATTCGCTTCCATCCCATCCTACCTGATTCCTCTCTAAGGTGTTAGGCAACCGTGTCATTTTTTCTTGGTGACAAAATCAATGTGAGTCATCTGTAAGGTTTCTAACTGTTGCAGGGTTTGAAGAGGTTGTTAATATTAGGATATCAAAAGTTTAAGTTCTAGTTTATTTTTCATGCCACCGGGTTGTTCAAAGATGGTTAGTGTGTATATGGACTAAGAAGTAAAATTCCTTATTCAAGATACTTTCCAAGCTTACCTCAGGTGGCCATATTTTGTTTTTGTTCTTCATGGGGTAAGAAGGAGGTGGTGGTAGACATTTATAGTACTCAGTGGGATTTAAATTGGGCTGGGAAAATAAAAACAAGAATCAAGGGCAATGAATAGAAAACAGCGTTATGTGTAAGTGGGCATCATGTCACTCCAGTCAGTGACCGGGGCCTGGACAGCCAGATGCTCTGGGAGCATGCTTGGGTCATGGCTCTACCTGGCTTATCGGCTCCTCCCCTGTGATGATACAGTTAGCTTTGGGGAGCCTCGAGTGCCACCATGTTGGGCTGCTTGCTGCATTTATGAACTGAGAGAGTGCCACTGTCTTTTTCTGTTTTATTTCTGAGAAATGAAGAGACAAGTGACATCAAATATTTTTACTCAATAAAATATTTTAATAACAAAAGCACAATATTATTGGAAGAGGAAAAAATAATTACAGGTAGATTATTAACACTATTTTAATGAAAGAGATTACACACAAAAATATTTTGAAACATTTACAGGTTTGCTGAAAAGATCGAAACAGCCACTAGTCTTAAGACAGTTTAATTCAAAGCTCTATTATGTATTTGTGGAAACAAAGGTACATTTTTTATAAAAGGAAATGGTATACTAGCTAAACTTGGCTACTTTGTATCTGACTTTTTGAACTAGATTTTTTGATCATTCATAGTTCATCCCACATATATATTACACATGGAAAATTTGCCTCATGTCAGTAAGCTTATTTTAAATGTTGGTGAAAATTTCTAAGATTTACATAGTTAGATTAGTAAGGTTTTATAATTCCAAATTATTTTTTGTTTGTCTTTATCTTTTTATTTTGAAATAACTCAGATTTAAATATTTATGAATAGTAAAAGAAAACTCTCATGTATCATTTATCTAAATTCATCAGTTGTTAACTTCAGCCACATTATTTATCATATTCTCTCTTTCTATGTATAAATATTTTTCAAATCCATTTGATAGTACATTGCAGATGTCATACCTGTCGAACATATTTGTCTTTGTTTACTAAACACATGGATATTTTCTTACATATCCTCAAAACAGTGAACAAAATTAGAGAATTTATCAAAGTTTAATACAGTACTCTTATGCAGGCTAGAGGATGTAAACAGATTTCACCAATTATACAGTTAGAGTCCTTTAGAGAATTTTTTTTTGTAGTCCAGAATGTAATTCAAGATTATACATTTCATTTTGTTGTCCTGTCATTTTAATTTTCTTAAACCTAAAGCAATTACCCAGCTATATTTGGTTTTCAATGAAATTGACATTTTTGATATGTACATGTAAATTAGTTCATAGACTGTCAGTTTGTACTTGTCTAAAGTTTTCTTCTATTTAAACTCAAGTTATGCATTTACTGCCTGGACAATGTGTCCTCAGTGTGTTATATTAGAAGGCTCATGATATCACTTTCCTTTTAACTTTGATCACTTGGTTAAGGTAGTTTACACCAGATTTCCCTACTCAAACATTAATGTTTTCTTTTATAATTTAAAGGTTATTTGAGAAGAGATATTTTTGACTATGTAAATACCCTGTACCTAATTAAATTTTAGGACTTCCCTGGTGGCTTAGTGGTAAAGAACCCACCTGCCAATGCAGGAGATACATGTTCCATCCTTGGGTCAGAAAGAGCCCCTGGAGAAAGAAATGGCAACATACTCCAGTATTCTTGCCTGGGAAATCCTATGGATAGAGCAGCTACGGTCATGTGGTTGTGAAAGAGTCAGACACAACTTAGCAACTAAACAACAACATCAGATTTTACCCACTAGTTTTAGTGTTCAATGCTGATTGTTGCCTGAATCAGTTATCACGATAATGGTTGCAAACAGCGACTTTGTAACTCCATTCTTCCACATTCATTTCTTGGCCTTCTTCTGGTTTTGTTTATTTTTGTTTGTTTGTTTATATCAATGTATACGATTTTATTTTATTTGTATCATACATTATAATCCATTATATATGTATGTGTATATACATATATATATATATATATATACACACACACACACACACACACACACACTAAGTTGCTTCAGTTGTGTCCGACTCTTTGCGACCCTATGGACTGTATATAGCCTGCCAGGCTCCTCTGTCCATGGGTTTCTCCAGGCAAAGATATTGGAGTGGGTTGCCATTTCCTTCTTTTATATATATATATATATATATATATATATATATATATATATATATATATATATATATCATAGTTACCCCAAAACTTAATAATTTATACTTCACAACAGGATATTATATAACTTGGAGGAACTTCCATCTATTCCTCCAGATCTGTTTATATTCTTTTTAATCTACTTTCCTGGGAGTCCAATCTACATGTACTGTAGCTTTCATTTTTTGTTCTGTGGCTTTTAGGTGGGTTTGGCCTATGAGGGGCCCTAACAGGAGGTAGGAGGGAGGAAGAAGAATGAGATGAGGTATTTATTTATTAAATGTTATCATTAAAAAAAATTTTAATTTTTGAAGTATTTAAAATTTTTCATTATAAGTTATGGAAGTCAGAGTTGACAGTTTTCTCTCAATTCTTGGAAAATAGTATACTGTTTTCTGGATTCAACTCTTGCTTATGAGAATTCTGCTATCAGTACAAAATTTGTGGTCTTTGTAAATAAAGGTAAACCCTTACTCTGGTTTCTTTCAAGATATTTTCATCATCCTTATTGCTCTGCAGTTTCATTCTGATATATCTACATATTATCTTGTTTAGAATTTTTTCTGCCTTCTAAATTCAGACTCAAATCTTATCTTAAAAGAATAAGATATTTCCTCTTTTAATACTTTATCTTCTCATTCTCATATTATCTGCTTTTGGGAATCCTTTTAGAAGTTGTTTGGAATTCCTTATGCTATTCTTCATGTGTCTCAACAACTTTTCCATATTTCGGCTTGTATTTCTCTGTGCTTAATCCTTGATAATTTTCCATATCTACCTCCAGTTCACTGATTTTTCACTTCAGGTTTGTTTAATTTACTAGACAATCCATCTACTGTATTTAAAAAATTTAATAATTATTTTCATTTTTTAAAATTTCTTTTTGGTTTCTTTTTAAATCCCTCTAACTTAACCCAGTCTCCTGTACAATGTCACGAACCTCTGTCCATAGTTCATCAGGCACTCTGTCTATCAGATCTAGTCCCTTAAATCTGTTTCTCACCTCCACTGTATAATCATAAGGGGTTTGATTGAGGTCATACCTGAATGGTCTAGTGGTTTTCCCTACTGTTTTCAATTTAAGTTCGAATTTGGCAATAAGCAGAAAGTGAAGAGGAACTAAAAAGCGTCTTGATGAAAGTGAAAGAGGAGAGTGAAAAAGTTGGTGTAAAGCTCAACATTCAGAAAACTAAGACATAGCACCTGGTCCCATCACTTCATTGGAAATAGATGGGGAAACAGTTGAAACAGTGTCAGACTTAATTTTTTTTTTAGGCTCCAAAACCACTGCAGATGGTGATTGCAGCCATGAAATTAAAAGACGCTTACTCCTTGGAAGGAAAGTTATGATCAACCTAGATAGCATATTGAAAAGCAGAGACATTACTTTGCCAACGAAGATCCGTCTAGCCAAGGCTATGGTTTTTCCAGTGGTCATGTATGGATGTGAGAGTTGGACTGTGAAGAAAGCTGAGCGCCAAAGAATTGATGCTTTTGAACTGTGCTGTTGGTGAAGACTCTTGAGAGTGCCTTGGACTGAAAGGAGATCCATCCAGTCCATCCTAAAGGAAATCAATCCTGAATATCCTTTGGAAGGACTGATGCTGAAGCTGAAACTCTAGTACTTTGGCCACCTCATGTGGTGAGTTAACTCATTGGAAAAGACCCTGATGCTGGGAGGGATTGGGGGCAGGAGGAGAAGGTGATGACAGAGGATAAGATGGCTGGATGGCATCACCAACTCGATGCACAATAGTTTGGGTGAACTCTAGGAGTTGGTGATGGACAGGGAGGCCTGGCGTGCTGTGATTCATGGGGTCGCAAAGAGTCGGACATGACTGAGCGACTGAACTGATAGCTCCAGTGAGACTCTCACTGCAGGGTCCAAGTAAATGCAGAAATGCTTCCCTTTCAAATCTCTGCTTTTCCTACATCCCAGGTCTTTTCTTCTTGGTGTTTAGAAATGAAACCAGTAATCCTGCCAAGGGAAACTACATTCTCACATGTTCACTGCTCTAATTTCGAATTCACAGCTTTCTTTTTTGTTTGTTTGTTTTGGTCCATGGATTTCCTTTCCTTTCTTTGGAAGTTCAGTTAAGCATTTTAAAATAGCTTTTTAGATACATTGGGTTGGCCAAAATGTTCATTTGGGTTTTAAAACGCAAATGTTTTAAAATGTTTTAAATGTTTTAAAACCCAATAAAGTGTTGGCCAACCCAACACTTTATTGTTTTCACTGAGTCATTCCTGACCCTTTTTATGGCCACATGGACTGTAGCCTGCCAGGTTCCTCTGTCCGTGGGATTTTCAATACTTAATCTACTAAAGATTTGCCCATTTAAAGAAAACATTTCAGTGGGTTTCAGTATGTTGACTTTTGCAATTTTGACCACTGTCAAATTAGAATACTGTCATCACCCCAAGAAGAAACCCCACAAGAGTCTCCCTGATTCCACCAACTTCCACAGGCCTAAGTCACTAATCTACCTTCTGTCTCTATTGACTTACCTATTTTGAATATTTTCTACTAATAGAATCATAATATGTAGTCATTTGTAACTGACTTCTCACTTAGCATAATGTTTTCAGGTTTCATCCATTGCATACCATGTCCAGTTTTGTTGTGCAGTTGCTCCGTTGTGTCTGAGTCTTTGAGACCCCATGTCCAGTACTTAATTCTTTTTATTACCAAGTACTATTTTGTAGTTTAGATATACCACATGCCACTTATCCATTCTTCATTTGATGAATGTTTAGGTAGCTTTCCCGTTTTTAATTTTATGAGTAATACTATTAATACTTTGGCCACCTGATGCGAAGAGCTGACTCATTGGAAAAGACCCTGATGCTGGGAAAGATTGAAGGCAGGAGGAGAAGGGGACGACAGAGGATGAGATGGTTGGATGGCATCACCGCCTCAATGGACATGGGTTTGGGTGGACTCTGGGAGTTGGTAATGGACAGGGAGGCCTGGTGTGCTGCGGTTCATGTGCTCGCAAAGAGTCAGACATGACTGATCGACTGAACTGATTATAGAGTCATGAACAGTTTTTTTGTGTGGATACATGTTTTCATTTCCCATGGGTATACTTAGGGATAGAATTGCTGGATCTTAGGAGAATTCTGTGTTTAACTTTTGAAAACTTGCCAGATTGTTTTAAAAGGACGTTGTACCATTTTACAGTCTCACCAGCCGGGGGTAAGTGTTTCAACTTCTTCACATTTTCTCTGATACTTGTTATTTTTCTTTTGACTGATTGCCATCTTTAGTGGATATGAACTAGTATCCCATCATGGATTTGATTTGCATCTCCCTGATGGCTAATGATACAGCACATCTTTTCATGCTTATTGGCCATTTGTAGATCTTACTTGGAGAACTAACTATTCACATCGTTGGCCCATCTTTTCATAGGATATTTGTCTTAATGAGTTCTAAGTGTTCCTATATATTCCAGGTACAAATCTGTTATAAAATATTTGACTTGCACACATTTTCTGCACTCTTTGGATTGAATCTTCACTTTCTTGCTATTCTTAGAAATACAGTTTTTAAATGTTGGTGTTGTCAAATTTACCTACCTTTTCTTTTTTCCTTATGTTTTTGGCTCTATATCTAAGGAAGTGAAGTGAAGTGAAGTCGCTCAGTCGTGTCTGACTCTTTGTGACCCCATGGACTGTAGCCTACCAGGCTCCCCTGTCCATGGGATTCTCCAGGCAAGAACACTGGATTGGGTTGCCATTTCCTTCTCCAGGGGATCTTCCTGACCCAAGGATCTAACCCAGGTCTCCCGCATTGCAGACAGATGCTTTAACCCCTGAGCCACCAGAGAAGCCTTATATCTAAGGAACCATTGCCTAATCTAAGGTCACAAGTAGTTATGCCTATGTTTTCTTCTGAGAGTTTTATAGGTTTAACCTTTATATTTAAGTATTTGATGAGGTTTGAGTTTATCTTTGTATATGATGTGAAGTGTAAGGGGTCCTATCCTAAATTCATTTGTGTTTCGATATCTAATCTCCTTGTAAGTTTATTGAAGAGATCATTCTTTACCCTTGAAAAAATCTTGGCACCCTTGATAAAAATCAACACCATAAATATGAATGTGTGGTTTTAGATTCTCTACTACTTTGGTCTGTGTTTCTGCCTTTATGCCTATGTTACGTTGTCTTGATGTGTGGTAAGTGGGGCTTTGCAGGGTTTTGAAATGAAGAGTTTTCCAGGCTTTTTTGTTCTTTTCCAAGGTTGTTTTGATTTGGATATCTTATATTACTATAAGACTTTTAGGATTAGCCTATCAATTGCTTTGGGAAAAAAGGCAGTTGAGATTTTTATATGGATTGTACTAGATTTGTAGATTAAGTTAGAATTTTGTTATCTTAATATTAAGTCTTTCCATCAGTGAACATGGAATGTCTTTGTATTTATTTATATCTTCCCTTTCTTTCAGCCTTGTTTTGTAGTTTTTAGAGTGAAAGTTTTGTACTTTATTTGTTAAATCACCCATTTTTGATACTATTTTAAATAGAATTCTTTTCTTGTTATATATTTTTCATTATTCACCACAAGAGTACAGAAAAATGGTTGATTTTTCTATATTAATCAAATATTTTATTATTTTAATTAAATAGAAAATATTAAAAATGTGCTGTTAAATTGTGCTAATTTTTAAGTTTTAATAATTTCTAGTGAATTCCTTAGGAATTTCTTTATGTAAGATCATGTTATCTACACATAGAAATAGCATTAAATCTTTCTTTTCAACCTGGATGTCTTTTATTTTTTCTTTTTGCTTGGTTTTCCAGATTAGAACTTCCAGTACAATGCTAAACAGAATTGCTGTGTTGAGACATCCTTATTTTGTTCATGATATAAATGTTAAAACGACCTTATATTCCTGGGATAAATTCCATTTAATCACAGTGTATAATCATTTTTACATTTTGCTGGATTTTGTTTGCTGATATTTTGGGGATTTTTACAGGTATTTTTATAAGAGTAATTACTCTATAGCTTTGTTTTTCTTTTTTCCCTTGTGCTGTCTTTTTCTGGTTTGAATATCAAAAGAACAATACCTGTGGTGGATTCATTTTGATATTTGGCAAAACTAATACAATTATGTAAAGTTAAAAAAAAAAAAAAAAGAACACTGGATTTTGGCTCAAGTATCCCAGGCTCTGCCTGTTCTAAGATTAAGTCAATTTTCTTATTTGCTGTATATTTGTTTCCTGTTGCAGATGTAAGAAATTACCACAAACCTGGTGACTTAGAACAACAAAGCTTATTTTATTACAGTTATAGAGGCAGAAGTCCTAAATTAGTTGTCATTGAACTGGAATCAAGGAGTCAGCAATTTTAGGCTTCCTGAGGTCTCTGAGGAAGAATACATTAACTTCTGGTGGTTACCAGCTTTCCTTGGTTTGTGGCCACATCACTAGTCTCTGCGCCCATGGTCATAATTATCTTCTCTGCTTCTGTCATTAAATATCCTTCGGACTCTGTAAGGGCACTTTTGATTGAATTTAAGGCCACTTGGATGATCCAGTTAAACTCCCTGTTTTAACACAGTCACATCTGGATGGACACTTCTTACAGTAGTCGCAGGTGTGAGGATTTAGGACTTGATCTCTTTTGATAGCCATAATCCAGCCTACTATGTGCTATATGCTCTGAGCACAGCTTCCAAAGACTTTGGATGGTTTTATATTTTTTAGTAACTTTTCCACTAATTTTAATTACAGTTGTTTCTGAGGAATAGGTTTCCTCACACTGCCCTTTCAGAAGCATATCAGTGTATCTTCTTAGTCTAGTATGTCACAATGGTTTTAGCAGAAGAGTTTTCAGTTTATATTCTCTGTTACATTAGGGGAACTGGAATTCTATAGTTTTCTAAAATCTCAAAGTCATGCAAATTGATATAAAAGAGCCCTCAGTAAATGGCTATTAGACCCTAATGGCTATTCATTTATTCTTCTACACATATGTTATTACAACTTTTGGTTGTAAAAGTTGGTGTTACTTTATCACAGTGCTTTATACAAGTATCTTATAGAAGAAACTTTTAAAAATGGATCTAGGTATTTTATTATAGATAGGATTTTATAGTGGTATTGGGAGAAAAAAACCCTGATGTATGCTATGATGATCAGAAGCTTGAAATCTGAGTTGGAAGAGATCATAGTTTTTGCATCTCCGATATCCATTCCCCTTACTTCAGGTAATTCCACCTTGATTTTCCTCTGGGGAGTGACTCCACCCCCATTCCGTATTCACGTGGCACAGGTGAGCTACTTCAAGTTCTAGATATTGGCACAGGAAGCAGATAGGCTAGTTAGTGATGGTTGTTATTGGTGGTGGTGATGGTGGTAGTATGGTTTACCCATGTGTGTGTGTGTGTGCGTGCTTGCACACATGTATTTACCCCTGAGATTTAAACTTGAGAGTTTTTGCTGGAACTGTGTGAAGAGATGCTCTTTTGTTTTCATGATTGCTTGAGTAAGAAGATGTAAATCTGGAAGTTCAGAGGACATTTTCCTATTATTTGAGGCAATCTGTGTGAGAATAATGTCAATGAAGAAGAAGGTGGATTTAAGAGAGAAGATTCTACATAACACCATTTGATATTATAAGGCAATGTATAATAACAGCAAAAGTGGGGGTTTATCATACATTTTGCCCCATTTCCAGCCCACTCCTCTCCACATGTCTCTTCTTCTCTTGCAACTTAGCCAGTTTGGGTTGAACTTCTACCATTTGCAACTAAAAATTATCTGGGAAATATATTTGTTAATATTAATTTTCCAAAAATGTATAAGTCTTATGTCTCATCCAACTGAGGCATCAGGTGATAAAATTAATCATTGGTTACAAGTGGATCTAGCTACCTTTGACGTCTTAAATATACCAGTTACTAGTTTTCCTGAGAGCTGCAGAGATTATTAAATTAGGAATTTGAGAAGAGTAGGATGTGATGTTAACTTCACCACTATTTAGAGGCCAGTGATTATGTGTGTGCGCGCGTGTGTGTGTGTGTTAGTATCTATTTCTTTCAGAATCCCTCAGATTAATCCTCAGGCAGGGAAAGTATAGTATGCACTTCATACAACTAGGTACTTAAGGAATTCCTAGGGACACCCAATTGCAAAGACCCCTTGTCAGCAAGTCTGCTGCCTTGAAACAGTAAAAGCCAAGAATAACCTAAGCCTTCTCTTGAGCCTTCATTATCACCAAGAACTCCAAACATGTACACCTAAGGGAACAGAAAGAAAAGAACTGAATCAGAGCTCCCACAGAGCAGCACTGTATTTTTGAACAAGCTCCAGAGTTTTTCCTATTAGGGATCATTGGGAAAATGAGACAAACTTCAGGCTTAGAAGCTTCAGTGGCATTATTTTAAGGCATCTTGATTTTCTGTGTGTTGTCCTTGCCCGAGGTTCTGAAGCTTTAAGAGCAGAGTGTAGGGGGTGGTTGTTGGGATTTGTAGGGACTCTCAGACATCAGTGCAAGCCCTCATGAGGGGACTGCCAGGGAACTGGGCCCCAGGAACATAAGACTGGGCCAGCTGCAATGATTTACTCTCTCCTCCAAGGAAGTATATGACGTGGGAAGACTCAGGGGAGTCTGGGTGCCTAAAAGGGCTGGCTGTGGGCAATGGCTCATTTCAAGGGAAAGGAGGGAAGGGTTTTTCTAATTTAAGGAACTGAAGAAAGAAAAGATCAAAATAACCCTTTTGTATAACTTTGAGTTTTTTTTTTTTTTTACAGTGGCTTTCTTCTGTAGTACAGATCCCCATACCCTTGGCTACCCTCCCACCATCCCACAAATCCCTGTGGATAGTGGCATGTTCAGTTGCCTGTGGTTAACTTAGGGCAAGTAGACTCCCTCGAGGCAGATGGGCAAGATAAAAAAGTTGCAGCTGGTTCACAAAGGTTTTATTGCTTCATGACTTTGAGCTCCCTATGGACTGACAATATAGACAATGAGAGAAAAAAGTTGAGATTTTAAACAGTGAGATTTAGGCTTCATCATAAACACCATTAAAAATAAGTGAGAGCTTAGCTTTTTAATAAGCCAGCAGCAAAGTTTGAGTCTTACTCTGTAACATTATTATTACTTTCCCTTTTAGGGCCTCCTAGGTCTACACAAAAGCTTTTTAAATAGTTCCTTATTTAGTTATATGAATCTGCTTGACAAAATATTTCTTTGAGATAGTGCAAAGGTAAACTTTAACCTAATCTATGGTAAATGATTGCCAATTCCACTACTTGAGCTGAAATTAATGAGCTTCTATGATGGCAGTGTCCCTTTTTAATCCCCTTTCTCCCTAGTCTTTTTAAACTGCATTATTTTAGGACCTTTTGTTACTTACGGTTATTCCTGACACCTCTCAATTCCTGGTCACTTGTCTTTTTCAATCCTTTGTTGTTTTTTATACCTGTCTTTACTCTGTGGCCTAGATCTTAAAATGTAATCTAGAAAAAGTCACTCCAACCCTAAATAGACAAAGAGAATGGTTTGCATTTTTCCTTCTTGTTCCACTAATTCTGCAAGAATTTAGGTCATGTTTGCTACCTACAGTGCCACTGCTCTCACCCTAAGTTCTTCCTTGGTTTAACCCACACAGTTTCTATTATTTTTATACCTGGAATATTTGTTTTTGTTTCCTAAACACTAAATGTGGCATAAGATGGCAGAGTAGAAGGATGGGCACTCATCTTCTCCTGCAAGAAAGCCAAAACTACAACTCACTGCTGAACAACAGTTGACTGGAGAATGTTGGATCCCACCAATAAAAGATACCCCATGTCCAAGGGCAAAGAAGAAGCCCCAGCAAAATGGTAGGAGGGTTGAAATCACAAAAGTCAGCAGTGGCCACAGGACTGGAAAAGGTCAGTTTTCATTCCAATTCCAAAAAAAGGCAATGCCAAAGAATGTTCAAACTACTGCACAATTGCACTCATCTCACACACTAGCAAAGTAATGCTCAAAATTCTCCAAGCCAGGCTTCAACAGAATGTGAACAGAGAATTTCCAGATGTTCAAGCTGGTTTTAGAAAAGGCAGAGGAACCAGAGATCAAATTGCCAACATCCAATGGATCATCAAAAAAGTGAGAGAGTTCCAGAAAAATATCTAATTCTGCTTTATTGACTATGTGAAAGCCTTTGACAGTGTGGATCACAGCAAACTGTGGAAAAGTCTTCAAGAGATGGGAATACAAGACCACCTGACCTGCCTCTTTAGAAGTCTGTATGCAGTTCAAGAAGCAACAGTTAGAATTGGACATGGAACAATAGACTGGTTCCAAATTGTGAAAGGAGTACATCAAGGCTGTATATTGTCAGCCTGCTTATTTAACTTACATGCAGAGTACATCATGAAAAATGCCAGGTTGGATGAAGCACAACCTGGAATCAAGATTGCCGGAAGAAATATCAATAACCTCAGATATGCAGATGAAACCACCCTTGTGGCAGAAAGTGAAGAAGAACTAAAGAGCCTCTTGATGAAAGTGAAAGAGAAGAGTAAAAAAGATGGCTGAAAACTCAACATTCAGAAAACTAAGATCATGGCATCTGGTTCCATCACTTCATGACAAATAGATGGGAATACAGTGGAAACTGGCTGACTTTATTTTCTTGGGCTCCAAAATCACTGCAGATGATGACTGCAGTCATGAAATTAAAGGATGCTTGCTCCTTGGAAGAAAAGCTATGGCCAACCTAGACAGTATATTAAAAAGCAGAAACATTATTTTGCCAACAAAGGCCCATCTAGTCAAAGCTATGGTTTTTCCAGTAGCTGTGTATGGATGTGAGAGTTGGACTATAAAGAAAGCTGAGTGTGGAAGAATTGATGTTTTTGAACAGTGGTGTTGGAGAAGACTCTTGAGAGTCCCTTGGACTGCAAGGAGATCCAACCAGTCCATCCTAAAGGAAATCAGTCCTGAATATTCATTGGAAGTTCTGATGCTGAAACTCCAATACTTTGGCCACCTGTTGCGAAGAACTGACTCATTGGAAATGACCCTGATGCTGGGAGGGATTGGGGGCAGGAGGAGAAGGGGATGACAGAGGATGAGATGGCTAGATGGCATCCCTGACTCGATGGACATGAGTTTGAGTAAGCTCTGGGAGTTGGTGATGGACAGGGAAGCCTGGTGTTCTGCAGTCCATGGGGTCCAAAGAGTCAGACACAACTGAGTGACTGAACTGAAACACTAAATATTACATTATTTCCTAAATATTTTTGTATTTGTATTTTTAATTTTTGTTTCCTAAGTACTGTTTGTCACATGTATTTTCCTATTAGTGCTTTTCGGACAACATTTCTGATGTCTGTTTTGTTCCTCATCACAAACCTCCACTGTGCATTTAAGAAAGGAGGAAATAGAACCATTGAGAGAAAGGATCCTAGAATAGTGAGAGAAATATGGAGATGCTCTCCCTTAAAACTCCTCAGTCAGCTATTGTCCTAAAGGGGATTAGATTCATTTGACACAGAGAGTGTAGATGAGGAGAATCCTGCATTTTTCTGCCAGACATATTGTTATTTAACAATTCTTTCATCACATCACTCTTCGGCTCAAAACCCTATGCAGGTTCCATTCTGTATCAGTGTGAGTTTCCTCTATGGTCTTCCTATTCCAGAAGCAAATATGCAGGCTCCCTGGCACCCTCCTGTCACTTGCAGCACAGGCCAGTCAGCTGGGCTCCCCTGCCTTTGTTCAGACCTGTCCTTTAGTGGCAAAGAAACCCTTCCCTTATCCATCTTGTCTGACCTGGCCATTTTTGCCCTTAGATTTTATTCACAATTGTTTTCTTTTGAAATACTTTTTGACTGGAATAAACTGAAAAAAATAATACACTGAATCCCTGAATACCTTTCCCTAGCTTCCCCATATGAAAACATCTTATGGCACCATAGTGCAAAGATCTAAACCAGGACATAAACTAATGTAAAGACATTCTTTAAATTTCGTAAGTCATCCCTTGTCATTGTTGTTATTTAGTTGGTAAGTCGTGTCTGACTCTTTTATGACCCCCAGACTCCATTGTCCATGGGGTTTCCAAGGCAAGAATACTTGAGTGGGTAGCTATTTCCTTCTCCAGGGAAATCTACCATACTGAAGGGTCACACCCATGTCCTCTGCTTGGCAGGTGAATTCTTTACCACTGAGCCACGTGGGAATGGGAAAGTCCTATGCTTTTTTTCCCAATGTTCAGAATCCCAGATACCACATTCCATTCAGTTGTCACATCTCTTTAGTCTCCTTCAACCTGGGACAGTTTTCTCTTCTCTGTTACTTTTGGCCTTTGACTACCTTGGTGCTTTCAAAAGGTACTGGCCAATTATTTCATAAAACGTTTCTCAACTTTAGGTCCTCTGATTTCCTTCTTGTTAGATTAATATTATATATTTTTATCAAGAGTACTACAAAAGTGCAATTTTGCCCTTCTCAGTACATTGTATCAGGAGGTACATGCTGTTGACATGTCTTTTTATTAGTGATGTTCATTTCAATCACTGAAAGTGGTAGATGCCAAGTTTTCCTTCTCTAAAGTTACCATTAGTTTCCCAGGACTGCCATAACAGTATTCAATACTATAGGCTGGGTTGGCTTCAAACTGCACTTATTTATTCTCTCAAGTTTTAGAGGTTAGTCATCTGAAGCGAAGGTTATCTTAGGGACATTCTCCCATGGAAGACTCTTGGTGGGGAGGATTCTTCCTTGCTTTTCCAAATCCTGATAGCCCCAGCATTTTTTTGGCTTTTGTCAATGTAAATCCAATCTCTGCCTTGATGAACATGTGGCATTCTCGTGTCTGTCTCTGTATCTTTCTCTTCTTCGAAAATACCAGTCAAATTAGATTAAGGATCTACCCTACTCTAGGGTAACTGCATTTTAATTTCACTAATTGCATCTGTACTGACCCAAAGTAAGACTGCCTTCTGAGGTCAGGTAGGACGTGAATTTCTGGGAGGGATTTTATCCAGTTCAATGGAGTTACTCTTTTTCTTTTCGTATCTTTGCTACTTTGAGGGGAGTTACTTTGCAATTATGCAAATATCTTGCTTCTCCTTACCCTTTTGTCGGCTAATTTTAGGATCCAAAATGATTCTTGCTTGCACCAAGTGTTGCTGTGGTGTTGCAGAAAGATGAGATACAATTTCCACCATGTCTTGTGCATTTGTCAATTAGAAGTCGGCCATAGAAAATTTGGTTTCTCTCTTATCCATTTTTAAACATTATTTATAGCAGCATGGACTAATAAATTTCTGTTTTTATCTATGGGTTAAAAAATCATTATTATTATTATTTCTTTAGTTCAAAGTGTCCAAAATTTGGCCTTTGGGGCCCCTTCAACTTGGCTGTTATTCTTGAAGCCTTGCAAAATGCTGATCGATGAGTCTTTTCTTGATGACTCTTAGTTTTGTTGTTCCTTCTGAATTCTTCTTGTACTTTGAAGTTAGCAGCACATTACAGGGCTTAATTTTAATACTTTTACTTTCACTTGCCTATTTTTTCTTCTTTAGTGTCATGTCCCAGACAAGAAATAACTTCTTGTATTTCTTTGATTTCTCTTTACTTTCAACATTAAACATTGAATCTAAGGTAAGGATTGAGCCCGTAGTAGGTACTCAAACAATTCCAGTTTGGTTGATTAGTCTATTGATTTACAGAATTACAGTTCTAGTTACTCATTATCCAAGAGTCTATAGGTTTTTAAAAAAGAAATTGGAAAAGTGAGTACATGATGTTTCTTTCTGAATATAGCAAGTCTCTCCTTTCCTCTAGTTCGCATCTCAAAGCACCTGGGTTTCTTTGTGTTAAATACCAAGTACTACTGACAATGCTTGTTTGGTGTTAAATTTCCTACTAATTTTAATTAAATACACCAAGCAGCTTTTTACCCACATCCCCAAAGCCTTAATTATAAGAGCATATCAGTTCACAGAAACAATTACTAGTTCCTTCCTGTGACAGGGTGGAGTAAGTGCATCTGGATAAGTGTTTGCTGAAGGATTAAACCAAAGAGAGCCAATTCTTACCTAAATTTTTGGGTAAATGCATTTGTGAACAGATTTTGCCAACTTTATTTTAGATTCAAATCGTGAATGCATATATACCAGCAGTGACTTGAGGAAGGACAGGAGATTGTTTGCAAACATACCGTATTCCTTCCATAAGGAAGCTTAAGAAGGGAATAGTATTAATTAATACTGTATATTATGAACAGTCAAGTTAAAGCCTATGTGTGCTTGCTATTACATTTTTTGGAAGATAGTTCACCTCAACTGAGAATGAAATGTATGCGCTGGAAAAATGCAGAACATTTTGTTTCTTTTATTCCCTCTCCCTCTGCCAAGACAGAATGGCATATGGTATCAAAAGAATTAAAAAGGATTACTTGGCACACATGGCTATCTGTTTATCCACATGGGTGCATCGTTTCATGAACTTTTAACTGTGGAATTAATATTCTGTGTCTTACTAGCTGGGACTTTTTTGTGGGCAGGAGACTATTCAGCTTTCTATATCCAACCTTACCATTTTCTATATGGCTACCATAGAGTAAGGGTTTAATGTGTGACAAACATTCTATTGAACATTCTCTGTAATGATAATTTTTTCCCAAAGAGAAAGGATATTGTTGCTTGGGAAGGCATTTGTATGTTTAGCGTATGATGGATTAGATTAGGCAAGTTTGGGAGTCACAGCGGGGAGTTACTGCAGAATCTGGTGTTTGGAAGGCAGTCCAGAAAAGAGTCATCAGCTATGGGATGTGAAACTGAAATCTGGATGAGGGCAAGAGGGTCAGGAGAGAACCAATCAAGTGAAAACCAACCAACCAAGAAGCCAAAATCCAAACAAACAAGGAAGTCAGAGAACAAGGGTATGATATGTATGTATGATGTGGAGTTTGAATTTACTTGCTTTGGGATATGTCCAGTAGCCCCCATCTGATAACCAGCTGCTGCTGCTGCTGCTAAGTCGCTTCAGTCGTGTCTGACTCTATGTGACCCCATAGACGGCAGCCCACCAGGCTCCTCCGTCCCTGGGATTCTCCAGGCAAGAACACTGGAGTGGGTTGCCATTTCCTTCTCCAACTGATAACCAGTAGCTCTTAGTAAATTCTAAGATTCAGACACTGCACAGAGTTCTCCTTTTTTTTTTTAAATGCACCTGTGACAACTCATATTTAGAAATAATTGTTCAAGTGGTAGAAGAGATCATGAGCAAGAATGTCTTCTTATCAGTTTCCCTGTCATCTTAGAAATTGTTTTCAACTCTGAGGATGTGGAAATGGGCTGCTCTATTGCAGTTTCTCTCATAGTTTCTAAGGTTTAGGGAGAATATGCAATAGCTGATACTTAATTTAACACATACAGTGAAGAGTTAGACATTATTGTCCTTATTTTACATGTAAAAGAACTGAAACTTACAAAAATTATGTACAGTGAATAGCTGAGTCAGTATTTGAACCCAGATTGTCAGACTCCAAAGCCACTAATTTCTAGAATTTTGATTGTAGTGTGTGAATAGAATTGTATGAAAATTATGTTGAAGGCCTCTTTTCAGACATTTTTCCTGCTGGCAATAGGGACAGAGGTGAGAGAGGCACAAAGTCACAGCTATTAGCTCCTTGCACATATCAGCTCATTTGTACCTCAGGAGAGTCCTATGTGGTGGTGGGTACAGAGATGGAGTAATGTGCCAGGGATTCTGGACCTGAAGTGATGGACCAGGCAGCATGGCTCTAAAATCTGTACTCTTTAACTGTGTCCTGTGTCTTCTTTCCTGGAGACACATACTTCCATTTGAATGAGGGGCACTAGATCTGCAGATGAGTTGCCCTAGTTAGTAGTCAAACAGAACTGTTAAGTGAAGAAAGTCTGTGTGTCTGCTCAGAGGAGCATGAAAGTAAGTTCTCCGCAGCTCAGGTAGGCTTGGGGAAAGTATTCCTTTCTCTGTCCCCCTCTGTGTCTAGGTCATCTCTACCCTGCTGTGCTGACTCCATTCTCATTAGGATTGTGAATCATGGCAGTGTTAACCCCAGCTAGAAGAATTACTCTGCACCTGCCTCCATTTCACAAGAGGATCTGTATTGAGCAAAACCAGAGAGCAGCTCCCCTCAAAGTCTAATTTTCTGCCTTTCCAGCATGCTCCTGTAACTTTGAGCAGTGCAGAAAAACACTAAGTACTCCACCCTAGTTATTGAAGTGGAGAAATCCCAGCTGTCGGGGAGGCAACCTCTTTTACTGTGGATTCTAAGCCTCCCGTGTGTGTGTATTCCAACTGGTCTTTTTTTCTACCTTCAGCCGGTCATCAGGCCAAGGCAAAGATTCTCTTTCAAATGAGCTGGAGGGGCCCTGAATCCACTGCTGTCTCTTCTCAATGACAACTTGCACAATCGAGATTCTGGCGAGATCCACTGCTCCTTTTTAATTCCAGACAGACTGTGCAGGGACTTTTTTGCAGAGGATAATAGACAGTCACCTCCACGGAAACAGATGGGTGGCTTTTAAGGAGTTAACACCAAAGGATATTGTTCAAAACAATGGTGGGAAGGGTGTTGGCAATGGTAAAAACAGAAGCTGTTGGTCCTCGTTCTTGTCCTTGACCGGGCTGCTGTCACAAGCAATACGACTTTCCTCTTGTGTGAGTGCTCGACATTGTCATAGGTGAGAACTAGAAAGTGTGAGTCCTCCTCCCAGCTCTGCCCTTGATTTACCACTGGAGCTTTTGCTTTTTCTATCGTGTGCCTCTTTTCCTTTTCTTCTCTAAGAGAACAGATGTGTTATCCTTACTTGGATACTTGTGTCCCGTGTTTCCTATTGTGACCTTAACTGCCTCGTGAATGCGGGCTGTAAATCATGACCTAAAGCTGGAAACTAGCTAAAAACTGGCATCTACCAGGGAGTCCTCTAAGTCACTGACTGAATTTAGTATTTCCACTGGACTGTTAGGATTGAATTTGGCCATTCCCAACAGATGGAAGCCTGGTTCCTTTGAGAATAAGGTGAGTTCTGAGATCATCCCTTCCATTCATTGCACAAATAGAATCAGCGCACCATTTTGTGGTCCATCTGGTCAACTCTTAGGCCCAAACAACTCTTGTTCCTCAGGGAGAAAGAGAAATACTAGAGGAACAAGCAGTTTGGAATAGATTGCACGTTCATGTAACTTATAAATGCATATGCAAAAGTGCCTACACAAATTTTGGTTGGATTAGAAAGTGTTCATTGTTGAATGCAAGCACTTGAGAAACGCTGCTACATCTGCTCCTTTCCCTCTGAGGATGTCTTGAGAGTAGTTCACCTTAGCCCCAGTCTGTGCTGTGCAGGAATGATGCTGGGCATTGGTGGGGAAGGAGGCAGGAGTATGGTACATAAGAGATTGCACAAAGGTCCCACAGAGTGACTCCTCCCTGTACCTTTCTACGTGGTCTACAAGTGGGCCAGCTCAGTAGGGCACCACATATGTAGAATGGGAGGAATTTAATGACTGGAGTTCCTTGAACATGGAAAATGTCGGAATAGAGTGGTACCTCAGGCTACATACAGCAAGCTTGTCCAGAAGTCCCTCTGCTCATTTCACAGAAGTGCTGTAAGCCTGTCATTATGAATAGTGCTAAAGATGTTGATGTTGGTATTAAAGTGATGAGAGAGTAAAACATAAGAAAGTTAATTAAAAGTTTATACACACACACACACACACACACTCATATGTAATCAAACCCTTCTATACTTTTAATGTATGTGACATAGTATATTGAACTATATATCGTGATGGCGTTTCCTCATTAGCTATGGAACGCATTATAAAATAAAATCAAGCTTTAAAAATAGACATTGTGCTTATGGAAACCATTGATTGTGTTTCAAGACTAAAAGCATTGAGAGCTTTAACCTGTTTGCAGTGTAATTTTCTTATGTTCCCATGGTTGGAAACCTCTTTAAGAAAACTATTCATTCCATTCATCAGGATTCCTTCATTAGGAATGTGATTCTCCCTCAACATATCATTTTTTATGAAATAAGGCTTCAGAGTTAGATTACCTGCTGGCTCTAAGTGTGGGATCTAGTTAAGGCATCTCTCAATGCCGGTACATGCCTCATGACCTTCTGCAAAGTTCCTCTGCCACTGGCAGGATTCAGGGCAGCCTGTTTACTGTGTGATATGAAGAACTGTTAATGGACTCTGTTCAGACCTCTAAAGCTTTCCATAATCTTTTGTCTACCTCTGTTTTGTTTTGATATGGGTCCCCTTTTCTATGAGAGGAGGAGACAATCATTATTTTCTCCTATTTTGTTCATTCAGGTCCACCTGTGTGAGTGTTTGGAATTGTGAATGATTTTGTTTTTCTCCTGACCTTTCTAGAAGCTCCAGGATTCAAACCCCAACTTTTTTACATGGTGAGATCAATGTGTTATCAGTGCAATGAGGTATATAATCACTAGCCTACCTATTTAAACTTCCATTAGTTACAATTTTAGTTGTTAAGGATCATTAAATAAGCATTCTGTGGCCTGAGCATCTAACACCTCAAAGTCATGCAAATGCTGGTTCATGAATTCTGATAAATACCTTTGAACAGTTTTCGGCATAGGACACCGTGTTTTTCAATGAGTATGAAAAATCTCTCAAGAATAGCTGATTGAAGTCAGGTATAAATATTTAAAAACAGCTTTTTTCATTGCCAACTGGGAAAAGAAAGTATGCCAAATGAAACTGTTGGCTAGCCCTGTTGTAGATATTATGAAGAGTGTATCTAGATGATGGTCAGTACATAAAGTTCTGTTAGTACTTTGGAGCTGCTGCTCAAAGATACTAAATATTTAACAAATAACATGTGGTGGCTCCTGTCTACTGAGGTAGGTAATCAAGGTGGAGGAGACCAAGAGGTTGAAGATAGAGCTCTTTTCTGTAAGACATGAATAATTGTAATAGTCCAAAGTACAGTGACAATTTTGGAGCCAGGAGACCAGCAGGAGTAGAAGAATTAAGTGTAGAAAGAAGACCATGGCTTGTGCCAATCCAGGCTAAGTACCTCTTGTCAAGATAGGAGATACCATCAAGTCCATTTGTCACAGAGCCTAGGAAAAAGGTCATTAATTACATGGATAATTTTAACAAGCAGCACAGTTCCTATTTCATTCATAGTAAAGCTGGATGGATGATCTTCCTGACTCTTAACTAGTCCCTAAGAAACCAATTTACTAAACTAAATATTTTATTAGCTAACAGTCTTATTTCTAGTGTTACAATGTCTTATCTTACAAACTAACTTTTATGTTCTTATTTAAACAACTAGGGGCTACCATGTTTTCCTTCTTGAAAACACACTCAATGTCTGTTTTCAAATAATGTCACAGAGCTGTGGAACTGGAAGACAATTTTGATATTCATTATAAATGACAGACTTTAATTATTTGCATAATTCAATATAGTAGCATCTTACCATTAATACTTGGAATATTTTAGGTAAAAGTGACATTTTTGGCTTTTCTTATGCAAATAAATTTGCTACAATCCTTTATTTCACTTTGAATGCAGAGAGTAGCTTACTTATTATATAGTCAGGTGGGAGAAATTTAATTATTTTAATCTGGTATCTTAAATCAATAATTTCTGCATTTTAATAGTTTCTTTGTTCCTTCTCCTATAGTCTTATCTTTTAGGATTGAGGCAAGTTTTTGAAATTTGTTTTATTAAAAGCATAAAAGGAAAGAAATAAGTGAATAGATAGCAAACATCAGTCTATGTAGGACAATTATCAAGAAAATAAATATAGCCAAATGTTCAGCTATCTTAGAAATCCCCTCATAAACCACAGCATTGCCTCACATAACTAATAGGAACCAATCAATTTACTCTCATTATTTTTTAATGTTCATTCACTGCAAAAGTGTATACATGACTCTAAACCAAATGTGATTGTGTCTGAAAATGAATAAATTAGAGCTCATTTAGCATCTAATTCCAAGGAGAATTATTACTCAAGGCTATATCATAAATACAATGACCCTTTCCTGATATATAAATAAGATTGTCTCATGTAAGTGTATGTCACTGAGATGGTGATTTATAATTTAATAAATAGTTACCATCTCTTGAAATGTATGATCAAAATTTTTATTGGAACTACATTGTTTAACTTAACAAAATTCCATCCCTGGGCAAGTTTCAAATTGACTTTGTCTGATAAGAGATCGCAGTCATTCATTTTGTCAAAACAACCCCCCTCTCAGTGGTTAACAAAAGATACATGTATGTGGATTAAAGGTAACATCCAAAAGTTACTTAATAAATCCTTGAAACATTCTCAAAAGTGGTTCCATAGAGTCGTGATTTTAAAAATGGTGGTGAAGGAAAAGGGAGGGAGACAGTTTAGAAAGACATAGTTGTTCCCCTTTCCTTAATTTAGAGAGTTAATGGAAAGGATATATGTAAGGGCAGAGAGCGTTAATGAAAGCTGCAGAGGCCTGATGTTCACTGGAAAATTATTTTCAAGACTGAGAATAAAAAACTATTGAACTTGGATGACTACTTACATTTATAAAAATCAAAAGATCTTGAGAGCTCAGTTTTTCTGTTTCTCATCAGGGCAGATTTAGTGAAACTAGGAAAAGAATCTGTCCTTTCAAATTAAAGTTGAGAAGGAGATGTCACAGAGCCCTTCAGAGCCAACTAAAGCATCTAACACCTCATATTGTTGATAAAAAAACTCCTTTTACTTAACTCAAGATATGGAAGGACAGAGGTTTTGAAAGAGGCCTCTCAAATGAGACTTGCTAGAAATTCAACAGTGTCAAGATAACCAGAAAGATGGAGAAAATTAAAATAAAAAAGTTCTGGCAATATTAGTGAGTAAAGAGAAATGTACTGGTGAAGACTTTTGTTTTTAAATCCAAGCTCATAGGTTCTGAAAGAGAAGAGCACTTCCTTGTTTGCAGGTCCTCTTTGCTTCTTTCTCTGTCAGGTATCTTTTCTGTGAAGCTCTTTCTAGGCAGCCTGGTTTGAAGGACCCATTCTAAACATCATATTCTCCACCTCCATTGTCATCTACCCTTAGCTAATAATTAGGTTCCAATCCTATAGTTTTCCATGGCGTGGATCTATAGAAGGCACCACTTTCTCTTTTCTAATATATAAATCCTTTTAACACACAGTCCCCTCATTTGAGATCCTCAGATTTTAATTTGTATAAGCTTCATAGCTCTTTATTCAGTTCAGTTGTCTCTAAGTCTTTTCTCATTATGAGTAACTTGTAAGTCATTGAAAGCTGTGATGACAGCTAGATCAAGTTGACTTCCATGATTTCTCATGTCATTGCATCAGGGAGTAGATGAAAGGCCAACTTTGGATGGAATGAAGGAGAGAATGACAGGTACTTTTATAGATACATCCAAAGGAAGGAAAGTTGGCATCTTAAGGTGTTTGCACTTGATATTTATAAGGAGAGTGTGTTAGTCAGTTTAGGCTGTCATAACAAAGTACTATAGACTTGGGTAGCTTATAAACAGAAGATTACTTTTCACAATTCTGGAGGCTGGAAGTCCAAGGATGAGGATGCCAGCATGTCTGAGTTCTGGAAAGAGTCTTCTTTGGGTAGCAAACTGCCATCTTCTCATTGAATCTTTACTGGGCAGCAAGAGAGTTAGAGAGCTCTATGGGTTCTTTTTATACAGGCTATTAATCCTCTTCATGAAGTCTCCACCCTCATGACCTAATTAGCTTCCAAAGGCCTCACTTCCTAATATCACCACATTCAAAATTAGGAATATAACACATGCACAAACATTAGATCCATTGCAGAGAGATAGTCTTTTAAGAGGGAAGGGACTGAGAGTTGAGTTGAAACTTTAATGTGGGGATTTGATAGAATGGTTAAGAACATAGGTTTGAAGTCAGACAGACCTGAACAATAATTGTCATTTTATGCTTTTATTGGTTGTGAAACATTGAGTGGGCAAATCAGTTAATTTCACCAAGACTCAGTTGTCGCATCTATGATATGGGAACCATAATAGGACTAATTAATTTTATTATTGTGAATAATGAATGAGGATAATTACTTTATGCCTATAAATGCTTACCACAGTCCCTTGGACATAGTAAGTACTTAATATTTATTACTAGCTGCTTGATATTAATGCTATGTCTAAGCCTGAAATTTTAGCTTACTTTTTTGCAGTTCTGCTTTATTAGCACACTTTGACCTTGGCATTTCATTTATCTGTGCTTAAGCTCCTGAGAGTAGCCTGGGGAATGGTAAAGTAAAGATTTGTAGCTTTGGTTCATTTGATGGTGCCTAGCAACAGCAATGGCACCCTACCCCAGGACTCTTGCCTGGAAAATCCCATGGGCTGAGGAGCCTGGTAGGCTGCAGTCCATGGGGTTGCAAAGAGTCGGACACGACTGAGTGACTTCACTTTGACTTTTCACTTGCATGCATTGGAGAAGGAAATGGCAACCCACTCCAGTGTTCTTGCCTGGAGAATCCCAGGGACAGGGGAGCCTGGTAGGCTGCCGTCTGCGGGGTTGCACAGAGTCGGACACTACTGAAGTGACTTAGCTGCTAGCTGCAGCAACAGTTGCACACTAAATTTGAACAGGTTAATCCAATGATTGCATCCACCTAAGCATGCACTGGTCTTTCCTTCCCTGGAGTTTTAAGGCTGGGTGGCTTTCCTCCTTAGAAGGCAAAATTCCTCTACATTGGCTCTAGAATCGATTGCCTCTCCTCCCACTGCTTCTTAATTATCCTTGATCCTCTGTATCATCAATGTGTTTTCTGTACAGGCTCTTTCCCTCACCTTGTGAATATCTCCATCCCTCCCATTCAAGAACTAAACAAAACAAAAGTGTGTGGCCCTTCATGGGAAAGGTGAGGGGGAGTGGAATTTTTTGACTATATATTCAGACTATGGCATACATATTTTTGATACCATGTGTATTTAAAAAATGAGTAATGAGTCTCTATTACCCATTACACTGCAGTGAAAGTGCCCCTACCCCTCCATCCACCTCAGAGATCCCCATGGACCTCTAAATGAGTATAGGAAAAAGTTCCAGTTTGTATTTGACAGGAGATAGCCATTCCAGTGACATTTTTGCCTGCTCTGTCCTTGAAACTCCCATTTTCGCTTGACTTCTGTAACTCTTTACTTTCTCCTGTTCCTCTGCATGATTGACACTCTTCCTCAGTATCCTTTAACCTTGCTAGTCTGGAAGTCTCTTGTCTGTGACGATTTCTGGTTTCACTCCTATTCAGCACCCCCTCTTTGATCTCAGGCACATTCTTCATTTTAATCACCTCTCATAACCAACTCCTAATTTAGACTTGGCTTCATTCCATGTGATTTATATTGAGAAATCCAACTTCCTTCTGGGCATCTGTAATCTAAAGATGGACTAATCTTTTTCAGGGCCATGTATTATTTTTTAATATTCCCCTTCGTTGATAGGACTGCCATGCATATAGTCATTCACACCACAATCCTCCTTTTCTTTGCTACAGAATCAGACAGTACTGATGTTTTTTTGTCTTATAAATTTACATTGACTGTGTCCTCCGCTGTTCATCCCTACTGTCTCTACCTTGTTTAGAACCCTATCCCGTTTGACATGTTATTTATTGTCTTCCTCACATTAGCATCTGAAACCTAGCAGTAAATGCCACTCTAAAATATATTTCTTTGGCAAAAGGATTCTTTTGAGCTGAAGGTAATTGAGGAGAAGAAGATACAGGAAAAGTTGTTCTTTACCTTTTTGTAAATTTGTAAAGCTGATCTGTCCCTCTATTGCTCTTCACCAAAGCAGAAGTCAACCACCAGGGACAACTCTAGAGACTTCTCAGCTCAGAGATACCTCTAGAGCCCTCTGAACCCAGAGAGGCACCAAGAAAGAGTCTACACCAACAAAACTTTCCAACCAGTACTTATCTACCATTATTTTCTCCATCTATTTGCCTCCTCCTCCAATTTATACCCTTAAAGGCTCACAGCCCTCTCATTTGTCTTGCTGCTGCTGCTGCTGCTAAGTCACTTCAGTTGTGTCCGACTCTGTGCGACCCCATAGACGGCAGCCCACCAGGCTCCCCCATCCCTGGGATTCTCCAGGCAAGAACACTGGAGAGGGTTCACATTTCCTTCTCCACTGCATGAAAGTGAAAAGTGAAAGTCAAGTTGCTCAGTCATGTCCGACTCTTTGCGACCCCATGGACTGCAGCCTACCAGGTTCCTCCGCCCACAGGATTTTCCAGGCAAGAGTACTGGAGTGGGATGCCATTGCCTTCTCCATTTGTCTTGCTACTTCTCTACAGATGTTTTGTTCTTTGCTAAGATGCTGTATAAGCCCAAGTTCCAAACACCACTTTGAGTTACCCATCACTGAATACTCCCATGTGTAGGAACAATGCAAATGTTATTAAACATCGATTTCTCTTTTGTTAATCTCCTTTGTCCTTCTAACTTGAGGCCCCAGTCAATAAACCTAAGATGAGTAGAGGAAACAAGTTATTTTTTCTTCCTTGTATATCTTTGCCTTTGATCTTGCTCCTCTAAAATTTGTTTTGCCAATGATATAATGTATCAAAAATGCATATTTGTTTCTACAATGATTTTGTTCATCTACAGATCAAGGTTCTAATTCTTAGCATGATGCCCCTGGACTTTTGCTACCAGACCTTGCTCATGTCTTCAGTTCCATTGCTTGCCTGAAATTTATACCCCACAACTCTGAATTCCAGAAACACAGATCAATGTAGAGTTTTCTATAAATACAATGCTGTTTCAAACTCAGAGCTCTGTGCCAGTTATTCTTTCTCTGGAATAGTCTTTTCCCCTTCTCTTTACTTTAATAAAATTTAATCATTCTCTAGTACTCAGGTCAGGATTTATTTCAGCAGAGAGTTTGCTGACCTGCCCTCCCATGCCACATCACCCAAATTGGAATAAGTCCTTTTCTGTGCTTCCATAGCACAGGTGGAAACTGCAATTAGAATTATCTATTGTCAACAGATTTCTCATGAGACTATTGAGAATGGGAACATTATCTTTTTCTATTTGTATTGATTAGTTCCAGTATAAATCATTGTTGAAGTTACGTGAATTCTAGCCAAATAAAGCATATTTGGCTTCTCTTAAAGCGATTATCCCAAAGTGAAAGTTGTGCAACTGTCTTCAAAAAATGTGGCAAACATAAATCACTGTGGACATTTCCCCCCAAGTTCCTTTTTTATTTTCTTTCATTTTGTTCTTCCCACTTATTTTTTTTTTCCTATGTAGCAGGAATAAAGTATGATTGGGCAATTCTTAGATTGCTTATAGCGCTTTAAGGATACATGGAGTAAATTAGCTCATTTTTGAAGACAGTAAATCTTCCTCAAATAAAAATTGCTCAGTGACAGAAAAAAGTTCTCATCTGCCAGCTGCACCCTTGTATCCAGAACAAACTGTGTGTGACTGAATGAAGTGTCTGTCCAACTGGTCAGTCTGAAATGGCAGCGTGGAACTTAAAAGAGGGGGCTTGTTATGTATGACAGATTTCTGTGCTATAAATGAAATAGGGTACAAATGCAAGGGTTAAAAATATAGTTCTAAAAGTTTATGGCTGACAGAGATGTCCTGCTATAAGAATGCTATGGGAAAACAACTTGAAAAAGAGAGGAAAGAAATAAGAGAGGAATCATAAATATGTGGTAGGCAAGTAATGGAGATCTCCAAACTTTAGGCATTCTCTGAAGCATGCAAAGTTTGTTTAAATATGCTGTCATGCTGTGTGTCCTTCAAAGTTTGGGAGTTGGCATTAGCAGCAGTGTAAATGGATGCCATTAGAAGTTAGTTTCTGACCTGAATAAAGGGAAGATTATTTCCAAGGAAGATAACATGATTTATTTTTCCTTTAAGTATTTGTTAGTATGGGCCAAGAAATGGAGACTGGGAACATAAAATGTCTTATTTATGATGTGCAAAATAATAGAAGCATCATTATTTTATACTGCTTGCAGTTTTTAAAATAGAGTAATGTGATAAGGATTACATAAAATAAGGCAGCAACTAATGTTCCAAAGCTGTTGTTTAAAAATTGATAGGACAATTTAGGTGATACGAACAAACTTGATTTATCACATCATAAAGCAGACAGCTTCCTTTCAGAGCACTGTAAGATGGGGCAGAAGGCAGGAAGGTTTTATGGGATGAAGAAGAAAGAACCAGGAAGAGAAAACTAGAAGCTACGTGATTGGGCCGGGGGCATGATTGAGGTGAAAGGGCCCGCAGGTGGTTGGGCCTTTGGCGATTGGCTGACTGGATATGCTGCTTCTGGTCAAGCAGAGCATTTACAGAGATAGGAGAGTTATCTGAGTTTTGCGAGGTTCGCTGAAGTGACCCCCTAGGAAGGAGTGGCTTCAGCTTGGGCCTGGAAAGTTATTTTGCACTGGAATATCTAGGGATGAAAAAACATTATTACACACACATGTTTCTTTCTAAGATTTGAAGAAAATGAACTTGCACGTTTAAATTAAGAATATGGTAATCAGTTTTAAAGAAATTAGGCTGAGAAAGCTGGAAAATCGTTTAAAAATACGCTTATCAAACTTTTCACAGAATTAGAGAGTGGGGAATTGAATCCCTGGTACAAAGGTAATAATGCTCCCAGGCTTCCTGCGTTATGAATGTCAACAGCCCTACTGGGAAACCCAGGCTCCACTCCCAAACCTCACCCTCACCCTGCATAGATTTTCAAGGTTAATTACTTTGCTGTCTAATTTAAAAAATTTTGTCCTGTGTTTATTCTGTCTTATTTCATCACTGTGATGAATCCATATTCTATAGCGTAGGAGGAAAAAAAAAAAGTGAAAGTGTGTTGATGAAGGTGAGGATGGGAGAAAGCAGAGCTATGCAGAGAGGAGTTTCAAAGGCTACCATGGAATTTGCCAGAATCACTAAACTACCCTTGGCACATATATATAATATGTCAAACAGCTCTGGACTGATTTCTGTGTATAACCCCTCCCCCCACTGAGTCTGCTTCTGACATTGTATTTTGTCTCCTTCTTCCTGGGACCTCTGCTCTCAACCCATCCTCAACTTGACATTTTCTTCTTTCTGTTTCTTTCCCCTCTTGCATCTTAAAAATAATAATTTAAAAGAACTGACTCAACACTAAAGAGGTACCTGTATTAATACCCTCTCTCTCAAGTTAGTGAGGTAGCATATAGGGTAATTTTTTTCGTGGCCTTTAAAAACATATGATTTATCAGGCATTTTTCTTAGTCTGACTCTCTTCATTCAATTTCATGTATTTATTTCTTCTCTGTTGTCAGTACTGTATGATGAAAGTTTAAAAATTATTCTTTATTGTACAGAACTACAGGACCATTTCCTGGAGGATAATTGTAACACAGATTAAGTCCTGCTTTGACACTTGTCTCTTTGACACCTGCTCTCATACCCTCTCTCAGCATACTTTTTTTTTTGGCTTGCTCATTCTAATCCAAAATCATCCTGAAACTTGTAAAGTCTAAATGCCAATTTACTCAGACTCGCTTTTCCTGGATCCTTTATTCTACCCAACAAATCTTTGTCTTCTAACACTGGTTCTCCCACCTCCCCCCAAAACACAACTCCCCTGTACCTCTCGTTCTTATTCATTTCACAAGAAACTGAGTTGATGAAGTATTTTGTGAGTCAGACTTTTCAGAACGTGGTGTTTGTCCTTTGCTAGTATATGCTTCAGAGAAGGCAATGGCACCCCACTCCAGTACTCTTGCCTGGGAAATCCCATGGATGGAGGAGCCTGGTGGGCTGCAGTCCATGGGGTCGCTAAGAGTCGGACACGACTGAGCGACTTCACTTTCACTTTTCACTTTCATGCATTGGAGAAGGAAATGGCAACCTACTCCAGTGTTCTTGCCTGGAGAATCCCAGGGACGGGGGAGCCTGGTGGGCTGCCGTCTATGGGGTCGCACAGAGTCGGACATGACTGACGCGACTTAGCAGCAGCAGCAGCAGCAGCAGCAGTATGTGCTTAGAAATCTATAAAGTTTAAACCAAAAGACTCTTATATGATAGTATTCCAGACCGTTTCAGGGATGGAGGTGATGAGAATGTGGGAAGGGTAGAAAATTTGAGTAGAGGTCTTTCTGGATCTCATTTTCTACCTAGGCTTTTGGGAGTCATGAACTGTATGAAGACTTCAGGAATATCAAAAATATGTGAGCTACATAAAGTCACTCATAAATCATCACTAACCAGCCTTTGGAAACTTGTTGCATTTTAAAGCCTTGTTTGCATTTAACCTTCTTAATTCTCTGTTACCCTCTAAAGTATTGATCTTTTATTGGTTTTATGTGTTTGTCTGTCTCCTGGCAGTCCTCAATTTATCATTTTCATTTTTTTTCTGTACATAGCCTGGAAAGTGATACAGTGCCTTCATAAACTGTATAATCATCATGTTCTTATGAAATAAGACTGCTTATTTATTTTAGTGAGGCAATGAGGGATCCAAGTCTATATCTGCAACATTATAATACTGACTTTTTTGAGGAAAAAGAAGTTTAATAATACCATTCTGGCAGAGAACACAGGGAATAAATATGATGAAACCTTTAAAAATTCATACATTTTCTGTTTCTACAGATAAAAGTGAACTGTAACAGAGTTGTACCCAAAGTATAGGTATCAAGGTATTATTTTCCTTTTAATAAAAATAGAAAAAAAATGTTAAGGGATCTAGTGCTATAGTACACTCCTCTTGATGTATCACCATGGTTTTACCCTAGTTTTCTTCTTCATTTTACAGAGTTCTAAATCACTCTCCCTGTGCCACTGTATTGACTCTAAACAACACACTCTCTCTCTTCCCTTCTCCTCTGGATGCCTGCCATTCAATTGTCTCTTTCCTTTCAATATTTCCCTTACATTTCAATTTGCTTCTTTTCCTATGTCTTCTTTGGTAGAGGCGTGCTTTGGGCTTCAAATTCTCTGAAAATCATAGAAAAATTATAAGGATTTCTTTGTTATTATTTCAGAATAATGGTAAAATTTCTGCTTAAATCTTTGTCTTGTTTAATAATTGAAAATTTTCAAGTTGTATTTTCATCATCTGATTTATCTTCCTCTTACATCAGTTTGTTAAGCAGATATTGTAATCCTCTCCCTTCACAAGTGGAGAAACTTGGGACTCTTGAGACATTAGGACCTGAGTTTAACATCATACACTTTGTCAGTAGCAGCATGAGGACTAGATGGGGGCTCCCACCTCTCTGTGTGGTGCTCAGTCCACGAGCCTAGGCTGAGAGGGGTCCCAGAACACATCATTCTCATCTGTTTTGAAAATGCACTTTCAGCAAAGAATTCAGTGTTACAATCAATGGAAAATAAGTTTAATACTCTCCATAGGTTTATAAGTGACAAATTATTGATGAGTAGAGCTTAAAAACTTGCTGCAAAATATATTATTCTCCCATTGACAGCTGATGTCCTGAATTTTTCACATTTATATCATTGAATTCTGTTGCATCTATGATTTAGAAATTTAGACTGGCTAAGGACATATTTTCAAATCAAGAATATTAGAATGCAATGTAAGCATACCCTCTTAGTTAAGCCTGTGACTCATTATTTATAGTGAATTTCCTGCTGTACAACAAGCCCACTCGAGCCTAAGGACCTTTTTCCCTGCTATTAGCCCAACTGAAATACTCTTCCTGTAGATTTTGTAAACTCTGTTTTGTAATGAAACACTTTGTTTGGTTTTGTAGAGTGTCATTTAGAGAAGACTTTTTTTTTTTGCAATTATTTGTTTGTATAAAAATGAGACAAAATGTGTGTGTGTGTGTGTATATATATATATGTGTGTGTGTGTGTGTGTGTGGCTGAGTCCCTTCACTGTTCACCTGAAGCTATCACAACATTGTTAACTGACTATACCCCAATACAAAAGAGTTTAAAAAACTAGACTATTTAGTACAGATGATATTGCAGCTTCTTTTTCCTCTTAACAATATATCCTGGGTACTCTTCCATTTAAATAGCTATTGATTAGACACATACTTTTTTTTTTTCCAGCTTGCTCTTTTATTCAGAAGATATACTTCAGAAATACACAGCAAGAAAATCAATAAAGAATGTAATTCAGATACAGCTGAATCAAATGTGAAAATTGAAGCAGCATTCAAGGTAAGTCTGGACATTCACACATTGGGGGCTATTTTTTTTTTCTTCAAGTTTTAAACTTTTTAAAGTTTTGTATTGGAGTATAGTCGATTTACAGTGTCAGGTGGATAGAGAAGGGACTCAGCCATCCATATACGTAAAACCATTCCCCCCTAAACTCCCCTCCCATCAGGCTGCCACATAACATTGAGCAGAGTTCCATGTGCTATACAACAGGACCTATACAGTTGGACAGTTGGTTATCCATTTTAAATATAGCAGTGTGTACATGTCGATCCCAAACTCACTATCTCTTCTCATTCTTTTCCCCAGGCAACCATAAGTTCATTCTCTGTCTGTGATTCTGTTTCTGCTTTGTAAATAAGTTTGTATCATTTCTCTTTAGATTCCACATCTAAGGAATGTCATGGGGCTTCCCAGGTGGAGCTAGTGGTAAAGAACTCACTTGCCAATGCAGGAGATATAAGAGATGTCAGTTTGATCCCTGGGTTGGGAAGATTACCTGGAGCAGGGCTTGGTAACCCACTCCCTTATTCTTGCCTGGAGAATCCCATGGACAGAGGAGCCTGGCAGGCTACAGTCCTTGGGGTCACAAAGAGTCAGGCACGAATAAACTGACTTAGCATGCATGCATGTCAATAAAGAATGTCATTCAATATTTCTTGCTCTCTGTGATTTGCTTTATCCATATGGCAGTCTCCATGGCCATCCATATTGCTG